>NC_061512.1:89023042-89158657 GCF_022539505.1 Lolium rigidum | reverse complement strand
TGGATCACCCAAGGTTTATCGAACTCGGGGAGGAAGAGGTCAAAGATATCCCTCTCATGCAACCCTCGCAACCACAAAGCAAGAAGTCTCTTGTGTCCCCAACACACCTAATAGGTGCACTAGTTCGGCGAAGAGATAGTGAAATACAAGTGGTATGAATGAATATGAGCAGTAGTACGGCGCCGGAAAAGTTCTTGTCGGGCGTGCGGTTGATGGTAGTAATATTGCAGGAAGTAAAGATGCGATAGAAACGAGTAAACAAGCAGCGATAGCGATATTTAGGAACAAGGCCTAGGGATCATACTTTCACTAGTGGACACTCTCAACATTGATCACATAACAGAATAAATAGATAGATGCTAGACTCTACACCCTCTTGTTGGATGATGAACACTACTAACTGTGTAGGATTACACGAACCCTCAATGCCGGAGTTAACAAGCTCCACAATATTCGATGTTCATGTTTAAATAACCTTAGAGTGCATAACAGATCAACATAACCAAACCAAGTACTAACATAGCATGCACACTGTCACCTTCACACTACGAAAGGAGGAATAGATCACATCAATACTATCATAGCAATAGTTAACTTCATAATCTACAAGAGATCACAATCATAGCCTACGCCAAGTACTACACGATGCACACACTTGTCACCATTACACCGTGCGGGAGGAATAAACTACTTTAATAACATCACTAGAGTAGCACACGGATAAATTGTGATACAAAACACATTGCAATCATAAAGAGATATAAATAAGCACTTCACTATGCCATTCATAACAGTGAATAAGTATTCTCGTGAAATATAGCCTAAGAGACCCACACGGTGCACACACCGTCACCTTTACACACGTGGGACAAGGAGTCTCCGGAGATCACATAAGTAAAATCCACTTGACTAGCATAATGACATCTAGATTACAAGCATCATCATATGAATCTCAATCATGTAAGGCAGCTCATGAGATTATTGTATTGAAGTACATAGGAGAGAGATTAACCACATAGCTACCGGTACAGCCCCGAGCCTCGATGGAGAACTACTCCCTCCTCATGGGAGACAGCAGCGGTGATGAAGATGGCGGTGGTGTCGATGGAGAAGCCTTCCGGGGGAACTTCCCCGTCCCGGCGGCGTGCCGGAACAGAGACTCCTGTCCCCCTGATCTTGGCTTCGCGATGGCGGCGGCTCTGGAAGGTTTCTCGTACCGTGGTTTTTCCGTATCGTGTTTTAGGTCAGGGACCTTTATATAGGTGAAGAGGCGGCGTCAGAAGGTCAACGAGGCGACGACACAATAGGGGGGCGCGGCCCCCCCCTTGGCTGCGCCGGCCTGTCATCTGGTGGGCCTGTGGCCCCCCTCTGGCGACTCTCGGGTGTTCTGGAAGCTTCGTGGAAAAATAGGATGCTGGGCATTGATTTCGTCCGATTCCGAGAATATTTCCTTACTAGGATTTCTGAAACCAAAAACAGCAGAAAACAGGAACTGGCCCTTCGCCATCTCGTCAATAGGTTAGTTTCGGAAAACGCATAATAATGCCATATAATGTGTATAAAACATGTAGGTATCATCAATAAAGTAGCATGGAACATAAGAAATTATAGATACGTTTGAGACGTATCACTTGTTCATGGAGAGATACAAGTATATCGACAATCTACACTACAATTTTGAAATAAAAGAAACAAAATTGCAAATGTCTATTCTAACTAGATATGTTGATATTTCTAAATAGTACGAAAGCAATACTTATTCTAAGCTGGGCACTCAACTTCTGAAATGCGCGAGTATTCATAGGTCGATTTTTTACGTTATAATTATTATTACTAGGCAGCACATGTGTTTGCCCGTCCAGTGAAACTCTTTCATTTCATTTTCCTTTTCTGCAAGGTCTGGAGTCGGAGGAAGAGGGATCACACGGGAGGAGACGAAGGGAGAGCAGTTACGGGGCCCCACTTATTTATGGTGTCTAGATTTTTTCGGGTGATGCTGACTGTTGTGCAGGGTTGTCAGTGCGCAGGGGGTGCGAGCGAGCGAGGCCGAGAATGAGAGAGATGTTTTTTTTAGAGGGACAACCGAACGATCCTGAAGGACCCAGATTTTCCAATACGCATCAGAGCACAGTTTACAGCAGGACACAAAATAAACAGGAAATTACGTCTAAATCCCTAAGATTTATATGGTAGACCCCAGGCTGAAAGCAATAAATGCGATCGGGTCCTTAACAGCCACCGTCCGGATTGATCCTCGTCGCAGCCGGGCACGAACAACTTGGCGCGACCAAATCACCATGGCTACGAGCTCGCACACCATGGCCTCCGAGCTGAGCTAGAAACGCCCTGCCAAACCGGCAGCCAACGGAGGTGGATAATTGGAGAGATGGAGAGAGAGAGTCTTGATGCCTCTCTCTTGACAAAGAAGATGGCTGGGAGTTTGCCTACCTAGCGTACGTGACTTGTGCTCACTGAAGTGTGGGACCTCACGCATGGGAACCACACGTAAGTGACAGACTTTTTTCTCTAATAACTCGGGTGATTATTATACTGTATTAGTACATAGTTTCCTATGGATCCTTCTTAGTCACTCCAAAATGAAGCTCTTGAGAGGGTTTTTGAAATTTCCATGTTTGAAACCAAAAACCACTTCTCTTCATGCTTGACTTCATAAGACAGAGTTTAGGGTTATGGGGTAGATACATGATTTTTCTGGTTTGAGGATGTCTAGATCGACCTTGTTTATCAACTTGAATGCTTACTATATGACATACGAAGACTATGTGCTTTGGTTTTTCATTTTTTGATTTTTTTTTGAATTTTTATACCCATTTGAATCTTGGTCAAATCATAGGTTTGACCAAGATTTAAACAAGTTAAAAACATGAGTATGAAAAACTAAGACTCTATCCATTTTAGTCACTCCAAAATGAAGCTCTTGGGAGGATTTTTGAAATTTCCATGTTTGAAACCAAAAACCACTTCTCTTCATGCTTGACTTCATAAGACAGAGTTTAGGGTTAGGGGGTAGATACATGATTTTTCTGGTTTGAATATGTCTAGACCTTGTTTATCAACTTAATTTAATGCTTACAACATGACATAATTAAGAAGACTATGTTCCTTGGTTTTTCATGTATTTTGGTTTATTTTGAATTTTTATGCCCATTTGAATCTTGGTTAAATCCTAGGTTCGACCATGATTTAAACAAGTTTAAAACATGAATATGAAAAATTAAGCATCTATACTTCTTAGTCACTCCAAAATGTAGCTCTTGGGAGGGTTTTTGAAATTTCCATGCTTGAAACCAAAAACCACTTCTCTTCATGCTTGACTTCATAAGACAAAGTTTAGGGTTAGGGGGTAGATACATGATTTTTCTGGTTTGAATATGTCTAGACCTTGTTTATCAACTTAATTGAATGCTTACTATATGACATAAGAAGACTATGTGCATTGGTTTTTCATTTTATTGTTTTTTTTTTATTTTATGCCCATTTGAATCTTGGTCAAATCCTAGGTTTGACCATGATTTAAACAAGTTTAAAACATGAATATGAATAATTAAGCATATATCCTTCTTAGTCACTCCAAAATGAAGCTCTTGGGAGGGTTTTTGAAATTTCCATGTTTGAAACCAAAAACCACTTCTCTTCATGCATGCTTGACTTCATAAGACAGAGTTTAGGGTTAGGGGTAGATATATACATGATTTTCTGTTTTGAATATGTCTAGACCTTGTTTATCAACTTGAATGCTCTTACTATATATATGACATAAGAATACTATGTCCTTTGTTTTTTCATTCTTTTGATTTTTTGTGAAATTTTATGCCCATTTGAATCTTTTGGTCAAATCCTAGGTTTGACCAATATTTAAACAAGTTTAAAACATGAAAATGATAAGGGAAACCTCCATCCTTCTTAGTCACTCTAAAATCAACTTAATTGAATGCTTACTATATGAAATAAAAAGACTGTGTGCCTTGTTTTTCATTCATTTTAATTTATTTTGAATATTTATGCCTATTTGAATCTTGGTAAAATCCTAGGTTTGACCAGTTTAAATCATGAATATGAAAAATTAAGCATCTATCCTTCTTAGTCACTCCAAAATGTAGCTCTTGGGGGGGTTATTAAATTTCCATGTTTGAAACCAAAAACCACTTCTCTTCATACATGCTTGACTTCATAAGACAGAGTTTACGGTTAGGGGTAGATATATACATGATTTTTCTGGTTTGAATATGTCTAGACCTTGTTTATCAACTTAGTTGAATGCTTATTATATGACATAAGAAGACTATGTGCCTTGGTTTTTCGTTTTTTTGATTTTTTTAAAATTCTTATGCCTATTTGAATCTTGGTCAAATCCTAGGTTTAACCATGGTTTAAACAAATTTAAATCATGAATATAAAAATTAAGCATCTATCCTTCTTAGTCACTCCAAAATGTAAACCTTGGGAGGGTTCTTGAAATTTCCATGTTTGAAACCAAAAACCACTTCTCTTCATGCATGCTTGACTTCATAAGACAGAGTTTAGGGTTAGGGGTAGATATATACATGATTTTCTGGATTGAATATGTCTAGACCTTGTTTATCAACTTGAATGCTTACTACATATATGACATAAGAATGTTATGTCCTTTGTTTTTTCATTCTTTTGATTTTTTTTCTGAAATTTTATGCCCATTTGAATATTTTGGTCAAATCCTAGGTTTGACCAAGATTTAAACAAGTTTAAAACATGAAAATGAAAAGGGAAGCCTGCATCCTTCTTAGTCACTCTAAAATCAACTTAATTGAGAATGCTTACTATATGACATAAGAAGACCATGTGCCTAGGTTTTTGATTTTTTTTAATGCCTATTTGTATCTTGGTCAAATCCTAGGTTTGACCATGATTTAAACAAGTTTAAGAGATGAATATGGAAAATTAAGCATCTATCCTTCTTAAGTCGATTTTTTTCGTTATTATTATTATTATTACTAGGCAGCACATGTGTTTGCCCGTCCAGTGAAACTCTTTCATTTCATTTTTCTTTTCCGCAAGGTCGGGAGTCGGAGGAAGAGGGATCACACAGGAGGAGACGAAGGGAGAGCAGTCACGGGGCCCCACTTATTTATGGTGTCTACATTTTTTCGGGTGATGCTGACTGTTGTGCAGGGTTGTCAGTGCGCACAGGGTGCGAGCGAGCGAGGCCGAGAATGAGAGAGATGTTTTTTTTAGAGGGACAACCGAACGATCCTGAAGGACCCAGATTTTCCAATACGCATCGTAGCACGGTTTACAGCAGGACACAAAATAAACAGGAAATTACGTCTAAATCCGTAAGATTTACATGGTAGACCCCAAGCTGAAAGCAAGAAATGCGATCGGGTCCTTAACAGCCACCGTCCGGATTGATCCTCGTCGCAGCCGGGCACGAACAACTTGGCGCGACCAAATCGCCATGGCTACAGAGCCTGCACACCATGGCCTCTGAGCTGAGCTAGAAACGCCCTGCCAAAACCGGCAGCCAACGGAGGTGGATAATTGGAGAGATGGAGAGAGAGAGAGTCTTGATGCCTCTCTCTTGACAAAGAAGATGGCTGGGAGTTTGCCTACCTAGCGTACGTGACTTGTGCTCACTGAAGTGTGGGACCTCACGCATGTGAACCACACGTAAGTGACAGACTTGTTGCTCTAATAACTCGGGTGATTATTATATTGTATTAGTACATAGTTTCCTATGGATCCTTCCTAGTCACTCCAAAATGAAGCTTTTGGGAGATTTTTGAAATTTCCATGTTTGAAACCAAAAACGACTTCTCTTCATGCATGCTTGACTTCATAAGACAGAGTTTAGCTAGGGGTATGGGGTAGATACATGATTTTCCTAGTTTGAATATGTCTAGACCTTGTTTATCAACTTAATTGAATGCTTACTATATGACATAAGAAGACTATGTGTCTTGGTTTTTCATTTTTTTGATTTTTTCTAAAATTTGTATGCCCATTTGAATCTTGGTCAAATCCTAGGTTTCACCAAGATTTGAATAAGTTTAAAACATGAATATAAATAAGTAAGCATGTATGCTTCTTAGTCACTTCAAAATGAAGCTCTTGGGAGGGTTTTTGAAATTTCCATGTTCGAAACCAAAAACCACATATCTTCATGCTTGACTTCGTGAAACAGAGTTTAGGGTTAGGGGGTAGATACATGATTTTTCTTGTTTGAATATGTCTAGACCTTGTTTATCATCTTACTTGAATGCTTACTATATGACATAAGAAGACCTTGGTTTTTCATTTTTTTTTGTTTTTTTTGAATTTTTATGCCCATTTGAATCTTGGTCAAATCCTAGGTTTGACCAAGATTTAAACAAGTTTAAGACATGAAAATGAAAAGGGAAGCCTGCATCCTTCTTAGTCACTCTAAAATGAACTTTTTAAGAGGCTTTTGAAATTTCCATGTTTAATTTGAAACCCAAAACCACTTCTCTTCATGATTGACTTCATAAGACAGAGTTTAGGGTTAGGGGTAGATATATACATGATTTTTCTAGTTTGAATATGTCTAGACCTTGTTTATCAACTTTAATGCTTTACTATATGATCGACATAAGAATGCTATGTGCTTTGGTTTTTCATTCTTTTGATTTTTTTATGAATTTGTATGCCCATTTGAATGTTGGTCAAATCCTAGGTTTGACAATGATTTAAACAAGTTTAAAACATGAATATGAAAAATTAAGCATCTATCCTTCTTAAGTCACTCCAAAATGTAACTCTTGGGAGGGTTTTTGAAATTTCCATGTTTGAAACCAAAAACCACTTCTCTTCATGCATGCTTGACTTCATAAGACAAAGTTTAGGGTTTTAGGGGTAGATATATACATGATTTTCTGGTTTGAATATGTCTAGACCTTGTTTATCAACTTGAATGCTTACTATATATATGACATAAGAATGCTATGTCCTTTGTTTTTTTCATTCTTTTGATTTTTTTTCTGAATTTTTATGCCCATTTGAATCTTTTGGTCAAATCCTTGGTTTGACCAAGATTTAAACAAGTTTAAAACATGAAAATGAAAAGGGAAGCTTGTATCCTTCTTAGTCACTCTAAAATGAAGTTTTTGGGAGGTTTTTGAAATTACCATGTTTGAAAGCCAAAACCACTTCTCTTCATGCTTGACTTCATAAGACAGAGTTTAGGGTTAGGGGTAGATACATGATTTTGTATGGTTTGAATATGTCTAGACCTTGTTTATCAACTTGAATGCTTACTATATATATGACATATAAGAATGTTATGTCCTTTGTTTTTTCATTCTTTTTATTTTTTTGTGAAATTTTATGCCCATTTGAATCTTTTGGTCAAATCCTAGGTTTGACCAAGATTTAAACAAGTTTAAAACATGAAAATGAAAAGGGAAGCCTGCATCCTTCTTTGTCACTCTAAAATCAACTTAATTGAGAATGCTTACTATATGACATAAGAAGACTATGTGCCTTGGTTTTTCATTTTTTGATTTTTTTAAAAATTCTTATGCCCATTTGAATCTTGGTCAAATCCTAGGTTTGACCATGGTTTTAACAAATTTAAATCATGAATATAAAAATTAAGCATATATCCTTCTTAGTCACTCCAAAATGTAAATCTTGGGAGGGTTCTTGAAATTTGCATGTTTGAAACCAAAAACCACTTCTCTTCATGCATGCTTGACTTCATAAGACAGAGTTTAGGGTTAGGGGTAGATATATACATGATTTTTTGGTTTGAATATGTCTAGACCTTGTTTATCAACTTGAATGCTTACTATATATTGGACATAAGAATGCTATGTCCTTTGTTTTTTCATTCTTTTGATTTTTTCCTGAAATTTTATGCCCATTTGAATCTTTTGGTCAAATCCTAGGTTTGACAAAGATTTAAACAAGTTTAAAACATGAAAATGAAAAGGGAAGCATGCATCTTTCTTAGTCACTCTAAAATCAACTTAATTGAGAATGCTTACTATATGACATAAGAAGACTATGCGCCTTGGTTTTTCATTTTTTTGATTTTTTTTAAAATTCTTATGCCCATTTAAATCTTGGTCAAATCCTAGGTTTGACCATGGTTTTAACAAATTTAAATCATGAATATAAAAATTAAGCACATATCCTTCTTAGTCACTCCAAAATGTAAATCTTGGGAGGGTTCTTGAAATTTGCATGTTTGAAACCAAAAACCACTTCTCTTCATGCATGATTGACTTCATAAGACAGAGTTTAGGGTTAGGGGTAGATATATACATGATTTTCTGGATTGAATATGTCTAGACCTTGTTTATCAACTTGAATGCTTACTATATATATGACATATAAGAATGCTATGTCCTTTGTTTTTTCATTCTTTTGATTTTTTTGTGAAATTTTATGCCCATTTGAATCTTTTGGTCAAATCCTAGGTTTGACCAAGATTTAAACAATTTTAAAACATGAAAATGAAAAGGGAAGACTGCATCCTTCTTAGTCACTCTAAAATCAACTTAATTGAGAATGCTTACTATATGACATAAGAAGACTATGTGCCTTGGTTTTTCATTTTTTGATTTTTTTAAAATTCTCATGCCCATTTGAATCTTTGTCAAATCCTAGGTTTGACCATGGTTTAAACAAATTTAAATCATGAATATAAAAATTAAGCATCTATCCTTCTTAGTCACTCCAAAATGTAAATCTTGGGAGGGTTCTTGAAATTTCCACGTTTGAAACCAAAAACCACTTCTCTTCATGCATGCTTGACTTCATAAGACAGAGTTTAGGGTTAGGGTAGATATATACATGATTTTTCTGGTTTGAATATGTCTAGACCTTGTTTATCAACTTGAATGCTTACTATATGACATAAGAAAACTATGTGCTTTCGTTTTTCATTTTTCTGATTTTATTTTTATTTTTGATGCCCATTTGAATCTTGGTCAAATTCTAGGTTTGACCAAGATTTAAACAAGTTTAAAACATGAAAATGAAAAGGGAAGCATGTATCCTTCTTAGTCACTCTAAATGAAGTTTTTGGGAGGTTTTTGAAATTTCCAACTTTGAAACCCAAAACCACTTCTCTTCATGAGTGACTTCATAAGACATAGTTTAGGGTTAGGGGTAGATACATGATTTGTATGGTTTGAATATGTCTAGACCTTGTTTATCAACTTTAATGCTTACTATATGACATAAGAAGACTATGTGCTTTGGTTTTTCATTTTTCTGTTTTTTTTTATTTTCCGCCCATTTGAATCTCTATCAAATCCTAGGTTTGACCAAGATTTAGACAAGTTTAACACGTGAAAACGAATAAGTAAGCATGGATCCTTCTTAGTCACTCCAAAATGTACCAATAGATAGATGTGTTAACTTTGCTTCATGGAAAAAATAATGTCATGTAAATGAGTTAACTTGGATTTCCTACCCTTGAATCCATAGGAAACTTTGTTCTAATGCACTATTATAATAAACCAAGTTTTTACACCAACAGGTCTGTCACTTATGTGTGGTGCCCATGCGTGAGGTCCCTCACTTCAGTGACCACAAGTCACGTGCAATAGGTACGCAAACTCCTAGCCATTTACTTTGTCAAGAGAAGACGCATCAGGATGCGTATTGGAAGTCTCTGGGTCCTTCAGGATCCTTCGGTTGTCCCTCTCACAAAAAGAACAAATCTCTCTCATTCTCGGCCTCGCTCGACTCGCTCGCTCGCTCGCACCTCCCTGCTCACTGACAAACCCTGTACAACAGTCAACATCATCACCCGAAAAAGGGGAGACACCATAATGCTCTCCCTTCTTCTCTCCTTCCGAGTGATCCCTCTTCCTCCGAGTTTCACTCGACGGGCAAACACATATGTGTTGCATAGTAATAATAAAAAGGTACACCGTAGAAAAATCGACCTACGAATCTATAATTAAATTGGTTAAACTAAGGTTTTGCCCAGTACTACAGATCAAGGTACAAAAAATCCAACTACGGGGTTCGAACAACCCCATTTCTAATCAAAGATTTTTTCGACGTCATCCAAATGGCCTCAAACTATAGCATGGGCGGATCCAGACTATAGCCAAGGGGGGGCAGCTGCCCCACTCAATTTTCTGAAATCTTGTAATATGTTAAGCTAAAGGCTGGTTTGTCCGCACTTAGAAATGATATTTGCATCACTTATCATATGTTTGCCCATTTGAATCTTGTCAAATCCTAGATTTGACCAAGATAATTTAAACAAGTTTAAAACATGAAAATGAAAAGGGAAGCTTGTATCCTTCTTACTCACTCTAAAATGAAGTTTTGGGAGGTTTTTGAAATTTCCATGTTTGAAACCCAAAACCACTTCTCTTCATGCTTGACTTCATAAACATGAAAATGAAGACTATTTGCTAACGGAGGGAGTAAGCACTCTTGCTATCAAAAGTACCAAACGATGCATACCAAAATGATTTTTTAGAGGAATACTAGTTCAGATTATTTAATTTTATATTAGCAGGCCAAAATCGAACCCCGTAGTTGCATTTTCTGAAATTGATCCGTAGTACTGGGCAGAACCCTAGTTTAACTTATTTAATAATAGATTCGTAGGTCGATTTTTTTATGTTATTATTATTATTACTAGGCAGCACATGTGTTTGCCCGTCCAGTGAAACTCTTTCATTTCATTTTTCTTTTCCGCAAGGTCGGGAGTCGGAGGAAGAGGGATCACACGGGAGGAGACGAAGGGAGACCAGTCACGGGGCCCCACTTATTTATGGTGTCTAGATTTTTTCGGGTGATGCTGACTGTTGTGCAGGGTTGTCAGTGCGCAGGGGGTGCGAGCGAGTGTGAGAACCGGAACTTAACTTTCCGACCCTCCTGTGTTACTCGTCAATCCCAAGGTCAATGTTGATGACACAGCGAAATGTATATCATTACAGATGTACAAAAGTAATTAATACAAAGTTTGAATAGCCACATAGTGTAACATTCATGACAATCAGAAAGCACAGCGGATAAATAAATCGTGAAGTGACTCCATCTCAGCCACAGGCAGTTGATGTAGTACACGAGGCCTCACTCTTCAATGTCGTCGTAGTTGTTGTAGTCTTCCTTGTCTTTGTAGTACTCTGGATATCAACAAAACTATTGCCATGAGTACATAGAGTAATCAACACACCCCCTCGATGCAAGACCTAATATATCTACATGAGGCTTCAAAGGAAGGTTGTAGGTTCATTTGCGTAAAGCCAATTTTATTTGCAATATATTTGGTAAAAGAAGTTTTAGACGAAAACATGTTTTATAATGAGTGTAATATTTCTCATCAATGTGATTGTCCTTGAAAACTCACGTATCTCGTAGGATTCAGATTCGAGGAAAAGGATGAAAGGAGAGAGAGAGAGGGGCAAAGAGGGAATTAGCAAGACAGGTTCCTGTATGTCAAGAAGGATTCATGTGTCGTCCATGACCGTGGACACGGCTATTCGAATAGTTTTAACTCTGCAGAGGTTGTACACTTTGCCCACACGACACAACCCCGTCTTGTTGCCCACCAGCCGTCGCTGATTTAATACACACCAATTGGTGTACCGGCAGAGGAATCGTGACAAGGTCTTTTAGCTAGATCCCCCAAAGATGTGACATGCCCACCGGGTCTGGCGCACGGTACTGGGAGTACGTCCCCAAACCGGTCCCCCCATCTGTGCCGAAGGTTCTCCCGTAGGCAGCCACCTCATCTGCGGTACGACGACATCAACACCTAAGGCTGACTAACTTACTTAACCAGGCCAGTGCCCATATAGCATGTGGTTGTACGGTTGTCACAATCTTCAAACCCAAGACTTATTAGGACCCTTAAGCGGCACGACGACGGATTGCTCCCTCCAACTTGTGAAGGGCAGCCAATCGCTCCTTCAACATTTGATTCAGCTGTCGCCCGCGCCATATTTAGATGGTAAATTTCACCCAGAGTAGAAGAGAGAGTAGAGGGACAACAATGGCTAAGCAGCCTAGTTCAACAAGCTCAACAACTTTCAAAAGGGTATGTTTGACCCGAAGATCGATCAATTCCTCTAAAGAGGCAATAGGAAGTATCCTAATGATTATTTAGCATGCTAAGCATCTCTACTCTATCAGGATTATTATATAATCTCTACTCAGGGTATCAAGTAAAAGGATAGAAGCGAATCAAGGTTGGTGTGTCAATCGACACGCTAGCTACTGGAATAAAATAGCATATATATTTGTAAAACATAAAATAGCATGCAATTTGTAAAACTGGGATAAATATGATGAGAGGGCATGCCTTCGTTGATGAATCATTCGTCTTTCTCAATAACATGATTATGTCCACGTCCAACCTCGCCACTCCCTACTCGGCGTGACGGTAGAAAATAGCAACCAAATGAATACCAAAACAATAATCACCAAAAGAGAATGAAATACAAATAAGAAAGAATAGGTGGATAGGTGTCGAATATGATGGGACAACTTGGATGGAATTGAAAAAGTGAGTTGTTGTAACTCGAATAAGAGTATACTAGCATGTGTATGATGCTAGGATATATTATCGGGATAGAGATCTACGATAAGATGGCTCGTTATAACTAGTAACCATGTACACATGATCTAAGGGTTATGGTAAAGTTGGTCGCGGCCGTGTTAAATAGTAAACGCGCCCTACACAAAATAGATAACTAGACAACTAGCAAAGTTTATCTAACATGCTATCACAATCATATAAGCAACACAAAGGCTCAGATAAACATACATCATAAAACAACAAGAAATGCAAGCTAAAGCTAATACCATGATTTGCATCACGCTAGTGAACCATAGATGTACACAACAATACAGAGAGCAACACAAATATAAAATACTACTAACATGAAACACAGTCTAGTCAAAGCATTATATGGTTTACCACGTGAGGTAAGAAACATCTCATAAGCTACCATACATGTACGAGATAATAAATAAATCTACATATAACTAAACAAGAGTAAGACATGTTACTATCTATTCGACAAGTAAATATATGCTAGCATACATGAAGACACTTAAATATATAGTATGCAATACTAACTGAAAATAAGCTATCGTTTATGTATGTAACACAAATGATCGATCAATGGAGTATCACATGAACAACATATATAACTATAATCTAGACCAAGCATGATCATGCACACTATTATAACAATAAGCTACTTAAATAAATAGAATCAAGCATCTTATATGACACACGACCATGGTAGCTAAGAATGAATAATAAACCAGCTAAACAACATATATGTAATATCACGACAAGCTAATTGTATAAAGTAATGTTAGACCAAATAAGTGTATGCATGAGCTACTAGTAAAACAAGAGCAATTAAACAATGTCATGCAAATCTAGCATACTAAACAAGTAATTAAAATGTATACGCTCACATAATAGAAGAAACTAATAAGAATAATTCATGTCACAAATATAATAGTACCAATATATTGCATCAAATACTAAACATGTATTATAACATAGAACACTAGTAGCATAACATGCATAGCTCACACAAGTAAACTAGATGGAAGTAACTCATCGATACAACCAGCCGGAAAGTAATCATATTAACAAATATAAACAGAGATAATAAAACAACCTATCATGCTATGGAATCACCAGTAAAATTGTAGAATAGCCTTCTAGATAATAAATCAATATCAAGTATTAATGAAATACTATTCCCACAACTCAAATGCTAATTAGACATAACCAACCAATCTGAATTAAGTCTAGAATATAACTAGCTAAGATGCATGTAAGCCAATAGTTAAATCTTGCAATTTACACACCTAGAACTAAGCATGTGTGGTTGATGTACAAACTATGATCAAAGTAGTCAGTCACGAATGCAGAATTAGCTACAGTAGTAGTGCATTTGACAAAACAAGATCACACGTACACCTATAGTCAAGCATGTGAAATTCTTTGTAACTACTATGATCAAACAAGACATCCATAAGCAAGTAACAATGACATGCATCCAATAGACAAGCGCCGGAAATTCTACCAAGAATCTAGCAAGTTGCAGACTACCATCTAAACAACAAAAACGTATGAACAGTCCCCACGTACATGCATGCATTCCATAAATTTTGAAATCCACCCATCAACTACGAAAACTAATACCACATCTGGGTTTCTAAGAGCATTTGACACACTTTCGATGTTGGGCTTGTGTGGATTCGAGTTGTGCAAGGTGCTAGAACGCTGATGTCATCCGATGCATTCGGTTCACCGACGACTCGACAAACTGTAAAACTACGGCTGGAAACCATGTCTAGGAGGTAGGCATAGACAAGGGTAGTGTGTGGGCGGAAGGATTTGACGTGGAGCTCACCGATCACAACGTAGTTCGTGATAGAAGTCGGTGAACCGAGTTGTCGTCGTTGTCGTGGGTGCCGTGGGTGATCAGCGGTTCGTCCTTCTAGTTCCCTGGATCATCTCCACTCGTCCTCGTCACTAGTGGAAAAAAGGGCTTCCGTCCAGCCCCATTAGTCGCGAAACTATAGGAACCGCGACCAATTGGCTCTTTAGTCGCGGTTCGTGAGGCGAACCACGACCAAAGGCCTGGGCCCAGCGCGCTCGGTGGCCAGCTGGTGGACGGGAGGGGCTTTAGTCGCGGTTGGCCAGGCCAACCGCGACTAAATGTCCTCGGGCCCGACCCAAAGGCCTTTAGTCGCGGTTGGCCAGGACAACCGCGACTAAAGCCCCTCCCCTATATATACCGTCCAGCCCACAAAGCACTTAGCCATTTGGTGCCACTTCTCTTCACAAACTTCACAAGGGGGTGTAGGTTTGCTTTTGGCTCCTCTTATGCACACAAGGTGTTTGATGAAATGCCCCAAGAGCATGAAACCAACATGATATGAAGTGTCGTAGCCACACTTGATCGAGCTTCATCATTTATTTTTTCCTCCTCGATCGCGGTTAGCAAATTGAACCTTTCATATGTGTCATTGATAAAATATGCATGTGTGTAGTTCATTGTTTAATTTCTATTTAGTTTAACAAATGCATGATGGTTAATTATATATTTTATATTATAATAATGCGAGATGAATCGGCAATGGATGTACGCTAACCGACTCTCCGGCGAATTCACTACGGGTTTGAAAGATTCCTCGTAGTGGCTAATGCGAACAAGCGGGGGGTTTTGTTATCTCGTCCATGTGTTGGATGTAAGAATCGGAAGGGTTACTCTTCCTCAAGGGAAGTTCACTCGCACTTCGATTCGGCATGGTTTGATGCCAAGCTATAATTGTTGGACCAAGCATGGAGAAAGAGGGGTTATAATGGAAGAAGATGAAGAAGGGGATGATATCATCGATGACAACTATCTTGATCATTTCGGTGATACTTTCATGGAGGATGCTGAAGGTGGTACAGACATGTCAGAAGATTATAATATGTTTGGTGAAATTCCGCCCTTCAAAGTGAACACCGACCCAAGCATTAAGTTAAATGATGAGGATGCTCCATGGATACGGCCCAATCGTAAGCAAGCAGGGACACAAGGGAAGAAATGATGTGTAATAATTTATTGTACCAAACTTTGTTGAATGGATCATGTGAATTATATTATCCGTGATGTGTTCCGGTGTCCATTTTCGAATGATTCGATTGATTCGAGATAGCACCGATGATACATGAAATTTGGAGTGATTTAGTCATACTCCTGCCTAGGCGTATAATATGCATACTCGTAGTCTTCATAGTCGCCGCCGTTGTACTGGTAGTCGTCGCCTTCTAAGTTGCCGCCGTCGTCGTCGCTGCTGTCGTCGCTATCGTCGGCCGGCGCTCGTGGCTCGAACTGAGGCCAGCGCAGGCGGGGGATATCGCCGGCCGTGATGTAGTCCATGACGCTCTGCAGAGTCCGGCCGTACCACCATAGCCGACGGCCGGCCTCGTGGAAGTTCCCGGGAGGCGGACCGTCCTCCTCATACCCGGCGAGCGCCCTCTCACGCCGATTGATGAAGAAGGCGTCCCAAGTATGCTGGTTATCGGGATGCCGGCGGGGATTCATCCGCTGCTCCGGCGTGAGGTCGAGGTAGTAGTGGTTCGTGATGGCCGCCCGACGCGCGAGCACCCGAGGGAGGGGAGGGACCAGCACGCCGCCGGCGCTTAGGCTCCAGCCGGTGGGGACGCGGTAGCCCGGTGGGCAAGGGTAGTTCGAGGCGCAAATCTCCTCCACCTGCTGGTAGGTTAGAGTGGGCGCGGTGGAAGCCATGAGAGAGTGATGAGAGATTGTAGAGATGTGATAATGCTGGCCAAGCCGGCCTACATATATGTAGTGAGAAATGGCGGGAAAAATGGGAGCGGGAAGACAGGAGGCGGGAAGAAAGAGGCGGGAAGAAAGAGGCGGGAAGACAGGAGGCGGGAAGAAAGTGGCGGGAAAAATGGGAGCGGGAAGACCGGAGGCGGGAAGAAAGTGGCGGGAAGAAAGAGGCGGGAAGAGGGGGTCGGCGGAAAGACAGAGGCGGGAAGAGGGGGCCGGCTGAAAGACGGAGAGGCGGGAAGAGGGGCCGACGGAAAGACGAGAGGCAGGGAAGAGGGGGTCGGCGCCGGAAAGACAGAGCCGCCTCCTTCGAATCCGGCCATGTATCTTAATTTTCGGTTGAGCTCGTACTTTAATTTTAGTTCAATCGTAATAAATTTCGTGTCAACCACTTTATTGAACAAAAACAACCGACAACGACTTTATAAACTAAATTTAAACTAATAGAACCGACAACGACTTTATTCAAATTACAATAAAATAGATAAATTACTAGTCTAGTTTCTACTCGTCGTCGGAGGTTGTCTCCGTCCAAATGTCATCCCACCGAGGGTCGTTTTCGGTCCAAGTTGTATTCGGGTTCTCGAGCTCGAAGGCGGCGACGGCCCGACGGTGGTGCCTGTTGGACCTGCGTTGTGCCCTAAGGTTAGCAAAGAACGCGTCGGTGTTGTCGACATCGTTGGGGAACTGCGCCCTCCACTGGCGCATCAACTGCTCGTCGCGCTCGGCGATGGCGATCCTGCGCTGCAACTGGCGGTGCCGGCGACGGTCCTCGTCGTCAACGAGACACGGCGGTGGCGCGAGGAACTCCGCCTCCTCTAGCGATTCAACATCCGGGAAGTTCATGTCGCGCCCTGGCCGCCGAAAGCGCCACGCCGCCGCGTCGTAAGCGCGCGCCGCCAGCTCCGGCGTGTTGTACGTGCCGAGGGTGAGGCGGAAGCCACCGGAGCGTATCTCAGCGGTGAACCTACCGCTCGGACGCACTCGAACGCCACGGAAACCGGACGCCCCTCGACGACGTGGAGGCATCCCGAAGATGAATGAGCGGAGGCGGTGGCGACGTGTGGTTGCGCCCGCACTCGTCGCTCTATGTAGCGCACGCGGGGCATGGCACGTGTAAGCCACGGCTACACACGTCGCACGCCGGCGTCGGCGGGGCGAGGCACGTGGAAGCGGTGGCTACACGTCGCACGGGAAAAATATATGTAGTGAGAAATGGCGGGAAAAATGGGAGCGGGAAGACAGGAGGCAGGAAGAAAGTGGCGGGAAGAAAGAGGCGGGAAGAAAGTGGCGGGAAGAAAGAGGCGGGAAGAAAGAGGCGGGAAGACAGGGAAGAAATGGCGGGAAGAAGAGGAAGAAATGTAGTAAGATTTTTAAAAGAATTAGTTTAATTTTTTCTGAATTTTTTGATATATTATTTATATTTTTAATTTTTTTAAATGAATTAGTTTTATTTTTCTGAATTTTTTGATATATTATTTGTATTTTTAAGATTTTGAAATGAATTAGATTTATTTTTCTGAATTTTTTCATTTATTATTTGTATTTTTAAGATTTTTAAATGAACTAGTTTTATTTTTCTAAATTTTTTTGATATATTATTTGTATTTTAAGATTTTGAAATGAATTAGTTTTATTTTTCTGAATTATTGATATATTATATGTATTTTTAACATTTTGAAAAAGAAAAGTAATTTGAAAAATACCCTTTAGTCGCGGTTGGCCTCGCCAACCGCGACTAAAGGGTATTTTTCCGCGGGAAACGAAAACCCGGCGAAAAATGACCTTTGGTCGCGGTTGGGGTCGCCAACCGCGACTAAAGCCCCCTTTAGTCGCGGTTGGCGACCCCAACCGCGACCAAAGGTCGTCCAGTATAAATGCCGCGCCCGAACCGCCGCGCTGCCCCCATTCTCTTCTTCTCCTTCGCAGACGCAGAGACGCCGATCGACTCATCTCCTCGCAGACGACGCCGTCAGGCTGCCGCGCGCGCGCCCGCCCGCCGACGAACCGCGCGCGAAGCTCTCCTCCGCCGCCGCCGTAAGTCGCGCGCACAACTCGCCGACGACAACCGACCCCGTACAACGCCGGCCGCGCCGCCGCGCGCACAACTCGCCGAGAATCGCCGCCGCCGGCCGGCCCCCGCGTATATCGCCGCGCGCGCCCGTACGAGAGCCCGGCCGGCGCCCTTCGATCGCCGGGGCGGCCGCGCCGGTGCCGCCCCGCGCGCCGCGCGTGAGAGAGAGAGCAGGGAGAGGAGCCGGCGGCCTCTGCCCCTGCTTTTTTTTCTTTCTTTTTTCGTTTTTGTTCTTGTTAATTTTGAAATTAAAAATAACTAAAATTTGAGTTAAAAGTTTATGTAAAAAAGAACTACAATTTGACTTTAAAAAACAAGTAATTGAGACTTAAAATTTTGTCTCAAAAAGAACTACAATTTGACTTAAAAAGATTGTGTAAAAAAAACTAAAATTTGACTTAAAAAAACTAAAAATTGACTTAAAAATTTTGTCTCAAAAAGAACTACAATTTGACTTAAAAAGATTGTGGAAAAAAAAACTAAAATTTCACTTCAAATTTTGTCTAAAAAATGAACTAAAATTTCACTTAAAAAAGAACTCAAATATGACTTAACCAAAATTTGACTTAACCACCGCGCATATACGGAGGGGGCAGCGAGCCCCTCGTCGCCCCCTCCGTATACGCGCGGTGTTTTTTTTGGGATCGAGAGGGGGCGGCGAGGGTTATGTGTGTTGTCCTCTCGGCACCGCCACCGCCCTTTCGCCACCACCGCCCTTTCGCCCCCACCGCCATTTTGCCACCGCCGTCCTTTCGCCACCGCCGCCCTTTCGCCACCGCCGCCCTTTCGCCACCGCCACCACCGCCCTTTCGCCACTGCCGCCCTTTCGCCACCGCCACCACCGGTCTCTCGGTCACGCGGTCACTGCGAGGCGAGGTCGATCGTCCGCATATACACATCTAATACACGCGTCCCCCCTCTCGCCTCCCTCGTCGCCCTCTCTCTTTATATGTAGAAGAGATGTGATAATGCTGGCATATACACAATTAATTAGTTTTTACTACATGTTTTCAGGACTGACATATGGCGGACGATAGAGCTGACCCGATTATGGACAACTATGATCAAGAAGCTGAAGACCATTTATTTGGCATCATAAAAGGCGATATTATTTATGTGCCGACCGAACAAGATGAAGAAGACCTCGAGGATATTTCTTCTTATCTGAATCTTGACGGTCAAGATGAAGGCCGTCAGCAAGATGATGTGGAAGAAACATCGATAAACGACGATCTTCAATTGCAAGTAGCAACCAGCTCCGGCGCCGAGGTATATATATACGTTGAGCCTCTGGTGATACAAACTTACTGATTTGAATAAGTATGTGTGTACTAACGCGCGCGACTCTCTTTCTTATTTTAGCCCTCGGCCGGATCTTCAAAACAATCGAGTACGTCGTCAAAGCGTGGCGCAACCAAGACGCTCAAACAAGGAGAAACATATACCATCGAGGTTGTCGACAGTGCAACCGGCAGGCCGCTGGAGCCCCGCAAGCACTCCACCAAGTTTATCAACCAATGCGGAGCCGTTGTTAGAGACAACGTCTCGATCACCCTCCAGGAGTGGAATGAGCCAAAGAAGGCACGTCTTGGTTTCACTTTTGTCGACAAGAGAACAAAAAAAGATTGCTTGAAAAAGCTTATGGAACATTTCGTCCTACCTCCGGAATACCACAAGTTCGATGAGGAGGGTAACAAGATTGAGGAAAACAAGAAGAGGAGGAGGCTAGTCAAAGAGTTCGCTCTTCATAAGATGGCCGAAACATTCCGGAAATTCAAGCAAAATCTAACCCGTGACTATGTCAACCAGAACAAGACTCCGGATTTCACAGGACAATATGAGAAACTGAAACATGATTGGCCGGACTTTGTGAAGCGTAAGAAATCGGAGCAGTTCATTGAATTATCAAAAAAAATAAGGAAAATGCGACTAAGAAGGAGTACAATCATATTATGGGGCCAGGAGGGTATCGCCTTTGGGAGCCTAGGTGGGAGAAGATGGAGAACGAGCTAAGGACGCAAGGAATCCGTCCAGGTACGGAGGGACGGGACCCAAGGGCCAAAAGCTGGTGGTACGGGCATGGGGGAACGCTAGACCCGGAGACAGGGGCGTGTGTTCACAAGAACAAAACGTTTAAACCCACCCAAGCCCTTATTGGCGCAATGAGGGATGCTCAACTGGGGAAGATCAAGTTCAACAGAGAGAACGACGCGCTGACAAAAGCCCTCGGGAAACCTGAACACGGAGGACGTGTACGAGGCATGGGGAACATTCCGTGGAAAATAGGGTTCTCCCGCGAACGATGACCCGTACGGTTACGATAGCCGTAAGAGAAAGATGGATCGGGATGCAGATGTTATGGCGCGGTTGGTATCGGAATTCGATACGATGAAGAAAACCGTGAGTATACTAGTACAAGAAAGATCGGCAGTTGGGGCGAATGAAGATCATCCAGCGGATCTCGGAAGCCAGCCGCGGATGAGAAGCAGCGTGGCTTCCACGGAGAACCCGCCGGCTACTAATAATGCAACGGCGATCGAAATTACTGCACCGGAGCCTCCTCGCTACCCCGTGGACGATGTAAAGGAGATGAAAGAATGTCATCTGCATTATCCAATTGGGAACATGTCCACGAAGGTAGCCATCGGCAGTGCTTTACCATGTGAGCCTGGAGCACTCCACCACAACAACCCCATTCCAGATGGCTATGCTCATTTCACGGTGGAGGAAACAGTCCCAGGGTTTGAGGAACTGGAGATTGACATTGCTACACCCGAAGGGAGAGAAGACTTGGAGGTGTCAAGTGCCAGTTCATTCTATGGAAAAAGAAGTTTATCAAGTTTCCAGACGAGGCGCCAAGGAAAACAAGTCCACCCCCCTCCGGTGGTGGTGGCGGCGGCGGTGGTGGTGGTGGTTCACCTACACTTCCTTCACGTCAGCCGACGCCGCCCCCCAATTCACCTCCGGCGGGTAAGCAGACGCCGCCCCCCAGTCCTCGTCCGGCGGGTGATCAGACGCCGCCCCCAATCCACCTCCGGCGAAGAAGCAGAAGCAGTCCTGGGTTATTAACCCGGAGCCTTATGTACCTAGAACCACAAAGATACCAGAGCCATCACTGAAGCCTCTCATCCCGAGGCCTTGGGAACTTAGTGTCGAGGAAAATGCAGCGTCCGTGGCTGCTCGAGCATGAGAAATGGAAGGCGGACTGCAAGAAGAAAAGAGAGCCCGAGCCCAAGCAAGTATTTTCTCGAGAAGGAAAAGAGCTGGGCTAAGTCATTTTTGAACACACCGTCCCAAGCCGCGAAGAATCTGCCTGACGACTATGCACGTGAACTTCGTAGGCAAGCACTCGCGTTCAAGAGGAACCAAGAGTTGGCGGAGAAGCAGGAGGAGGCCGAGAAAAGAATTAGAAAGTAAAAAAGGGGGGAAACAAGTTGCCCAGCTCGATCGGGGAACAAAGTAAACAATCGATCGCCCCGCTCATAGTGAAAGCCGCCGGTCCGGATGCCCCCGATATCATAGCAGCTGCGGCAGCACAGGGATTTATTGTAACGAGTGCCAGAGAACAAGCGGCCAACTTAGGTATCACTCTTCGTGCACTGTTAGGCCTTGATGAGGCGCCAATGAAGGACGTAGTATTTACATATGTGGAGAATGGGCCTCTCGTCGAGCCTGCGCGCAGAAGAGGATCTACCTCGACAAATGAAAGGTCCGCTAAATTGGTACAAGGGTTACATAAAACTTAAAAACGCCAAAGACTATATTTATGCGGAAGTTAGACATGAGCATCACTTCAAACATTACTATATAACAATTCATCGGAGTGAATTGTTCCAGCTGTTCAATCCGCGCGAGCTCGACAAATCTATCATCGGTTGCTACGTTCGTAAGTGATTTATTAATTTCTACCCCATCTCGTTCATTGCATGCACTATATATATATATATATATATATATATATATATATATATATATATATATATATATATATTGTCCTAACTATCTTGTTGTGTACGCTATTATGCAGAATGAAGAAGCGGGAAATGCGAATAAGGAGCATCCATGATGTTGGGTTCATTGACCCACACATCGTTAATTCATATGTGTTAGAACACCACCCCGCCGACGTGGAGGAAGACTCGTGGCGGTTTCTTAGAAAACAGGAACTCAAAAGTGATATTCTATTTCCTTACCATTTTGGGTGAGTGTTTCTGTCTTGAGCACATTCTCTTTTGTTTACTCCATGCATGGTATGTGGCTAATCGATGAGTTATGCATGACTGTGCATGTATCGTGTCCGCAGGTTCCACTGGATTCTGCTAGTAATTCAATTTCACACCTCCACAGTTCTCGTCCACGACTCTCTGAATATGGATCCGGCGCTTTGGGCCGACATGAGAAAAATGATGCAAAAGTAATTATTTTCATTCATTTGCGCTCTATATCGATCGGCCTATTTCGTTCATCATTTCCTAATATCAAGTAACTAATTAATAACTCTCTTGTTCATTTAATTTTCTTTGCCTCGTAGGGTTTGGAGACGGTTCGTAGATCAAAAGGTCGGTGAATTCAAAAAAGAGCTACAATTTAAAAAGGCAAGTGTCTGGGACTGGGGATATTCAGCCACCGGGGACCAATCTATGTGGATACTATGTTTGTGAGAGGATCCGGAGATACACCACTGAGCGGCAGCCGTCTGAGAACAACATCAAGAGGAATAACCTCCGGAAGACGGTTAGTCCAGAAGCTCGCTTCCGACCACTTCAAGAGGAACTAGCTGGATGGTTCGCAAGGGAAGTCATCGATCCTAGAGGAGAACACTATGTAGAGGACGTAGAACTTCATATGCCCTAAATTATGTATGGAAACTTGTTCAAAATTGTATATGGTCATCCGATATTGAATATATATTGTATATTCCTCTTGAATTCTTTTTGGTTCTAATTTCAAATTTGTTTGAAATATATTGTACATTCATATGCATGTATGTAGTACCGTAGAATATGTGAAACTCCTTCAAAATTAAAACCCAAAAGAAATAAAACAATACAAATTAAAAAGAAACCAGGTTTAGGGGGGGGGGGGGCAAAAACCCTAAACCTACGGCGGCCTTTAGTCGCGGTTGGCCAGGAGAACCGCGACTAAAGGTCCTCCGCCCCGACGGACTGCTGCCGGCCACGTGGACGTGCCTTTAGTCGCGGTTCGTAAGGAACCGCGACTAAAGGGGGGGGCCTTTAGTCGCGCTTAATTGGTCGCGGTTGCGCAACCGCGACCAATGGCAGTTGCGGACCGCGACCGAAGCCCTTTTTTCTACCGGTGCGTGGTCCTCCTGGCGCAGCAGTTCGTCCTCCCGTGATCAGAGTCGTCGGGAACGCGAACGGCTCCTAGTGGCGTTCTCGCGAGCCTGGCTTGTTGTGTAGACCTATGGCTCCAATAGTGGCGTGGGATAAAAGAGGAGAGTGTGGGCATCCATTAGGGCTGTATATATGAGGAGAAGGTTGTGCTCTAATTGACATACTCAATGGGAGATTGAAAGCGAGTAATGACGAGCCGTTTCTGCTGCAGTTTCTGATGTTCATGGCTTTCGTTTCACGACATGCAGGAAGATGAAGATGGACAGCGCGTCTCTTGGCGTGCTGTGCTAGACTTCCATGTTCTGTTGGTCCCGTACGTGCAGCATCGTATGCTCTGACTGCTGTACGCGGCATGGACTTTTCCTGATCGAGTAGAATACGAGGACAGCGCTATGTTTTGTGTTGTTGCCGGATTGCGTGCGAGTTGAACGGAGATCGAGTCAAACAATTGGGCTGCTTCCTCGGCCGGGCTTTGGTACAGTGCCATGCTGCTGCTAAGTAAATAGAAGTAACGCCTTGGCTGCTAGCTTCGATGATTTTCAAGGAAAGAGCGGAAAGAATAACAAGAGTAGAGAGAATATGTGATTGGGTGCAGCTAGTGTAGATGAAGAAGGAAATGAAACGAAGGGAACAAGAAAACCAGCTAGCTAGCTACGTTTTGGTACACATGCATGCACTGGATGTGTATCGTACATGACCAAGAGAAAATCAAATGAGAAGGTATTTGGCAAATCTAAATGGATTTTAGGAAAGAACTAATAAGAAGCAAATTGGCAATTTAAAAGCAGATTTAAAATCTAAAATACAAAAAGTACTCTGAGACTTTCTTTTATAAGCAAAATTAATTTCAGAATACTTGGAGTTAATTTTAACCACAAAAAAATATGGTTACTTTTATTTGATCGAGTTGCAACATCCTTTGTAAAAAAAACAGCCCATAAAAATCAGGATGTTACAATTCTACCCCCCTTAAAATAAATCTCGACCCCGAGATTCGACCTAAGAGAAAAGATTTGGCAAAACCTAATAGAGGGCATATTTATTTTTCCATGTCGCTTCCTCCTCGGTGTGGTCACTCCGTAGGACTTTGCGGAAGTCAATCACATTCCTTCTGATTGTCCTTAACCTTTCATCAAGAATTCTCAACGGGTACTCTTTGCATTTGGGGCGGTGCCTGGAACTAACTCCATAGTAGACTATCTCACGGTCCGGTGGAGGACGTGGAAACTCCTCAGTAAAACATCCGGGTACTCCCTAACAAATATAATATATAAGAAAACCATCTCCTTCAAGTTATTCAGCAGGTTATCTACTACGTTATGGGGTGCTAATTCAGCTTGTAGTACATAATGTTGCCTCAATCTTAAGTGTTAGCATCGGTACCATGGACTTCACCCTCAGCAAGGTTATCTTCAAAAGTTGGTCCACATCCATGTACACTTTTGTGCCTGCCTCCTTTGGGACCACAACCTCGGTTGCCATTAGTCATGGTGTCACTTTGGGTCAGGATAGACGAGAGGCAAGTAAACTAACCCATAACCAAACATATCAGAAACTAAGCATGGAAAATCCAAATAAAACTAGAAGCAAATTATTTTGCAAAACAAGGTTTTAGTATGACTACATAAAAGAACAAATAAATGTAGTCGATACTCATCAAAAAAATGCTCTAACGGACGTAGTGCCTATCTAAAGGGTTATATAAAACTCATCCTATATGGATGTCTTCTCTTGGCATCTTCAGCCTTGAAGAATGTAGTGCTTCATATATGACTCTTTAATCCATGTGTTCTTGAGATGACTTCTCCTAGATAGGATATGGTGTACTAGAGAAGTGGTTAGAAAATCAAAACACAACTGTGAACAAAGTGAGATAAGGAATAGCAATAGTCAAGAAATAGACTACGAGGATTTTCATAAATAGTTTTTATTTTCAAATTGCACTAAAGTTTTTTTTCCATTCTAACTAAGGTCACGCGACTAGGTCAACATCGGCTCTGATACCACTTCTGTGAGAACCGGAACTTAACTTTCCGACCCTCCTGTGTTACTCGTCAATCCCAAGATCAATGTTGACGACACAGCGAAATGTATATCATTACAGATGTACAAAAGTAATTAATACAAAGTTTGAATAGCCACATAGTGTGACATTCATTACAATCAGAAAGCACAGCGGATAAATAAATCGCGAAGTGACTCCATCTCAGCCACAGGCAGTTGATGTAGTCCACGAGGCCTCACTCTTCAATGTCGTCGTAGTTGTTGTAGTCTTCCTTGTCTTTGTAGTACTCTGGATATCAATAAAAGTATTGCCATGAGTACATAGAGTACTCAACACACCCCTTCGATGCAAGACCTAATATATCTACAATAGACAGCGCGTCTCTTGGCGTGCTGTGCTAGACTTCCATGTTCTGTTGGTCCCGTACGTGCAGCATCGTATGCTCTGACTGCTGTACGCGGCATGGACTTTTCCTGATCGAGTAGAATACGAGGACAGCGCTATGTTTTGTGTTGTTGCCGGACTGCGTGCGAGTTAAACGGAGATCGAGTCAAACAATTGGGTTGTTTCCTCGGCCGGGCTTTGGTACAGTGCCATGCTGCTGCTAAGTAAATAGAAGTAACGCCTTGGCTGCTAGCTTCGATGATTTTCAAGGAAAGAGCGGAAAGAATAACAAGAGTAGAGAGAATATGTGATTGGGTGCAGCTAGTGTAGATGAAGAAGGAAATGAAACGAAGGGAACAAGAAAACCAGCTAGCTAGCTACGTTTTGGTACACATGCATGCACTGGATGTGTATCGTACATGACCAAGAGAAAATCAAATGAGAAGGTATTTGGCAAATCTAAATGGATTTTAGGAAAGAACTAATAAGAAGCAAATTGGCAATTTAAAAGCAGATTTAAAATCTAAAATACAAAAAGTACTCTGAGATTTCTTTTATAAGCAAAATTAATTTCAGAATATTTGGAATTAATTTTAACCACAAAAAAATATGGTTACTTTTATTTGATCGAGTTGCAACATCCTTTGTAAAAAAAAACAGCCCATAAAAATTAGGATGTTACAGCGAGCGAGGCCGAGAATGAGAGAGATGTTTTTTTAGAGGGACAACCGAACGATCCTGAAGGACCCAGATTTTCGAAAATACGCATCAGAGCACAGTTTACAGTAGGACATAAAATAAACAGGAAATTACGTCTAAATCCCTAAGATTTACATGGTAGACCCCAGGCTGAAAGCAAGAAATGCGATCGGGTCCTTAACAGCCACCGTCCGGATTGATCCTCGTCGCAGCCGGGCACGAACAACTTGGCGCGACCAAATCGCCATGGCTACAGAGCCTGCACACCATGGCCTCCGAGCTGAGCTAGAAACGCCCTGCCAAAACCGGCAGCCAACGGAGGTGGATAATTGGAGAGATGGAGAGAGAGAGAGAGTCTTGATGCCTCTCTCTTGACAAAGAAGATGGCTGGGAGTTTGCCTACCTAGCGTACGTGACTTGTGCTCACTGAAGTGTGGGACCTCACACATGGGAACCACACGTAAGTGACAGACTTGTTGCTCTAATAACTCGGGTGATTATTATATTGTATTAGTACATAGTTTCCTATGAATCCTTCTTAGTCACTCTAAAATGAAGTTTTTGGGAGGTTTTTGAAATTACCATGTTTGAAACCCAAAGCCACACTTCTCTTCATGCTTGACTTCATAAGACAGAGTTTAGAGTTAGGGGTAGATACATGATTTTGTATGGTTTGAATATGTCTAGACCTTTTTTATCAACTTGAATGCTTACGATATGACATAAGAAGACTATGTACTTTGGTTTTCATTTTTCAGATTTTTTTAAATTTTGTGTCCATTTGAATCTTGGTCAAATCCTAGGTTTGACCAAGATTTAAACAAGTTTAAAACATGAAAATGAAAAGGTAATCATGGATCCTTCTTAGTCACTCTAAAATGAAGCTTTTGGGATGTTCTTGAAATTTCCATGTTTGAAACCCAAAATTACTTCTCTACATGCATGCTTGACTTCATAAGACAGAGTTTAGCTAGGGTTAGGGGTAGATACATGATTTTCCTGGTTTGAATATGTCTAGACCTTGTTTATCAACTTAGTTGAATGCTTACTATATGACATAAGAAGACTATGTGCCTTGGTTTTTCATTTTTCGATTTTCTTAAAATTCTTATGCCCATTTGAATCTTGGTCAAATCCTAGGTTTGACCATGGTTTTAACAAATTTAAATCATGAATATAAAAATTAAGCATCTATCCTTCTTAGTCACTCCAAAATGTAAATCTTGGGAGAGTTCTTGAAATTTGCATGTTTGAAACCAAAACCCACTTCTCTTCATGCATGCTTGACTTCATAAGACAGAGTTTAGGCTTAGGGGTAGATATATACATGATTTTCTGGTTTGAATATGTCTAGATCTTGTTTATCAACTTAATTGAATGCTTACTATATGACATAAGAAGACCTTGGTTTTTAATTTTTTTAATTTTTTTTAATTTTATGCCCATTTGAATCTTTGTCAAATCCTATGTTTGACCAAGATTTGAACAAGTTTAAATCATGAATATGAAAAATTAAGTATCTATCCTTCTTAGTCACTCCAAACTATAGCTCTTGGGAGGGTTTTTAAAATTTCCATGTTTCCAACCCAAAACGACTTCTCTTCATGCTTGACTTCATAAGACAGAGTTTAGGGTTAGGGGTAGATACATGATTTGTCTGGTTTGAATACGTCTAGACCTTGTTTATCAACTTAATTGAATGCTTACTATATGACATAAGAAGACTATGTGCCTTGGTTTTTCATTTTTTTGATTTTTTCTAAAATTTGTATGCTCATTTGAATCTTGGTCAAATCCTAGGTTTCACCAAGATTTGAATAAGTTTAAAACATGAATATGAAAAAGTAAGCATGTATGCTTCTTAGTCACTTCAAAATGAAGCTCTTGGGAGGGTTTTTGAAATTTCCATGTTCAAAACCAAAAACCACATATCTTCATGCTTGACTTCGTGAAACAGAGTTTAGGGTTAGGGGTAGATATATACATGATTTTTTTCTGGTTTGAATATGTCTAGACCTTGTTTATCAACTTTACTATATGATCGACATAAGAATGTTATGTGCTTTGGTTTTTCATTCTTTTCATTTTTTATGAATTTTTATGCCCATTTGAATCTTGGTAAAATCCTAGGTTTGACAATGATTAAAACAAGTTTAAAACATGAATATGAAAAATTAAGCATCTATGCTTCTTAAGTCACTCCAAAATGTAACTCTTGGGAGGGTTTTTGAAATTTCCATGTTTGAAACCAAAAACCACTTCTCTTCATGCATGCTTGACTTCATAAGACAGAGTTTAGGGTTAGGGGTAGCTAGATACATGATTTTTTGGTTTGATAATGTCTAGACCTTGTTTATCAACTTAATTGAATGCTTACTATATGACATAAGAATAATATGTGCTCATTTTATTGATTACTTTTTGAATTTTTATCCCCATTTGTTGAATCTTGGTCAAATCCTAGGTTTGACCAAGATTTAAACAAGTTTAAAACATGAATATGAAAAAGTAAGCCTGTATCGATCCTTCTTAGTCACTCCAAAATGAAGCTCGTGGGAGGTTTTTGAAATTTCCATGATTTTTCTGGTTTGAATATGTCTAGACTTTGTTTATCAACTTGAATGCTTACTATATGACATACAAATACTATGTGCTTTGGTTTATGATTTTGTTTTTGAATTTTTATGCCCATTTAAATCTTGGTCAAATCCTAGGTTTGACCATGACTTAAACAAGTTTAAAACATGAATATGAAAAAGTAAGCATGTATCCTTCTTAGTCACTCCAAAATGAAGCTCTTAATTAGTAGGGTTTTTGAAATTTCCATGTTTGAAACCAAAAACCACTTATCTTCACCATGCATGCTTGACTTCATAAGACAGAGTTTAGGGTTAGGGGTTGATACATGATTTTTCAGGTTTAATATGTGTCTAGACCTTGTTTATCAACTTAATTGTATGCTTACTATATGACATATATAAGAAGACCTTGGTTTTTCATTTTTTTTGAATTTTTATGCCCATTTGAATCTTGGTCAAATCCTAGGTTTGACCAAGATTTGAACAAGTTTTAAACATGAATATGAAAAGGTAAGCATGTATGCTTCTTAGTCACTCCAAAATTAAGCTCTTGGGAGGGTTTTTGAAATTTCCATGTTTGAAACCAAAAACCACATCTCTTCATGCTTGACTTCATAAGACAAAGTTTAGGGTTAGGGGTAGCCACATACATCATTTTTCTGGTTTGAATATGTCTAGACCTTGTTTATCAACTTAATTGTATGCTTATTATATGACATAGGAAGACTATGTGCATTGGTTTTTCATTTTATTGATTTTTTTGAATTTTATCCCCATTTGTTGAATCTTGGTCAAATCCTAGGTTTGACCAAGATTTAAACAAGTTTAAAACATGAATATGAAAAGTAACATGCATCGATCCTTCTTAGTCACTCCAAAATGAAGCTCGCGGGAGGTTTTTGAAATTTCCATGATTTTTCTGGTTGGAATATGTCTAGACCTTGTTTATCAACTTGAATGCTTACTATATGACATACACAGACTATGTGCTTTGGTTTTTTATTTTTTTTTGAATTTTTATGCCCATTTGAATCTTGGTCAAATCCTAGGTTTGACCATGACTTAAACAAGTTTAAAACATGAATATGACAAAGTAAGCATGTATCCTTCTTAGTCACTCCAAAATGAAGCTCTTGGGAGGGTTTTTGAAATTTCCATGTTTGAAACCAAAAACCACTTCTCTTCACCATGCATGCTTGACTTCATAAGACAGAGTTTAGGGTTAGGGGGTAGATACATGATTTTTTAGGTTTAATATGTCTAGACTTTGTTTATCAACTTAATTGAATGCTTACTATATGACATAAGAAGACCTTGGTTTTTCATTTTTTTTTTTTGAATTTTTATGCCCATTTGAATCTTGGTCAAATCCTAGGTTTGACCAAGATTTGAACAAGTTTAAAACATGAATATGAAAAAGTAAGCATGTATGCTTCTTAGTCACTCCAAAATGATGCTCTTGGGAGGGTTTTCGAAATTTTCATGTTTGAAACCAAAAACCACATCTCTTCATGCTTGACTTCATAAGACAGAGTTTAGGGTTAGCGGGAGATACATGATTTTTCTGGTTTGAATATGTCTAGACCTTGTTTATCAACTTAATTGAATGCTTACTATATGACATAAGAAGACTATGTGCCTTGGTTTTTCATTTATTTTGATTTATTTTGAATTTTATGCCCATTTAAAAAAGTTTAAATCATGAATATGAATAATTAGTCACTCCAAAATGTATCTCTTGGGAGGGTTTTTGAAATTTCCATGTTTGAAACCAAAAACCACTTCTCTTCATGCATGCTTGACTTCATAAGACAGAGTTTAGGGTTTGGGGTAGACAGCACGCGCCGACGCGTGGACGCAATTTATTCTCTGTCCCCTGACATGCACTTGCGAGTGTCTTCAACAGTCTGACACGAGCAGTGAAGCTTTTATTGGAGCCCATCGGAGAGGGGCTCCATTTCTCGAGTAGTAGCGAGGTGACATGCACCCCGTCTGACATGCGGCCTAAATCCAAATTTAAACATTGCGAAAAAATCTGAAAAAATCATGCATGTTCACAGCACATATTAAGATAACCCCTAAAAATTTCAGATCAAAATTCAAAACATACATCGAGAAACAAAAAAGAGAAACTTAGATGTGAATAGTCTAGAGAGAAACTCAGATTTGAATTCGGGAACTATTCATGACATATTTCTCTTTTTTGTTTCTCGATGTATGTTTCAAATTTTGATCTGAAATTTTTAGGGGTTATTTTAATATGTGCTGTGAACATGCATTATTTTTTTTCAGATTTGTTCGCAATGTTTAAATTTGAATTTAAACTGCATGTCACACGGTGACATGCAATAGGTGTATGTCACCTGATCTGCGGTGACGCTGGGGCTAAAAAGAAGACCTTTTTTTTCTCCATCAATTCAATGAAAAAAATACCCCTTTTTTCACCTTGCGCGACATGAGGAGCAGTTCGACCTGGGGGAGTACTGCTATCGGGTCTGGTCGTCGCCCTCCTCCTCCCCACCTCATTTCCTCCACTGTTTCACATATTTTAGCTTCTATTTATGCGGTGCCGTGGAGGTGGGGGTCTGCTCGTCACCCTCCTCCTCCCCACCTCATTTCCTCCACTGTCTCGCAACTCCTTGATCTACTACTCCTATCCATATACATGCCACTCAAATGGATGTATTTGTTGATACATCCATTTTAGTGGCAGTTAATATGGACCGGAGGAAGTACTAATAATATGAGGCATGTTTTTGAGTTGGCCCTGTTTAGTAGAGTTTACATCTTTCTACCACCATTATTTTTGATTTAGCTTGTCTTTTGTGCCCACCATTTTATCGAGCAGGGTTAATGCAAGATCCATAGCAAACTAGCTTGTCATGACATTTTTTGGCGGAGTGCATCTTCTCATGGCGAGCTAGCGACTTTGCCTACTAGAGTTTTTTTTGTTGAACTACATTTTTTGGATTTTCCCATTTTATTTGTGCACAAGCTATGAGCCGCTCGCAATTCAGCACCATATATTGGCGGGATTTTCTAGTTCAATTGTTTTGTACTAGGATATTAGCAGGATGCTATCTTCTAGGGCTTTCATGTCCCCTATATCCAGCCCCACCCATGGACAAGCAAGGGCCTCTCTCCCTACCTCGCTCCTAGTCCGTCTCGCTCCCTCTCAGTCCTCCATCCGTAGCCGACATCCACCGTGCCGGAGCCAGCTCAGCGACGCCGTCAACCACACTCCGTCCGCTTCGTTGGATCTCCTTCCCCGACTCACTGGTTCATCGTACCGGCCGGCGAGATCGGTACACAAAGCGCCACCATGATCCACCGAACCAAACCGAACGGCCAACGCGCCACCACCCGAGTCGACCAAGGTTGAACACTTTGTCCGGATGCTTTTGGTATGTATTTGATTTCCGAGACTAGTTTATTGCTTGCTTCCACTGCTTGTTATTAGCATCTGTTTTTTTTGTAATTCCTGCTAGCTATTCCACTCGAGAATGCCTACGAAGAATCTCGAAGGCAAAATATCTTGCAGAATAAGATAATTGCAGCTTCGATCGGCATACTGTGGAATGGGACAAAATCACCGCACCCCACCCGTGTGATGTGCCGCCAAAAGGACGATCCCATGGGGCTGCTGCTGAAGAAGGTATTTAACCGCACTGCTAAATTTCATATGTGTTGTTTGCTGATTGATTTGATGAACTTTGATTTGCAGCAGCTAGCCACTGCTCATGTTCCTAACAAAGACAGTGAGCGCGCCAGTGATGCAGACATTGGTAGAAAGGAGGCGGGATTTGGTCCTATTGTTCTAGCAAGCAATCATTTGAGGGGCCACCTAGGATCAGCACATCTGGATCCTCCTGAGCTCAACATTAAGGAGGTAATTTTATAATAGTGTTTTAAACATGACATAATCTAATGTACTGAAAGAGATCAAACTGTCAACATGAGTGGAGAGGTATAGATGGTAGAGATATAGATTTAGATTTCAGATTTCCTAATTTTTTCTTCAAAATAGGGTCGCCCCGGCCTCTGCATCCAAATGATGCACCCACCCTTATATTGCAATGTTTTAGACTCCATTTAAGGTTTAGAAACTCATGGGTTGCTCAAAGTGGTAACATGAATCAACCAACATATTTCCTTTTAATCTGCTGATTGATTTAATGCATGGCAAATCGCACAAGCAAGTGACTGCTCATGTCCCTGCCAATCAGCATTGTAGCACAGATGTCCAGAGTTCCAGTGATGCAAACGTTTGTACGAACAAAACATAAGGATGTGGCACTGGGGAAGCTAAGATTAGGCGTCTTCAAAAGGACTTGGATGTGGCCACTTGGCGGAACAAAGAAATGAACCGAGGATGGAATTCTACAATTCAAGATGGCCTACATGATGTTGCTGATCTGCAGAAGCTAGTGGCTGGCAACTTGGTTACCGCTTTGGCTGATGCAGATGTCCATGAGATCAAGCTGGACGATCTTGGAACAGGTGAAAGCACGAGCGAAACTCCGCACTCATCTTTGCAGGTAGATGATTTTCAAAGGGTGATGCAAGAGCCGCTATATGAATAGATTATTGTTTCAGTTGATGATGTCCCTGGTTCTTTTGCTTACTTATGTGCTGGTAGTACTTAGGGGAACTAGCTTGTACAAGTAATTTTTTTCCGATAAAGTTGTACAAGTAAATGGCACATGCTTCGTGATAACCCACAAGTATAGGGGATCGCAACAGTCTTCGAGGGAAGTAAAACCCAAATTTATTGATTCGACACAAGGGGAGGTAAAGAATACTTATAAGCCTTAACAACTGAGTTGTCAATTCAGCTGCACCTGGAAAAGCACTAGTAACAGGGGTGATGTGAAAGCAGCAGTAATATGAGAGCAGTAGTAACAGTAACACAGCAGCAGTAGCAGTAATATGAGAACAATGGCACCAGAAAATAGTTGATACTACTTCCAATGACATGTAGGAACAAGTATATGATGATGAAAGATGGACCGGGGTTCCCAGCCTATCTACACTAGTGGTAACTCTCCAATAACAAGTGTTGGGTGAACAAATTACAGTTGGGCAATTGATAGGATTGAAATAGCATTAAGACAGAACATCAAGATTATTAATCATGTAGGCATGTTTTCCATATATAGTCATACGTGCTCGCAATGAGAAACTTGCATAACATCTTTTGTCCTACCAGCCGGTGGCAGCCGGGCCTCTAGGGAATCTACTGGAAATTAAGGTACTCCTTTTAATAGAGCACCGGAGCAAAGCATTAACACTCCGTGAAAACATGTGATCCTCATACCTAAGCCTTCCCCTCCAGTTGTCCCAATTTCTGTCACTTTGGGGCCTTTGGTTCCGGACATAGACATGTGCATACAACTTGTAGATACAATCTAAGCAATAAGTATAGAGCTTAAATCTAAGATCATGCCACTCGGGCCCTAGTGACAAGCATTAAACACAACAAGATTACAGCAACAATAACTTCACAAACTTTATAGATAGACTAATCATAATGTAACAATCAATCGGATCCCAACAAACACAACACCGATTACATCAGATGAATCTCAATCATGTAAGGCAGCTCATGAGATCTTTGTATTGAAGTACATGGGGGAGAGAATACCAACTAGCTACAGCTAGAACCCGTAGTCCATGGGGGCACTACTCACGGAGCATGATGGAGGCGGTGGCATTGATGGAGATGGCTTCCGGGGGCACTTCCCCGTCCCGGCAGGGTGCCGGAACAGAGATTTTGTCCCCCGAATTGGAGTTTCGCGATGGCGGCGGCGCCCCTAGAGTCTTTCTGGAGTTTCGTCAATCCGTATCGCGTTTTTAGGTCGAAAGGGGTCTTATAGGCGAAGAGGCGGCGCAGGAGGGGCACCAGGGCGCCCTCCCCATAGGTCGGCGCGGCCAGGGGCCTGCCCGCGCGGCCCTATGGTGTGGGGCCCCTGGGCCTCCTCTCCGGGTCTCCTTCGGTGTCCTGGTCCGTCTCGGTGAATTATGATGTTTGGTCTTCGTTTCGTCGAATTCCGAGAATATTGCCCGAACAACCCTTCTGGAACCAGAAACAACAGAAAACAACAACTGTCACTTCGGCATCTTGTTAATAGGTTAGTTCCGGAAAATGCATAAAAACATTATAAAGTGCAAGCAAAACATGTAAGTATTGTAATAAAACAAGCATGGAACATCAGAAATTATAGGTACGTTGGAGACGTATCAGCATCCCCAAGCTTAGTTCCTGCTCGCCCTCGGGTAGGTAAACGATAAAAAGAGTAATTTCTGTAGTGACATGCTACTTACATAATCTTGATCATACTATTATAAAGCATATGAGATGAATTCAGTGACTCAAGGCAATGATCTATAGTTGCTAACAATTAGATAACATATAGCAAAACTTTTCATGAATAGTACTTTCAAGACAAGCATCAAAAGTCTTGCATAAGAGTTAACTCATAAAGCAATAAATTCAAAGTACAGGCATTGAAGCAACACAGAGGAAGATTTAAGTTTCAGCAATTGCTTTCAACTTTCAACATGCATATCTCATGGATAATTGTCAACACAAAGTAATATGATGAATGCAAATAAGCAAGTATGTAAGAATCAATGCACAGTTGACACAAGTGTTTGCTTCTAAGATAGAAGGAAGTAGGTAAACTGACTCAACATAAAGTAAAAGAAAGGCCCTTCGCAGAGGGAAGCACGGATTAAATCATGTGCTAGAGCTTTTCAAGTTTTGAAATCATATAGAGAGCATAAAAGTAAAGTTTTGAGATGTGTTTGTTGTTGTCAACGAATGGTAGCGGGTACTCTAACTACCTCATCAACCAGACTTTCAAGAGCGGCTCCCATGAAGGACGTTATCTCTACCAGCAAGGTAGATCATCCCTCTTCTCTTTTGTTTACACATGTACTTTAGTTTAGTTTTTTTTAGATGACACTCCTCCCAACCTTTTGCTTACACAAGCCATGGCTAACCGAATCCTCGGGTGCCTTCCAACAATCACATACCATGAAGGAGTGTCTATTTGCAAAATTAAGTTGCTTACTGATGAATCAGAGTAAAACATGTGAAGAGAATTATTAATGCAAGTTAATTAATCGGGACTGGGAACCCCATTGCCAGCTCTTTTTGCAAAATTATTGGATAAGCGGATATGCCACTAGTCCATTGTGAAAGTCCGTCGAAGTAAATGACAAGATCGAAAGATAAAACACCACATACTTCCTCATGAGCTATAAAACATTGACACAAATAAGAGATAATAGCTTTTGAATTGTTTAAAGGTAGCACATGAAGTATTTGCTTGGAATGGCATAGATATGGTGGACACAGATGGCATAGGTTTTGGCTCAAGGTTTTGGATGCACGAGAAGTATTCCCTCTCAGTACAAGGCTTTGGCTAGCAAGGTTATTTGAAGCAAACACAAGTATGAACCGGTACAGCAAAACTTACATAAGAACATATTGCAAGCATTATAAGACTCTACACTGTCTTCCTTGTTTCTCAAACACTTTTACCAGAAAATATCTAGGCCTTAGAGAGACCAATCATGCAAACCAATTTCAACAAGCTCTACGGTGGTTCTCCACTAATAGGTTTAAACTACATGATGCAAGAGCTTAATCATGATCTAATTGAGAGCTCAAAACAATTGCCAAGTATCAAATTATTCTGACAATATGAAGCATTTTCTGTTTCCAACCAAATATCAATAAGTGCAGCGGTTTTCAACTCCGCCATGAACATTAAATAAAGCTAAGAACACCAGTGTTCATATGAAAAAGCGGAGCGTGTCTCTCTCCCAAACAAGGATTGCTAGGATCCGAATTTATTCAAACATAAACAAAAATAAAAACAACAGACGCTCCAAGTAAAAGCACATATGATGTGACCGAATAAAAATATAGTTTCAATAGAAGAAACCTGATAAGTTGATGAAGAAGGGGATGCCTTGGGCATCCCCAAGCTTAGACGCTTGAGTCTTCTTGAAATATGCAGGGATGAACCACGGGGGCATCCCCAAGCTTAGGCTTTTCACTCTTCTTGATCATATATCATCCTCCTCTCTTGACCCTTGAAAACTTCCTTCACACTAAACTTCTCCTAAACTTCATTAGAGGGGTTAGTACTCAAAAAACTTTAATCCACTTTAGTCCTGTAGTGACACATTGCAAGAACTCAATAAAACATTAGCTACAGCTCTCCACGTCTAGAAAGCCTCACTTAAAGTCCACAAGAGACAATGCAAAAACAGAGACAAAATCTGTCAAAACAGAACAGCCAGTAAACACGAATTTTTAAGAGGTACTTCCGTTGCTCAAATCAGAAAACTCAAAACTAATGAAAGTTGCGTACATATCTGTGGAACACGCACGTAAATTGGCAGATTTTTCTGAGTTACCTACAGAGAACCCTGCCCAGATTCGTGACAGATAGAAATCTGTTTCTGCGCAGAAATCCAAATCTAGCATCAACCTTCTATTAGAGACTTCACTTGGCACAACAATGCAATAAAATAAAGATAAGGAGAGGTTGCTACAGTAGTAGCAACTTCCAAGACATAACAAAACAGTAGCAAAATAAAGACATGGGTTATCTCCCAAGAAGTTCTTTCTTTATAGCCATTAAGATGGGCTCAGCAATTTTAATGATGCACTCGCAAGAAATAAGAGTTGAAGCAAAGGAGAGCATCAAAAAGCAAGTTCAAAACACATTTAAGTCTAACCCTCTTCCTATGCATAGGAATCTTGTACACAAATAAATTCATGAAGAACAAAGTGACAAGCATAGAAAGATAAAACAAGAGTAACTTCAAAAGTTTCAGCATATAGCTAGAGAGGTGTTTTAGTACCATGCAAATTTCTACAACCATATTTTCCTCTCTCATAATAATTTTCAGTAGCTTCATGAACAAACTCAACAATATAACTATCACATGCAGCATACTTTTCATGATCCATAAACACATAATTTTTATCAAGCTTAAAAATAATAGGATCAGAACTTTCAAAACCACTTTTATCAATACTATAACAAGATGATTGATCAATCTCAAAAGATATGGGACTCCTAAATAAAGTCAAGACCTCTCCAATCCCATTTTCATTAGTAGTACAATTAATATTATCAAGTAACATAGGACCATCATCTAGAGATTTATCATAAACATTTGCCAAGCAAAACTCTTTAGTACCATGCATTTCGACATCAGGCACAAACAAAGCATTATCATAAGATTTATCAAAGTAGCATGGATTATCATAGATAACAGTAGCATAATTATTCTCACAAGTTTTACTCATATGGAATATTTCAAGAGAATCCACAGGAACATAACACTCATCCTCCTTTGGTAAGCATGGAGGACAATCAAATAGTGTAAGAGATAAAGAGTTACTCTCATTAGAAGGTTGGCGTGGGTAGCTAATCCATTCTTCCTCCTTTTGTTCATCACTCTCCTCTTCTTTTTCATCCAATGAGCTTTCAGGTTCATCAATTTCTTCTTCTACTGGTTCCTGCAAATTGTGAGTGCATTCTTGTGCATTAATGAGTCTCTCTTTATAATCAATGATATAAGGGTTATCACTGTAACTTTCTATGCAAAAATTAAGGATAGAAGAGACATAACCTTTAAGGTCCTTACAAACAACACAAGTTTCATAATTTTTAGAAATGAAGGATTCTATCTCAGAGGCTCCCATAAATAAGACAAATTGTTCTACCTCTTCGAACCCAAAATGAATATAGCTATTCCAATTATAGTTCTTAATTAAAACTTCCTCACTAAAGCCACATTGAAATATAAGATGTTTAGTATCCTGTTTAGAGCAACAGTTTATATCATGGCGTTTAAGCAAGATTTTAGCAATTGTATTTAATTTTTCTATTACAGCACTCATAAATTTTGCCGTTCTTGATTCTCTATAATTATTATATAATGCTATAAGCTCCAAATAGGTTGTAGGTTCTCCCATAGCAACAGTTTTTAATTTTTCATTTTTTCAAATTTTTATGGATTTTCGGGTATATGAGGAAAATAAAACAAGACAAAAAGAAACTAGGCAAAAGTAAACTAAGCAAAATAAAACTAGACAGAAATAAACTAAGCACAAATAAACTAGATAAAAGTAAACTTAGCAAAACGAAATAAAATAAAACATAGAGAGAGGTGGAGTGTACTCCCCAGGTGAACTTATGAGTAGAGCTATGCCTCCCCGGCAACGGCGCCGTAAAAATAGTCTTGATAACCCACAAGTATAGGGGATCGCAACAGTCTTCGAGGGAAGTAAAACCCAAATTTATTGATTCGACACAAGGGGAGGTAAAGAATACTTATAAGCCTTAACAACCGAGTTGTCAATTCTCAACTGCACTCGGAAAAGCACTAGTAACGAGGGTGATGTGAAAGCAAAGCAGTAATATGAGAGCAAGTAGTAACAGTAACACAGCAGACGATAGCAGGTAATATGAGAGCAATGGCACCAGAAAATAGTTGATACTACTTCCAATGACATGTAGGAACAAGTATATGATGATGAAAGATGGACCGGGGTTCCCAGCTATCTACACTAGTGGTAACTCTCCAATAACAAGTGTTGGGTGAACAAATTACAGTTGGGCAATTGATAGGATTGAAAAAGCATTAAGAAAGAACATCCAGCTTATTAATCATGTAGGCATGTTTCCCATATATAGTCATACGTGCTCGCAATGAGAAACTTGTACAACATCTTTTGTCCTACCAGACTGGTGGCAGCCGGGCCTCTAGGGAATCTATCGGAAATTAAGGTACTCCTTTTAATAGAGCACCGGAGCAAAGCATTAACACTCCGTGAAAACATGTGATCCTCATACCTAAGCCTTCCCCTCAAGTTGTCCCAATTTCGTCACTTTGGGGCCTTTGGTTCCGGACATAGACATGTGCATACAACTTGTAGATACAATCTAAGCAATAAGTATAGAGCTTAAATCTAAGATCATGCCACTCGGGCCCTAGTGACAAGCATTAAACACAACAAGATTGCAGCAACAATAACTTCACAAACTTTATAGATAGACTAATCATAATGTAACAATCCATCGGATCCCAATAAACACAACACCGATTACATCAGATGAATCTCAATCATGTAAGGCAGCTCATGAGATCTTTGTATTGAAGTACATGGGGGAGAGAATACCAACTAGCTACAGCTAGAACCCGTAGTCCATGAGGGAACTACTCACGGAGCATGATGGAGGCGGTGGCGTTGATGGAGATGGCTTCCGGGGGTACTTCCTCGTCCCGGCAGGGTGCCGGAATAGAGATTCTGTCCCCCAAATTGGAGTTTCGCGATGGCGGCGGCGCCCCTGGAGTCTTTCTGGAGTTTCGTCAATCCGTATCGCGTTTTTAGGTCGAAAGGGGTCTTATAGGCGAAGAGGCGGCGCAGGAGGGGCACCAGGTCGCCCTCCCCATAGGCCGGCGCGGCCAGGGGCCTGCCCGCGCGGCCCTATGATGTGGGGCCCCTGGGCCTCCTCTCCGGGTCTCCTTCGGTGTCCTGGTCCGTCTCGGTGAATTATGATGTTTGGTCTTCGTTTCGTCGAATTCCGAGAATATTGCCCGAACAGCCCTTCTGGAACCAAAAACAACAGAAAACAACAACTGGCACTTCGGCATCTTGTTAATAGGTTAGTTCCGGAAAATGCATAAAAACATTATAAAGTGCAAGCAAAACATGTAAGTATTGTCATAAAACAAGCATGGAACATCAGAAATTATAGGTACGTTGGAGACGTATCACTTCGCATGTTTGACCAATTAAGTTAAAAAGCTTCACAAAATCCTGCTATCATGTAGGCGGGCTTGCATTCGCTTTCAACCCAAGTGACTGTTGACTGCAATCTGTAATATGTACCCCTCTATTGCACTTAATGGTATCCAAGGCCTTGGGTCCCCCTCCTTTGTTAAAAAAAGATCGAATTCTTATTGCATCGAAGTTGTTTCACTAAAAAAAGAGCTCTCACGTGCAAGGCACGTGCAATTTACTAGTATATACTACTAGTAGAGATGGTACACCTAGACCTTAGAGATTTGTTTGTTTTAAAGATATTTTTAATTGTGTACAAGATGGAAAATATATATAACTTTAGCAAATTCCTAGTATTTTTCATGGTCGATGTAAAAAAAGTATTTTTCATGGTTGATGTAAAAAACAAGTTTTTTTCATGGTCGATGTAAAAAAAGAGAGAAAACATGTCTCATAAAAAGCCTTATGGTTAGCACAATTTTTTTACGGAGTAACTCTTTTTTACATAGCCCAAATTACTATTCGATTTTCCATTGAAATATTTTATGTGTATATAGCAAGCGAAGAAGTACACATGCATTTTTCGTTTTATTCTTTTTTGACATTTCAAAATGTATAGAAGATGAATTTCGAAATAAAGAGATCATATGCACCCAAGAACCAACAAGCATATCCCCTTGACCCCGAACCTACTCAGGGCCCTTTTGTTGTGGCTTTTTTTGGCTTTTTGGATTTTGGATTTTGGAAGCCAAAAGAAAACATCCTTTTGTTTTTGGCTTCCAAAATCCAAAAGCCAAAAAAGCACCTATTTAGGTGCTTTTTTTGGCTTTTACCAAAGCCAAAAAGCCAAAAAAAGCCACAACAAAAGGGCCCTCGACTTCGAACACTGGGATTTCGTAGGCTAGGGTTCCACAGTTTTCCACCAACCAGTAATAATTTTAACTCTGCCCCAAAATTCCCGCCGAAATCCCCCCCCCCCCCGCTTAAGCGATGTGAAATAAGTAAGTGCCGATCTTATCCCCCCGGACCGCTCAATTCAGACTTATCACTGGCGGCGCCGAACCCCGCATCTCTCTCTCACGCTTCCACCTTGCATGACCCACCGGATCATCTCACACGCCGGCGCCGGCCCACTGTCCCCCTCCCACACCAGCACTACTGCCTTCTCATCGGCCACCGTAGTGACCGACGACGTTCCACCGTCTCCCTTGCTTTTTAGCAAGCCGGAGTAGCTTCCACCTCCCCCACCCCCACCGACGACCACTGTACCATACGAGCTCCTCTGTAGCCTACTTCCACCGCCGCCTTGTCAGCGACATTCACCATCGTCGGGTTCTCGTATCTTAATCCCCGACTCCTTACGTCCACCAGACTGGAGAGATGGGTACACAAAGCGCCTCCACGGTCCATGGCAGGAAACCAAAGCGTACACGCGCCCACTCCCAAGAAGGTTGATATGGCCGCTTTCGTTATGCAGGTGATTTCGAAAAGTATTTTTTTGCTTACTTGTACCGCCATCTCATTAGCATTTTTTTTGTAATGCATGCTAGATATTATTGCACTACAGAATGAATTAAAAGAGGAACGGAGAAGGAAGATATGTAGCAGATATGCAAGCCGTGTGGGCACAAACATACGTAACGCTATTGCCTCTAGTGCAAACCTGAACAAAATCGGAGAAGAACCCTTTCCCCTCCCCAAAGATAAAGAACAATGTTATGATTCACAATTTGATCCTGCTGAGCCTCTTGGAGAGCTGACTCAGGAATATGCCTTGCCTGACCATTCTCCTCAACCCCACCAGGTGATTTCTGTTTTTTACTTTGAGATATCTGTTGCAACTTCCATGTGTTGTATACTTGTATCCCGAATCCCACCAAACATGTTCACATGCCACCTCTAGGTCTCCTTAACGCATCATATATATGTTTCAGCATGCACGTCATCCTTTACTGTTCTTCATTCTATTCCATTTGCATATCATCATATATGACACTTCTGTAGGCTGAAATATCGTTTATGTGTGCTAGGAATCTGCAGCTTCAAGTAAGAATTTCGCAGGAACCACCAATGAGAGGAAGACCATTCAACAGGCACCTGAATCGGTGATAGAACAGCTGCAACCAAAAAATAAATCTGCTTACGCTACTAGACAGGTCTCGGCGATTCATGGCACTAGTTGAAGAAAATAACGCAAATGCTAAGAGTACTGAAATAAAAAAAACGTGGTGAACACCCCAAGCGGTTGAATCAGCCACCTGTTACCAATCCAGTCAACCAGCGACAATCGGCGGCAGAACCAGTTTCCACAACAACTTCTCAGCCACAATTGGCGGCGAGAACCGGTTTCCACGACAACTTCTCAGCCACAATTGGCAGCAGAACCAGTTTCCACAGCAACTTCTCAACCACAATTGGGATCAGCAGTAGCTGTGGTAGGAAATACTGCCCAAGGACACACTGTACCAGTTCCAGAACCACAACTGGCCAAACACTGCTAGCACAACATCAACAAACTATTGATGATCTCCCACTGACCCATATTAGTCCTGCCATAGACAACTCCCCTGAGGATGAGCCCCACACCGAAGAAGGTACATTTTCCAATGCTTATAGTTTCATTCTCCGTTATAAAGTTATACTTTATAGATAAATATATATATATATATATCTACCTTGATAGCTTGATGTAATGCTTAACTTTGTAGTTGCACCACGATCAAGAAAAAAGAGGGGCCCAACAGTAGGGAAAATGTTCGTAGCTAAGCTTGTCGGGATGGAATCAAGATTTCGCATTTCATCTATCGTAGGTGGCGAAGGCCACTTGGACCCGAAGAAACTTGTAAATTAGCATCGGATGTAGAAATTTTCGTCGGGAATGAAATTCCTATCTTCCCAACATGGAAAGAGCACGTAGACACCTCCGCGCATTTTGAAAAATTAGTGCACAGGTTACACGTAAGTCATCTTTCTCTTGGTAATGTTACTCATACTAGTATACCACATTGGCACGTCCCGTTCCTTCTAGCTTGTTGTTGGCTCTATGTATATCGCACCAACGGTTTATATTGTTGTGAATAGTTAAGGTTCGAGTTCGATGAGGACCAAGAGGAAGTAAAGCATGTTCTCAACAGTCTATTCTCAGACTGTCTGCGCCAGTATCGCAGCAGGCTAAAGAAGAAATACTTCACTAGAAAGATTACTGGGAGTGTTCCAACTAGATCTCCGCTTAAGCAAATGACTGACAAACAGTGGGGAGATCTTGTGAAGCACTGGTATGATCCAAAGAATATGGTATGATTTGTAAGACTGAGACCAGATCACATCTTGGATTCTTATTTAGAGCAGTGTCTCACTAGTCTCCTTTTTGCAGAATTTGGCTAAATAGAATCAGAAAAACCGCGGTAAACTACTTTTACCTAGCCGCACGGGATCTCGTAACCTTATAGTGCACATTCGGCAAAAAGTAAGGACATGTTGTTTTATCATTGCTATTTAGAAATATTTTAGTAAAAGATCATGCGGAGTATATACACCGAGTAGTGCAGCTTATATTATGATCCTCCATTTCAACCACGTTATTCAATTTATAAATGGTAGTACTAAAATGCAGATGTTACATAATGCAAGTAAAAGGGAACCAAACAAAGAGATGACTCTGCTAGAGATTTTTGAAGCATGCCAGAAGAACAAACTTGAAGTGTTTGGAGAAGTCGCACAGAGTGTTCTTGTAAGTCTTCTCTAAGATTGAAATTTTGTGAAGACTCACATCCCAACTTGTAGGAGTAGTAAAGTACATGTCAATATGATATTATAGATGTTTATTAAAATTCATGTGATGTGAATCGGACATGCCAAACTTGTAGGAATAAAAGTAGGTCATACACATGATAAATCTACTATCAGCAAGTTTCTCTCTAGTAACTATCATGTTTACACATGTGTACGAACTGAATTTTTTGCAGGAAGATATGAAATTAGAGATGGCAAAACCCGGTAAAAACGGTCTGGAAAAAACCGATGAAGAATGTGTGAAGGCATTTTCCATGGCAATAAAAAAGAAAGGCATTGCCAAAAACAATTTCTTACGGAATGCTGGACTGGTGAAGTGCAAGTCCATGTCCAAGTCAAAGTATTTGCATGCTCAAGTTCTAGAGGAGCAACTCCAAGTAGAACGAGCTGCATCAGCTGCGCTAAGACTAGAAATCGACAATTTTAGAACGATAGCGACACGGAAGGAGGCCCTACTCGGAGCAGGTTATGAATGCTAGTAAGTAGTAAGAAGAGTATCTGCTAGATAATTGGAGATGAACGGGGACAGTGACATGTCAGTATCTTGGTCTTGTAAAATGGTTCCTTAGTCTGAGCATATTTCGTAGGTGCATTTATCTGCAATTTCTATGATCTTGGTGGTCGTTTCCTTGTTGTGATGTGGATTTTTTTTGAACCGGAACCCTGCTGATTGTTAATATTATAAGTGGATTACCTAGCCCTTTCCATCAGTTCTGACTTGTGGTTCCGTTGGCTTGTGGATGAAGCTTGACATGGTATTAGAGCCCATAGTCTCAAGTTCGAGTCATCGCTTTCGCAAACCTTCTGTTCTCTTCTCCCGGTCTAGCCCTTTCTGTCAGTTTGGACTTTTTGTTGTGTTGGCTATGTTGAGATGTATAAAGTGGACTGCCTAGCCCTTTCCATCAGTTCGGACTTTTGGTCGCGTTGGCTAGTGCATTAAAGCTTGACACTGATGATTTTCTATGATCCATTGATTTCCAGCTTTCTACATATAGCCCAGGTCTAGAAGCTTGTCAACTGGTCTGGTTCATTCATCGCTGTATTGAGTGCAATGAACGGAACAGTGGCTTCTCCTTTGTGTTGTGCTGCAACTCAACAGTTGTTCCTGCTTCTGTAGAGGCGAGTTGTGAACAGAGATACTTACGTAGGCTACCAAATTTCGACTCCATATAATCAATAGCTTAACAACCGTCTAATTCAAAATCTCAACACTGTAGCATTTACCTCCTGCCTATCGAATACAATTATTTCACACACTGAAATATTTTGTACGCGTTTTGAATTGGAGAACATGGGAACCGACTTTGGTTCCGATTATGACTTGATGTGACCCTAGGCCCCGGATTCTCGAGCAGAACGTATGTGTTAAAACAAAGAGATTACAAAGTGCTAATTCCCTTTTTTTGTAAGTCCTGGTGGCATTGACACTCCTTTCTTACTTGCTAATTTATTTTTTTGGTGTTTATATATAATAGAGAATTACCAGCTTATTGTCAAACCTGTTAGATTTTGGGCAATGATTGTTATGTGGCTGCTTCCTAATTAAAGTTTATGATATCATCTAGATGGATTTGTGAAAGATGCAGCGGGTCGTTCTTCAGATCATCTACATGGGATTCCCATCAACATGTATGTTCATGGTTTCATGGAGTACTTCAGCTCATAGGAGCCACATACGATACTGCAATATTTGCATTTTTTTGACCTTGCACGATATGCATTCAATGTATCGCCAAGGTGCGTCCGTGAGAACTCTAGAAACATCTTCGTCAGACTCGTTTTGGCGCGCGCAGTTCCCGAGCGAATCAAATGAATTTTGACCGTTCTCTTAAAAAAGGGAACTTTGACCGTTGGATCAAGCGTTGGAGAACTGATGTGCCAACGGCCAATAATTTCTTGTGCATCATGGTGATGGCTTATCTGATTTCAAAAAGTGAGATTTTTTTTATATATAGTGGATAGGTGGACAGATATAGATATAGATGGACAGATACAGATATAGCTTCGACTGTAGCCACACTCAAACTCAAAATCAGTTGAGCTGCAAAACCACTAGCCAATTAAGTCCGAAATATTTCGAGGCATTTTTGAATTGCGGTTCGGAGGACATGGGAGTAACCGATTTTGTTTGTGATAATGGCTTGATATGACCGCTGGGAATAAATGCCCGAGCAGAGCTACTTCGCATGGTCTACCATTTTTATATTAGACTAGTCATAGTGGTAAGTACTACCTCCGTCCCAAGGAATAAGGCCCACGCGTATTCCAAGACGAACTTTGACAATAAAAATTGAGCAACACAATCTTGATTATATTATATGTAATTAGTATCGTTGGATTCGTATTGAAAAGCACTTTCTAATGATGCTAATTTTCAACGTGATGATGACTTGATGTGACATTTGGCCGTACTAGTACGGTCTCATATTTTTGTATTACTTGCACTGTAGCCAAATTCGAAATCTCATTCCAGCGGCAAAACTTCCCGCCCGAAAAATACAAATATTTCACACGCTTCTAACTTCCCCTTCTACCCTCGTAAAGATGACAACAATGTCCATGTATAAGTTGGTTGGTGGGGGGTCTACCCGTCATTTTTTTCGATCACCACCTCCCTAGCCCCGGAAACTAACCGAAAAATCATTCATTTCCCCCAGTCTCTCCTCTGAGACTACCCAAGTCGCTCTCTCTCCCACCTCCACGACCACCGCACCGGAACATCCCCGCCGGACTTCCCTGGCCTACCCGAGGCCTCGCGATCCTCGTCATCCGGCTGCCTGCCGGAGCCGCTTCATCGACGCCGTCATCAACCGGACCGGATCATCCCCGCCGAACCTCGAAACCATATGCTCATCCAGCAGTCTACCGCAGTCGCTTCAGCTGCGGTATCATCCACCCCACCGGAGCCGCTTCGCCGGATCCGTCGTCCACCGCATCGGATCTTGCTCACTGATGTCTACGCACGCTTCTATTCTTGTAGACAGTGTTGGGCCTCCAAGAGCAGAGGTTTGTAGAACAGCAGCAAGTTTCCCTTAAGTGGGTCACCCAAGGTTTATCGAACTCAGGGAGGAAGAGGTCAAAGATATCCCTCTCATGCAACCCTGCAACCACAAAGCAAGAAGTCTCTTGTGTCCCCAACACACCTAATAGGTGCACTAGTTCGGCGAAGAGATAGTGAAATACAAGTGGTATGAATGAATATGAGCGAGTAGTACGGCGCCGAGAAAAGTGCTTGGCCGGCGTGCGGTTGATGGTAGTAATATTGCAGGAAGTAAACATGCGGTAGAACAGGTAAACAAGCGGCGATAGCGATATTTAGGAACAAGGCCTAGGGATCATACTTTCACTAGTGGACACTCTCAACATTGATCACATAACGAGAATAAATAAATAGATGCTAGACTCTACACCCTCTTGTTGGATGATGAACACCACTAACTGTGTAGGATTACACGAACCCTCAATGCCGGAGTTAACAAGCTCCACAATATTCGATATTCATGTTTAAGTAACCTTAGAGTGCATGACGGATCAACATAACCAAACCAAGTACTAACATAGCATGCACACTCGTCACCTTCACACTACGAAAGGAGGAATAGATCACATCAATACTATCATAGCAATAGTTAACTTCATAATCTACAAGAGATCACAATCATAGCCTACGCCAAGTACTACACGATGCACACACTTGTCACCATTACACCGTGCGGGAGGAATAAACTACTTTAATAACATCACCGGAGTAGCACACGGATATATTGTGATACAAAACACATTGCAATCATAAAGAGATATAAATAAGCACTTCACTATGCCATTCATAACGATGAATAAGTATTCGTGAAATATAGCCTAAGAGACCCACACGGTGCACACACTTGTCACCTTTACACACGTGGGACAAGGAGTCTCCGGAGATCACATAAGTAAAACCCACTTGACTAGCATAATGACATCTAGATTACAAGCATCATCATATGAATCTCAATCATGTAAGGCAGCTCATGAGATTATTGTATTGAAGCACATAGGAGAGAGATTAACCACATAGCTACCGGTACAGCCCCGAGCCTCGATGGAGAACTACTCCCTCCTCATGGGAGACGAGCAGCGTTGATGAAGATGGCGGTGGTGTTGATGGAGGAGCCTTCCGGGGGCACTTCCCCGTCCCGGCGGCGTGCCGGAACAGAGACTCCTGTCCCCCAGATCTTGGCTTCGCGATGGCGGCGGCTCTGGAAGCTTTCTCGTACCGTGGCTTTTTCGTATCGTGTTTTAGGTCAGGGACCTTTATATAGGCGAAGAGGCGGAGTCGGAGGGCCGACGAGGCGGTGTCACAGTAGGGCGGCGTGGCCCACCCCCTGGCCGCGCCAGCCTGGTGTGTGGGGCCCCCAGGGCTCCCCTCTGGCGGCTCTCGGGTGTTCTGGAAGCTTCGTGTAAAAATAGGCCCCTGGGCGTTGATTTCGTCCAATTCCGAGAATATTTCCTTACTAGGATTTCTGAAACCAAAAACAGCGAGAAAACGAGAACTGGCACTTCGGCATCTCGTCAATAGGTTAGTTCCGGAAAATGCATAAATATGACATAAAGTATGCATAAAACATGTAGATATCATCAATAATGTGGCATGGAACATAAGAAATTATCGATACGTCGGAGACGTATCAGCATCCCTAAGCTTAGTTCCTGCTCGTCCCTTTGCAGGTAAACGATAACAAAGATAATTTCTGGAGTGACATGCCATCATAACCTTGATCATACTATTGTAAGCATATGTAATGAATGCAGCGATCAAAACAATGGTAATGACATGAGTAAACAAATGAATCATAAAGCAAAGACTTTTCATGAATAGTACTTCAAGACAAGCATCAATAAGTCTTGCATAAGAGTTAACTCATAAAGCAATAAATCAAAGTAAAGGTATTGAAGCAACACAAAGGAAGATTAAGTTTCAGCGGTTGCTTTCAACTTATAACATGTATATCTCATGGATAGTGTCAATGTAAAGTAATATAACAAGTGCAATATGCAAGTATGTAGGAATCAATGCACAGTTCACACAAGTGCTTGCTTCTTGAGGTGGAGAGAAATAGGTGAACGGACTCAACATAAAAGTAAAAGAAAGGTCCTTCAAAGAGGAAAGCATCGATTGCTATATTTGTGCAAGAGCTTTTATTTTGAAAACATGAAACAATTTTGTCAACGGTAGTAATAAAGCATATGTATCATGTAAATTATATCTTACAAGTTGCAAGCCTCATGCATAGTGTACTAATAGTGCCCGCACCTTGTCCTAATTAGCTTGGGTTAACACTGATTATCATTGCATAACATATGTTTCAACCAAGTGTCACAAAGGGGTACCTCTATGCCGCCTGTACAAGGGTCTAAGGAGAAAGTTTGCATTGGATTTCTCGCTTTTGATCATTCTTCGACTTAGACACCCATACCGGGACAACATAGACAACAGATAATGGACTCCTCTTTTAATGCTTAAGCATTCAACAATAGTTAATATTCTCATAAGAGATTGAGGTCTTTTGTCCAAACTGAAATTTCCACCATGATTCATGGCTTTAGTTAGCGGCCCAATGTTCTTCTCTAACAGTATGCATACTCAAACCATTTGATTGTGAAAACCGCCCTTACTTCAGACAAGACGAACATGCATAGCAACTCACATGATATTCAACAAAGAGTTGATGGCGTCCCCAGGAACATGGTTATCGCTCAACAAACAACTTAATAAGAGGTAAAGTGCATAAGTACATATTCAATACCACAATAGTTTTTAAGGCTATTTTGTCCCATGAGCTATATATTGCAAAGGCGAATGATGGAAATTAAAGGTAGCACTCAAGCAATTTACTTTGGAATGGCGGAGAAATACCATGTAGTAGGTAGGTATGGTGGACACAAATGGCATAGTGGTTGGCTCAAGGATTTTGGATGCATGAGAAGTATTCCCTCTCGATACAAGGTTTAGGCTAGCAAGGTTATTTGAAACAAACACAAGGATGAACCGGTGCAGCAAAACTCACATAAAAGACATATTGTAAACATTATAAGACTCTACACCGTCTTCCTTGTTGTTCAAACTCTTTACTAGAAATTATCTAGACCTTAGAGAGACCAATTATGCAAACCAAATTTTAGCAAGCTCTATGTATTTCTTCATTAATGGGTGCAAAGTAAATGATGCAAGAGCTTAAACATGAGCACAACAATTGCCAAGTATCAAATTATTCAAGACATTTTACCAATTACTACATGTAGCATTTTCCGTTTCCAACCATATAGCAATTAACGAAGCAGTTTCAACCTTCGCCATGAACATTAAAAGCTAAGAACACATGTGTTCATATGAACCAGCGGAGCGTGTCTCTCTCCCACACAAGGATGAACTTATTCAAACAAAAACAGAAACAAAAACAGAAACAAAAACAAACAGACTCTCCAAGTAAAGTACATAAGATGTGACCGAATAAAAATATAGTTTCAAGAGAAGAAACCTGATAAATTATCGATGAAGAAGGGGATGCCTTGGGCATCCGCAAGCTTAGACGCTTGAGTCTTCTTGAAATATGCAGGGATGAACCACGGGGGCATCCCCAAGCTTAGACTCTTCACTCTTCTTGATCATAGTATATCATCCTCCTCTCTTGACCCTTGAAAACTTCCTCCACACCAAACTTTAAGCAAACTCATTAGAGGGTTAGTGCACAATCAAAAATTCACATGTTCAGAGGTGACACAATCATTCTTAACACTTCTGGACATTGCACAAAACTTCTGAAAGTTAATGGAACAAAGAAACTCATTCAACTTAACAAAAGCGGCAATGCGAAATAAAAGGCAGAATCTGTCAAAAACAGAGCTGTTCGTAAAGACGAACCTGGAAGGGGCACTTAACTTGCTCAAACGGAAAAACTCAAAACTAATGAAAGTTGCGTACATATCTGAGGATCACACACGTAAATTTCCAGATTTTTTTGATTTTTTTACAGAGACTTCTGCGCGAATTCGTGACAGACAGCAATGTTGTTTCTGTGCAGCAATCCAAATCTAGCATCAACTTTACCATAGAGGCTTTACTTGGCACAAAAACATGATAAGGAGAGGTTGCTACAGTAGTAAACAACTTCCAAGACTCAACAAAACAAAAATTGCTGTAGCAAAATAAACTCATGGGTTATCTCCCAAGAAGTGCTTTCTTTATAGCCATTAAGATGGGCTCAGCAGTTTTAATGATGCACTCCCAAGAAATAAGAGTTGAAGTGAAAGAGAGCATCAAGAAGCAAATTCAAAACAAATTTAAGCCTAACATGCTTCCTATGCATAGGAATCTTGTAAATAAACAAGTTCATGAAGAGCAAAGTAACAAGCATAGGAAGATAAAACACGAGTAACTTCAAAATTTTCAGCATATAGAGAGGTGTTTTAGTAACATGAAAATTTCTACAACCATATTTTCCTCTCTCATAATAATTTTCGGAGGCATCATGAACAAACTCAACAATATAAGTATCACATAAAGCATTCTTATTCACATGCATAAAAGTGTCATTACTCTCCACATAAGCATAATCAATTTTATTAGTTGTAGTGGGAGCAAATTCAACAAAGTAGCTATCATTATTATTCTCATCATCAAATATAGGAGGCATATTGTAATCATAATCAAATTTATCCTCCATAGTAGGCGGTACTAAAAGACTACTATCATTATAATCATGTAACATCCTAAAAACTGTGCATTTTCAAATTCATGCATTGCATCATATCAGCATGTCAAAGTTTCAGTTTTAGAAAAGGTTTTACCTGTTCTTGCATAAAAATGATTTAAATTGCTAGTTTTGCTCCTTGTTGATTAATATATATATGCATACTATATTTATCCAAGTGCTTTACTGGATTGGAGCTGTGCTCATTAAGTCCAGATACTGGGAGTATTTACAAATTTTCATATTTTTATTTTGCGTCAGTTTCGTAGTCTGTAGCTAAATCAGTAATAAGAAAGAGAAAAGAGAAAGGAATAAAGAAAAGGAAAAGGGGACTGACCGGCCAGGCCAAACGACCCAGCCAATCCGTGCAAGGCTACATCCAGCAGCAACCCACGCACGCACAGCGCCGTATCTTCTCTTCTCTTGATTTCCTTTATTCTTTTTCTAACACGGGTCCCACCGAAGCATCTCCAACCTCCAGCCAAAACTCCAGCCCTCGTACGTGAACGATACGGAGAAGAACCCCGCGAAAATCTCACCGATTTTGTTAGCGTTTGCCTCGGATTTTTCGATCTATAAATACTCCATAATCTTCTCCGTTTTTGCTCCCTAAAATCCCCAATTTTTGCGCCGCCAGGCTGCGCGAATTTCTCGCCGGAGTTCGACGCCGCCGCCACCATTGGAGCTCAGAACCGGAGGTTTCCCGTTGCCCCGAGCCCCTATCTTTTACACCATGTTGTTTCCCTTACTCAAACACGTCGCCTCCCCTCTTTTCCTCGATCTGCAGGGCACTAATACGCGGAGAAAACATCACCGGAGTTCGTCGCTTTCCGAGCCGCTCCAGCCGTCCGTCATCGCTGTTCGAGGAAGACTCAAACACCTCCGAGCACATCACCTTAACAGCCACGCCCAGCCGCGCCTCGTTCCCAACTCGTCGCCTGCCGAAACACCATCGCCGCACGAACTCTCGCCGCTGTCCAACGTGGTATGCAGTCCTTCCTCTGAGTATCTCACCTCACGTACAGTCAGCGTTAAATAAGATTTTAGTAGATCCATGTTGAACCGTATGATGTAGATCTAAGGGTTCCTGTCGCTCAGTTAACTGAACCTGCGCGCCCGCGCCCGCAGAACTCGATCGATCACGCATATGTGCTAGCTGACTTAAGACTTTGAAAATTCATAACAAATAATTTATAGCTCCGTTTTAGATGATTTCTTTTGCATTGAGTTCGTAATTGAATTCTCTGTAACTTTCGTGTAGGAAGTTTCTCCATCCGAGAAACTTTTTCTGACAACTTTTCAGAGCAAATTATTAAAAGGCCGCGAAACGTTTAATCTTGGAAAAATCATAAACATATTTTCGTAACCCGGTTTTGAACAAATAATATATTGTTGGATTCAGAAAAATGAGAAGAATATTTTGGTATTGTTAGTTTGTACTGTTACGAAACTTGCGAATTTTGCAATTTAAAATGGTGTATATAGTATTTTTAGTATATTTTAAACTCTATAAACTATTTTAATATGAATCCAACGCCAAATTGCAGATACTTAAATTGCCTATCCACCAGTATGCCTGCAAGAGATATTAGAAACTATTTTATACATATATATTTTGTTCATGGTTAAATGGCTATTTGAAACCTTTATTGCATAAAGTAATTGTTTATAAAAATGTTTGATATCAAATTTCTTTCCAGAGCATGCATGCATAATTTCATTATGTGTTTTACCTGTTTGTGTTGTTTGGTGTTTGATTGTGAATTATTTTGCTTGCGTTAGATTGCCCGGATTGCAACGAGTGTGATTGCGGCGATTGTCCGAACACCGACCAAGGCAAGTGTCACAAACTCAATATCCTACTGTTTTCTATGCATTGGTAGTTGTTTTATGTGCATAATGTTTTCAAATTGCTGGCCCTGGGATATTATCAAAAGTGGAGAGGTTGCGAGAGATAAATGTTTTATTCTCTTAATGAAAACAACCATGTCAAATTAATACATCCCTGGGTGGTAATTGGTAATGCTTGGTTTATGTTGAGTGGTTGCACCGGGGTCATTTCTATGGCAGCACCGTGTGCATCACACTTGAGGTTGGCCACCCAGGAACAAAGAGATTAGCTCGGTTTTCTTGTTTTAGTAGCTTCCAGTACAACCACATGCTATATGGGCTCTGGCTAGATTGAGTAGGTTGCGAGAACTCGACCCAATGTACAGAGGGTGGTAGATGTTGGTAGGACGGAGCGCGTCCATTATGGTTGAGGTATTGCTTCTGAAAGGTCTTGTCCTAGTCGACATCTGTCCATTTGAGCAAAATGCGCATCATGGAAGAAGAACGAGACTAGGTCATGTGGGGAATGTGTACAGACCTCTCGAGAGTGTCAAATCTAAGTACTTAGCCGTGTCCCCGGTTACGGACATCTTTGAGCAATTAGAGCTTGAAACTGTTGGATGATCTCGTCAGTCGAATTTCTGAAATTAATGCACCAGGTGGTTTATGGGTAGTAATTAGCCTTATAGAAATACTATGTTTTAAGAAATGTTTTGAGAGTAGGGAAAATAAAACTGGTTTTACGCAAATATGAACCCCACCTGCCAAATATCATGTAGTTATAGGCGCCAGAAAAGCCACCATATGACATCTTGCCATTTCCATTCCAAGTGTAATGACCCTTCGGGGCTGCAACGTTTTTATGTTGCAGGTTATTCTAAAGACGAGTAAAAAATACCGTAGGTTGCGAGCTTACACCCAACATGTTCGCCTGTGGCGTGATGGAGCTCTTCGTTTGTTTATTTGGTGCTTGAACTATGTTATTTTCAGCTAGCCTTGAGCTATGCACTTTGTAATAATTATACCATGGATCATACGTTGTAATAATTGACGCATTTGCTATTCTGGTTATTCATCGAACTGTGTGTGCTAGTGATTGGTCCAAGGGACTAGCACAGAAAAGCACAGAGATTCAACCTGTTTGTCAGGTTGTGTCGCTTCAGATGGTATCAGAGCATTGTGTTGCCTGTAGGTTCGTGACCTTAGAAAATGGAGTAGATTAGGATGGCCATAGGAACTGAAAACCTATTTAAGTTGTCTTATATCTTATTGCTCCTCATTTCTCATAATTCTATATCTATCATTTTTCTCACTCTTCTCTATTCAAAATAGTAGATGTTTATTACCCACTTTACTTAACAAGCCAAACCTCTGTTGGAATAATTATTGGAAAATATGAACATGATGGTGGAGATGAAGGTGGCGCAAATGTTGAAGATGATGAGGAAGAGGAAGAGGACCCCGAGGAAGATATCATCTATGTCTCAAGCGATGATGAAGATCCTCAAGAGGATGAACCACCAGCCATGGATGTTTGCCCAAAGAAACGTCGGTGCCAGAGGAGCACAGACTACATCAAGCGCTTCAAGTTCTAATTAGGATTGTCCACCAATTTAGTCTTCGTTAGGAAATCGATATCGCATTAGATTTATAACATATCAAAACATGTGGTATGACAAGTTTAAGTTTAGGATTTGCTTTTCTCTAAACTATGTTTGTGATGAATTTTCGTGAGGTTTATAAATCAGTATTAAATTCGTTTTTACCAAAAGTTGCTGTCTGTGCGAGCTACAGTTTTCTGCTGAAACTGTTTACTGCGCGATTTTTCATAAATTCCTGGAACGTCAGAAAAATCTGAAAAAAATTTGTAAAAATGCGGATTTTCCTGTAGTACATGCACAAAAATTGGCGTTCGATTCCGACGTGTTTTGGATGCCCAAACAATTCCGTTTCTACAGTAGACGAAATCTGGACAGAATCTGTCATATTTTTCAACGGTGCTTGTTTGCTGTTATGTCAATTGCTATGATTGTTTGGTTCTGTGATGTTTGTGTATTAGTATGGGTAGTGTTTTCTTTAGTTTCTATCTATCTATACTTACCTTTGCTGAATCAATAGATGCCTCCTCGACGTGCACGGACCGAGAGCAACAACACTGGGAACAACAACCCCAATCCCGATGTGCAACTGCTGATCAACGCACAGGCACAGCTCATGCAGACAATGAATCAGTTCATAGCGAACCAGAACCAGAACAACAACAACCACCACAACAACAACAATAATCCACCCCCAGGGGTAGATATGCTCACAAGGTTCCTGAGGTTGAGGCCTGCCAAGTTTTCTACTGCACCTGAGCCAATGATAGCATTGGACTGGCTGCGGGCTGTGGACAAGGATCTAGTGACAGTCGGATGTACTGAAGCTGAGAAGGTGAGGTTTGCTGCTCACTTGCTTGAAGGACCAGCTGCATCATGGTGGGATAATTATCAGATAACTCACCCCATTGCTGGGTATCACCCGGGAAATGTTTCAAGAAGGGTTTCGCACAGCTCATGTTTCAAGCTGGAGTTATGACCTTGAAGAGAAGGGAGTTCCGAAACCTGCGCCAGAATCACCGCACTGTGGCCGAGTACATAGAGGAGTTCAGCAACTTGGCGCGCTATGCACCGGAAGATGTGGATACTGATGCAAAGAGGAAGGAGAGATTCCTGGATGGTTTGCATGATGATCTTGCTGTTCAATTGTCCATTGTGCATATTCCTGATTTTCAGACACTGTTGGACAAAGCAACAATTCTTGAGGGAAAGCAGAAGCAAGCTGAGAACCGCAAGAGGAAGCATAGCAATAACCACAACAACTCAGCGCCGCATCAGAGGACCCGCACATTCCATGATGGTAATGGAAATTCTGGACAGCATAAGCATGGAGGCAGTGGACACAACCAGCATGGTGGGAATGGACATCAGCACAAAGGAGGAAATGGCCACCACCATAATAGCCAGAAGCGTCTTCACCACAACACTGGAAGAGGTAATGGCCACAACAATGGAGATAGCAATGGCCGAAACCGTTCCAACAACTTCACCGGCAGGGATATCAGCCAAGTGGAGTGCTTCAAATGCAGGAAGACCGGGCACTATGCTAATGATTGCCCGGAGAAGAAGGATGTGAATGCGAAGCCAACTCCGTTTCAGAAGGGACATGTCAACCATGTCAACGTGGAGGAAGTCTATGAGGAGCCAGACGCTGTGATTGGTACGTTTACTGCTCAATAATTTTTCAGCACTCGTACTATTTGATACTGGAGCATCACATTCATTCATATCGAGGGTATTTGTGGATAGAAATAAGATACCTGCTAGCACCATAAACAGGCCTATTAAAATAAACTCACCAGGGGGAGAGATGATTGCGACCTATGGGTGTCCCCATTTAACCTTAGAGATTGGAGCACATAGTTTCCCCACTAGCCTGATTGTTTTGGAGTCACAAGGCTTAGATATAATATTGGGAATGAATTGGATGACGGAATATGAAGGTGTCATAGATTGTGCTAATAGAGCAATAATGCTTACAACCCCGGAGAAGAAGCGCATTCGATTTAAGTCCACGTTTGAGCTTAAGGGATCCAACATCAATTCTCTTAAGGGGGTTAGCATAGAGGATGTGCGCATAGTGAGAGATTATCCGGGTGTATTTCCGGAGGAGTTACCGGGAATGCCACCGATAGAGATGTTGAGTTTCTCATTGAATTAATGCACGGAGCTGGACCTATAGCTAAGAAGCCGTATAAGATGGATGTAGAGGAATTAAAGGAACTTAAGAAACAGACTTAGGGAGCAAGTCGCAAAAGGGTTTTATTCGGCCTAGTTCATCATCTTGGGGAGCGCCTGTTTTATTTGTGGAGAAGAAGGATTCTACTAAGAGACTAGTTATGGATTTTCGCTCTCTCAATGAGGTGACAATTAAGAATAAGTACCCGCTGCCCAATATCAATGATTTGTTTGACCAGTTGAAAGGAGCAAAGGTGTTCTCTAAGATCGATCTTCGATCGGGTTATTTCCAATTGAAGATTCGAGAGCAGGATATACCGAAGACTGCGTTCACCACTAGGTATGGTTTATATGAGTATACAGTTATGCCATTTGGACTAACAAATGCTCCATCATATTTTATGACTATGATGAACAAGGTATTCATGGAGTACTTGGATAAATTCGTAGTGGTATTCATTGATGATATATTGATATACTCTAAAGATGAAGATGAGCATGAGAAACATTTGCGTTTGATCATGGAGAAACTTAGGGAACACAAGTTGTATGCTAAATTCAGCAAATGTGAGTTTTGGTTGAACGAAGTTGGATTTCTTGGACACATTGTTTCAGCAGAAGGAGTTGCAGTTGATCCAAGTAAGGTTGCAGCTGTAACTGAGTGGGAGTTACCATCGGAGTTATGTGAACTGTTCAAGGACCTTAGGTTGGAAATAGTGCCAAAGGGATACCTAGCATCGATGGAGGTTGTGCCAACGCTGCTAGATAGAATTAGAGAAGCTCAGAAGGGAGATGATGAGATGGATGAAATAAAAGAGAATATGGAGAAAGGTAAAGCTGAAGGTTTTCGTTTGGATGAACAAGGAACGCTATGGTTTGAGAAGCGTTTATGTGTGCCCAATGATCCGAGAGATTAGGAAGTTGATTTTCCGGGAGGCTCATGATTCGCCATATTCTATTCATCCAGGTAACACTAAGATGTATATGGATCTGCGAGAGAGATTTTGGTGGGCTAATATGAAAAGGGAGATCGCAGAGTACATTGCATTATGTGACGTGTGCAACAGAGTGAAAGCCGAACATCAGAAACCAGCAGGATTGCTACAGCCGTTGCCTATACCTGATTGGAAGTGGGACAAAATTGGTATGGATTTCATCACAGGATTGCCCAAGACTAGATCGGGGTATGATTCAATTTGGGTAGTTGTTGATCGTTTGACCAAAGTAGCTCACTTCATACCGAGTAAAGACCACATACACAAGCGCCAAATTAGCCAAGATTTATATGAGCGGGATTGTGTGCTCACATGGAGTTCCGAAGGGAATTTTTTTACGATAGAGGTACTCAATTCACTTCTCACTTTTGGCGCAAATTGCATGAATCACTTGGAACCAGATTGGAGTTTAGCACGAGCTTTTCATCCGTGGATCGATGGACAAACAGAAAGAGTAAATCAGATTTTGGAGGATATGCTTAGAGCTTGCGCTCTAGATTATGGATCTAGTTGGGATGAGAATCTACCATATGCGGAGTTTTCCTACAACAATAGCTATCAGTCTAGTATTGAGATGGCTCCGTTTGAGGCATTGTATGGTAGGAAGTGCAGAACACCATTGTTATGGGATGGAGTTGGAGAGCGTAGCTTCTTTGGACTCGATGTGATCAAGGATGCTGAGGAGAAAGTTAGACTCATTCGCGATAGACTGAAGGTAGCTCAATCGAGACAGAAGAGTTATGCGGATTCCAAGCGTAGAGAGGTTACATATGAAGTGGGAGATAGAGCATACCTTAGAGTTTCACCGCTCCGCGGCATTAAGAGGTTTGGAATTAAAGGAAAGTTAGCACCGCGATTCATCGGACCATATAAAATTCTATCCCGCAAAGGAGAGGTTGCTTATGAGTTAGAATTGCCAGAGGCACTATCAGCAGTTCATAATGTGTTTCATGTATCCCAGTTGAAGAAGTATCATCCGGAGATGGCAGACACACCGTTGAGAGACACCATTCCATTGGATGAGTTTCAACTAGAAAGTGATCTTACATATGAGGAGAAGCCTGTCAAGATTCTTGATACAGCAGAGAGGTTTACTCGCACCAAGACGATCAGATTTTGCAAAGTTCAGTGGAATCATCATTCAGAGGAGGAAGCAACTTGGAAGAGAGAGGATGATCTTCGAGAAGACCACCCACACCTATTTGCTAGCCACTTCGAATCTCGAGGGCGAGATTCATCTTAAGGGGGTTAGGTTTGTAACATCCTAAAAACTGTGCATTTTCAAATTCATGCATTGCATCATATCAGCATGTCAAAGTTTCAGTTTTAGAAAAGGTTTTACCTGTTCTTGCATAAAAATGATTTAAATTGCTAGTTTTGCTCCTTGTTGATTAATATATATATGCATACTATATTTATCCAAGTGCTTTACTGGATTGGAGCTGTGCTCATTAAGTCCAGATACTGTACTGGGAGTATTTACAAATTTTCATATTTTTATTTTGCGTCAGTTTCGTAGTCTGTAGCTAAATCAGTAATAAGAAAGAGAAAAGAGAAAGGAATAAAGAAAAGGAAAAGGGGACTGACCGGCCAGGCCAAACGACCCAGCCAATCCGTGCAAGGCTACATCCAGCAGCAACCCACGCACGCACAGCGCCGTATCTTCTCTTCTCTTGATTTCCTTTATTCTTTTTCTAACACGGGTCCCACCGAAGCATCTCCAACCTCCAGCCAAAACTCCAGCCCTCGTGCGTGAACGATACGGAGAAGAACCCCGCGAAAATCTCACCGATTTTGTTAGCGTTTGCCTCGGATTTTTCGATCTATAAATACTCCATAATCTTCTCCGTTTTTGCTCCCTAAAATCCCCAATTTTTGCGCCGCCAGGCTGCGCGAATTTCTCGCCGGAGTTCGACGCCGCCGCCGCCATTGGAGCTCAGAACCGGAGGTTTCCCGTTGCCCCGAGCCCCTATCTTTTACACCATGTTGTTTCCCTTACTCAAACACGTCGCCTCCCCTCTTTTCCTCGATCTGCAGGGGACTAATACGCGGAGAAAACATCACCGGAGTTCGTCGCTTCCCGAGCCGCTCCAGCCGTCCGTCATCGCTGTTCGAGGAAGACTCAAACACCTCCGAGGACATCACCTTAACAGCCACGTCCAGCCGCGCCTCGTTCCCAACTCGTCGCCTGCCGAAACACCATCGCCGCACAAACTCTCGCCGCTGTCCAACGTGGTATGAAGTCCTTCCTCTGAGTATCTCACCTCACGTACAGTCAGCGTTAAATAAAATTTTAGTAGATCCATGTTGAACCGTATGATGTAGATCTAAGGGTTCCTGTCGCTCAGTTAACTGAACCTGCGCGCCCGCGCCCGCAGAACTCGATCGATCACGCATATGTGCTAGCTGACTTAAGACTTTGAAAATTCATAACAAATAATTTATAGCTCCGTTTTAGATGATTTCTTTTGCATTGAGTTCGTAATTGAATTCTCTGTAAGTTTCGTGTAGGAAGTTTCTCCATCCGAGAAACTTTTTCTGACAACTTTTCAGAGCAAATTATTAAAAGGCCGCGAAACGTTTAATCTTGGAAAAATCATAAACATATTTTCGTAACCCGGTTTTGAACAAATAATATATTGTTGGATTCAGAAAAATGAGAAGAATATTTTGGTACTGTTAGTTTGTACTGTTACGAAACTTGCGAATTTTGCAATTTAAAATGGTGTATATAGTATTTTTAGTATATTTTAAACTCTATAAACTATTTTAATATGAATCCAACGCCAAATTGCAGATACTTAAATTTCCTATCCACCAGTATGCCTGCAAGAGATATTAGAAACTATTTTATACATATATATTTTGTTCATGGTTAAATGGCTATTTGAAACCTTTATTGCATAAAGTAATTGTTTATAAAAATGTTTGATATCAAATTTCTTTCCAGAGCATGCATGCATAATTTCATTATGTGTTTTACCTGTTTGTGTTGTTTGGTGTTTGATTGTGAATTATTTTGCTTGCGTTAGATTGCCCGGATTGCAACGAGTGTGATTGCGACGACTGTCTGAACACCGACCAAGGCAAGTGTCACAAACTCAATATCCTACTGTTTTCTATGCATTGGTAGTTGTTTTATGTGCATAATGTTTTCAAATTGCTGGCCCTGGGATATTATCAAAAGTGGAGAGGTTGCGAGAGATAAATGTTTTATTCTCTTAATGAAAACAACCATGTCAAATTAATACATCCCTGGGTGGTAATTGGTAATGCTTGGTTTATGTTGAGTGGTTGCACCGGGGTCATTTCTATGGCAGCACCGTGTGCATCACACTTGAGGTTGGCCACCCAGGAACAAAGAGATTAGCTCGGTTTTCTTGTTTTAGTAGCTTCCAAGTACAACCACATGCTATATGGGCTCGGCTAGATTGAGTAGGTTGCGAGAACTCGACCCAATGTACGGAGGGTGGTAGATGTTGGTAGGACGGAGCGCGTCCATTGTGGTTGAGGTATTGCTTCGAAAGGTCTTGTCCTAGTCGACATCCGTCCATTTGAGCAAAATGCGCATCATGGAAGAAGAACAGACTAGGTCATGTGGGGAATGTGTACTGACCTCTCGAGAGTGTCAAATCTAAGTACTTAGCCGTGTCCCCGGTTACGGACATCTTTGAGCAATTAGAGCTTGAAACTGTTGGATGATCTCGTCAGTCGAATTTCTGAAATTAATGCACCAGGTAGTTTATGGGTAGTAATTAGCCTTATAGAAATACTATGTTTTAAGAAATGTTTTGAGAGTAGGGAAAATAAAACTGGTTTTACGCAAATATGAACCCCACTCGCCAAATATCATGTAGTTATAGGCGCCGGAAAAGCCACCATATGACATCTTGCCATTTCCATTCCAAGTGTAATGACCCTTCGGGCTGCAACGTTTTTATGTTGCAGAGTTATTCCGAAGACGAGTAAAAAATACCGTAGGTTGCGAGCTTACACCCAACATGTTCGCTCTGTGGCGTGATGGAGCTCTTCGTTTGTTTATTTGGTGCTTGAACTATGTTATTTTCAGCTAGCCTTGAGCTATGCACTTTGTAATAATTATACCATGGATCATACGTTGTAATAATTGACGCATTTGCTATTCTGGTTATTCATCGAACTGTGTGTGCTAGCGATTGGTCCAAGGGACTAGCACAGAAAAGCACAGAGATTCAACCTGTTTGTCAGGTTGTGTCGCTTCAAATCATCATAAATAGGAGGCAAAGTATCATCAAAGTAAATTTTCTCCTCAATGCTTGGGGGACTAAAAAGATCATGCTCATCAGAACCAGCTTCCCCAAGCTTAGAACTTTCTATATCATTAGCAACAATGGTATTCAAAGTGTTCATACTAATATGTTCCATGGGTTTTTTCGCATCAAACCATCCATGTCTTAAATAAGGAAATAGAATAAGAAGCTCACTGTTGTCCATTATGCCAAACTAGTGTAAACAAGAAACAAAAAGATGCAATTGCAGGATCTAAAGGAAATAGCTTCGAGCACACACAACGGCAACAGAAAAGTACTTTACCTGAGACCTGAGTGTGAGAGCCTTTTACCTTTCCTCCCCGGCAACGGCGCCAGAAAATAGCTTCATGTCTATGCACGCTTCTATTCTTGTAGACAGTGTTGGGCCTCCAAGAGCAGAGGTTTGTAGAACAGCAGCAAGTTTCCCTTAAGTGGGTCACCCAAGGTTTATCGAACTCAGGGAGGAAGAGGTCAAAGATATCCCTCTCATGCAACCCTGCAACCACAAAGCAAGAAGTCTCTTGTGTCCCCAACACACCTAATAGGTGCACTAGTTCGGCGAAGAGATAGTGAAATACAAGTGGTATGAATGAATATGAGCAGTTGATGGTAGTAATATTGCAGGAAGTAAACATGCAGTAGAACAGTAAACAAGCGGCGATAGCAGTATTTAGGAACAAGGCCTAGGGATCATACTTTCACTAGTGGACACTCTCAACATTGATCACATAACAGAATAAATAGATAGATGCTAGACTCTACACCCTCTTGTTGGATGATGAACACCACTAATCGTGTAGGATTACACGAACCCTCAATGCCGGAGTTAACAAGCTCCACAATATTCGATATTCATGTTTAAGTAACCTTAGAGTGCATGACAGATCAACATAACCAAACCAAGTACTAACATAGCATGCACACTCGTCACCTTCACACTACGAAAGGAGGAATAGATCACATCAATACTATCATAGCAATAGTTAACTTCATAATCTACAAGAGATCACAATCATAGCCTACGCCAAGTACTACACGATGCACACACTATCACCATTACACCGTGCGGGAGGAATAAACTACTTTAATAACATCACTAGAGTAGCACACAGATATATTGTGATACAAAACACATTGCAATCATAAAGAGATATAAATAAGCACTTCACTATGCCATTCATAACAGGGAATAAGTATTCTGTGAAATATAGCCTAAGAGACCCACACGGTGCACACACTGTCACCTTTACACACGTGGGACAAGGAGTCTCCGGAGATCACATAAGTAAAACCCACTTGACTAGCATAATGACATCTAGATTACAAGCATCATCATATGAATCTAAATCATGTAAGGCAGCTCATGAGATTATTGTATTGAAGCACATAGGAGAGAGATTAACCACATAGGTACCGGTACAGCCCCGAGCCTCGATGGAGAACTACTCCCTCCTCATGGGAGACAGCAGCGTTGATGAAGATGGCGGTGGTGTTGATGGAGGAGCCTTCCGGGGCACTTCCCCGTCCGGCGGCGTGCCGGAACAGAGACTCTCGTCCCCCAGATCTTGGCTTCGCGATGGCGGCGGCTCTGGAAGGTTTCTCGTACCGTGGCTTTTTCGTATCGTGTTTTAGGTCAGGGACCTTTATATAGGCGAAGAGGCGGAGTCGGAGGGCTGACGAGGCGGTGTCACAGTAGGGCGGCGCGGCCCACACCCTGGCCGCACCAGCCTGGTGTGTGGGGCCCCCAGGGCTCCCCTCTGGCGGTTCTCGGGTGTTCTGGAAGCTTCGTGTAAAAATAGGCCCCTGGGCGTTGATTTCGTCCAATTGCGAGAATATTTCCTTACTAGGATTTACGAAACCAAAAACGACAGAAAACGAGAACCGGCACTTCGGCATCTCGTCAATAGGTTAGTTCCGGAAAATGCATAAATATGACATAAAGTATGCATAAAACATGTAGATATCATCAATAATGAGGCATGGAACATAAGAAATTATCGATACGTCGGAGACGTATCACTCACCGACACCGTTGTGCATGAACCGGATCTGCTTCACCGGCGCCGTGCATGATCTAAACTTTTGTACTGTCGCTTTTCTATTGCTTGCCTGCAAGTTCTTGTTTAATCTTGGGGGAACCTGTTTGTGCTAACGACACGCCGTTACGTTTTTGCAGATGAGATGAGTAACCATGAAGTGTAATGGCCGTCTCTCCAACCCCAAGTAGCACATGTAGCGTACTTCATCACCGGATCTATCAACCCCGGGAAGATCTGCTCGTGACTCCCACGAGTGCTTCTCCTAATGTAAGTCCCTTGTTTTAGCGCCATGTTACGGGTTCGGATGCTTGTTTGTCGCGAAGCTCTTTTAGTTCATTCCTAGCTATGACCGTAACACCTTGCTATTTTCTAGTCCATTGCTAACTTTAAGCGATTGAACATTTTGGTTTGCATTCCTCGCTCCGTAGATGTAGCCATCATAACTTCTATCTTGCTCGGTCGTTGTTACAAAAATTATAGGTCTGCTACTATTTTGTTCATGCCAATCTTGTTCTCCCCGAACATGTTGGTTTGCATTCCACTGTACTACAGGTGATGCCATTGTTATTTCTATCTACTTCGTCGTAAGATAACAAAGTAACCGCTCGCTATTAGTTCCCGCATGCTATCGCTCTGCCATCCTGCAAGTACAAATTTATTTGAACTCGTCACAGCAGCTACTTCCATCATAATTTTGTCTGCCATCTGATTCTTCAAAAGCTGCAATATTAACTTGTTTCTCTTAATTGGCATGGCGCTCACATATAGAATAGTGAACATATTGGTGTGCATTCCCTCTCCTACAAGTTCACAGGTGATCCCACTATATTCCGTTTCTGGTCCATCCTAAGCCGTAGCATTAACTATCCTATATATGTTGCTCATTACAACTTTATATCCCGAAACAAATTGATTTGTTTCCCTTATCTACAAGTTTATGAGTGATGCCATTATAACTCCTATCTCGTTTTATTCCTAGCTATTATAGTAACATCCTCGCTATTATTTAGTTCATGGCCAATTTTAAGTAATTGCACATGTTGGTTCACATTCCCTGCTCTATAGCTTTTGGCATCGTAACTTCTATATTTGGTTTACATTCCCTGCTGTGTAGATCTAGCCATCATAACTTTATCTTGCTCAGTCGTTGTTACAAAAATTATGGCCTGCTACTATGTTGTTTGTGCCAATTTTTTACTCCATGTTGGCTTGCATTCCCTGTACTACAGGTGATGCCATTGTTTTGTATCTAGTTCATTGTAAGCTAACAAAGTAAGTATTTAGTTTGGCATTCTATCACTCTGCTATCTAGCCTGTAGTACAAATATACTTGTCATACTACTGGATAATAATTTTGTGTGCCATCTTGTTCTTCAAAAGCTGCATTATTGACTTGTTTCTCTAACTTGGCATGAAACTCACATATGGAATGCTGAACATATTGGTTTGCATTCCCTCTTATACAAGTTCACAGGTGATCCCACTATATTCTGTATATGGTCCATCCTAAGCTCCAGCATTAACTATCCTCTATGTGTTGCTCATTACAAGTTTATATCCCGAAACATCTTGATTTGCATCCCCTTCACTATAAGTTCAGGAGTATTAATTAGTTCACGGTCAATTTGAAGTAATTGCACTTGGCACTTGTTGGGTCACATTCCCTCCTCTTTAGTTTTTGCCATCGTAACTTCTATTTTTGGTTTACATTCCCTGCTCTGTAGATGTAGCCATCATAACTTCATCTTGCTCAGTCGTTGTTAAAAAAATTTATAGCCTTCTACTATGTTGTTCAGGCCAATTTTGTACTCCCTGAACATGTTGGTTTGCATGGGACTCGACAGTAGTAAGTCTGTTGTTTCATTCTAACGTGCTCTGTTATATTGGCTGTTGGTATGCGGCATGCACTCTTTGTTTGCTTATTGTGCGCATTACAATGATCTTGTTATAATGATGAAATGATGAGTTCCAAATTCTTTGGCAAACAATATTGTAGTGTCCTTGCCTTTCCATTGTTGCTGTCTTAACTTGTAATGTCTTTGTTTCAGATATAGGTGCTGCATGGACAACTTAAAAGATTGTCGAATCGCTTCATTGTATTGCTAGGTTTAATTACCATTCAATTTCTCTGGGTTACGTAATATTTTTTCAAAGCCTTGCAGCTGATGTAATATTTAGTTAGTTTTATAGTTCTTTCGCGCATTTTTTCTATGGTGCTTGTGGTAAGTGTGGCTATCCGACAGAAATCATGTGCTGCGTAAATATTCTCAGTATCTAAATCACAAATTCCCACCCCTTAAACGGCCCAATTAAGCGAAATCACATATGTGCCGGCCCGCAAAATCCTAAAGCGCCTATTATGCCGGCATATAAACAGCAACTAAACGGGCTAGCCCACTTACTTATTGGGCCAGCCCACTTGATTTACGGTGGACCCCACACTCTAATTGGGCTGGCCCACTTGCTTTAAGGTGGACCCCACCCACTACTGGGCCGGCCCTGTAACAGAAAAGTGGGCCCCACAAGCTTATTGGGCCGGCCCGCTAACTCATCGGGCCAGCCCACCTGATTTACCGTGGACCCCACATACTAATTGGGCCGGCCCACTAACTTGTTGGGCCAGCCCAATTGCTTTTGTGGTGGACCCCACATACTAAATGGGCCGGCCCTTTAACAGGAAGTGGGACCCACCTGTGTTTTTGGCCCGACCCATTATCTTGTTGGGCCGGCCCACTTGCTATATGGTGGACCCCACATACTAAATGGGTCTGCTCTTTAACAGGAAAGTGGGACCCACCTCTGTTTTTGGCCCGGCCCACTATCTTGTTGGGCCGGCCCACTTGCTATATGGTGGACCCCACATACTAAATGTGTCGGCCCTTTAACAGGAAAGTGGGACCCACCTGTGTTTTTGGCCCGGCCCACTATCTTGTTGGGCCGGCCCACTTGCTACATGGTGGACCCCACATACTAAATGGGCCGGCCCTTTAACAGGAAAGTGGGACCCACCTGTGTTTTTGGCCCGGCCCACTTTCTTGTTGGCCGGCCCACTTGCTATATGGTGGACCCCACATACTAAATGGGCCGGCCCTTTAACAGGAAAGTGGGACCCACCTGTGTTTTTAGCCCGGCCCACTGGCTTGTTGGGCCAGCCCATTTGATCTATTGTGGACCCCACGTACTAAATGGGCCGACCCGATAGCAGGAAAGTGGGACCCACATGCTAATTGGGCCGGCCCAATAACTTCTTGGGCCGGCCCACTTGCTTTAAGGTGGACCCCACTTGTTAAATGGGCCGGCCCGATAACAAAAGTGGGTCCCACATGTCTTGTGGGCCGGCCCTTTTGCCTGTTGACCGGTCAAACGAGTGCATTCGGCCCGGCCCACATGCTTAGTGGGCCGGACCATTAAAGTTTTGACCAGTCAACCTTAGAGGTTAGGCCCGGCCCACGTAACTAATGGACCAGCCCAACTATATAGTTGACCGGTCAAACTAAGTCAGCTGGGCCGGCCCGCAAACTTAATGGGCCGGCCCGCTTAAGACATGGCAGACCTCGTGTGGGCCTACCATCTACCACGGGGTTTCAGCCGGTTAACGCCGTTAACTGCCAGTTAACGGCGTCTGCCACCTCGGAAGCTCCACGCGCTCAAGCGGGATGCTATCCTCCTCAAGTTGGATATCACGAAAGCCTTCGACACCGTGGATTGGGCCTTCCTCCTCGAGGTTTTGGCCAAGTTGGGCTTTGGCCGAAAGTGGATCTCGATGGTCGGGGGGCTGCTCAGCTCCGCCTCGACCCGCGTGCTGATGAATGGCGCTTCTGGAGAGCTCATCTACAACCGTCGGGGTCTGCGACAGGGTGACCCTCTCTCCCCTTTGCTCTTCGACACGGTCATGGATGTTCTCCACCTCATGTTTGAGAGGACGGCGAATGTGGGCCTGCTCACCGAGCTCTCGGCTAGTGGCTTCCGGCATCGCACGTCGATGTATGCCGATGATGTGGTTACCTTCATCGGACCCACCGAGGTAGACCTGCGCACCTGCACGCAGATTGTGGAGGACTTTGGGGAGGCGTCAGGGCTGCGCACCAATCTGGCCAAGTGCTCGCTCCATCCCATTCGGTGCTCGCAGGAGCAGGTGGCCCTGGCTAGTTCTATCCTTGGTTGCGAGGTTGCCTCCTTCCCGTTCAAGTACTTGGGCCTCCCTCTTGGGCTTAGAAAGGTGACGGCAGCCCAGCTGGCAGCTGCAGCCGATCGTGGATAGCGCAGCCAGCAGGCTTCCACCGTGGTGCGCCAAACTCCTCAACCGTGGGGGTAGGACCATTCTTGTCCAGAGCACGCTTTCGGCGATCCCAGTGCATACCATGATGTCGCTCGACATCCCGCCAAAGGTTGTTGAGGCGCTGCGCAAGATATGTCGGGCCTTCCTTTGGAAAGGGCGGCAGGAGGTCAAGGGCGGTCACTGCTTGGTCGCTTGGGACAAGGTGACCTCCCCGAAGGACCTCGGCGGGCTAGGTATTCCGAACCTCCGCTTGCTTAATCTTGCTCTCCGCTGCCGGTGGGCCTGGCTACAGAAGGTGGACCCCTCTAAGGCCTGGGCGGAGTTTAACATTCAGCTCCTCAGCCTCTGCACCGCTATCTTTGATGCGGCCACCTATTATGTTCTGGGCAACGGCGAGCGAGCTCGGTTCTGGTCCGATCGGTGGCTGGACGGTTCGAGTGTTGCGGAGATTGCACCAAATGTGGCCAAGATGGTCTTGCGTAGGAGGATCACCGCTTGCTCGGTGAGAGAGGGCCTGGCCGGCCAATGGCTGAGGGACTGTGGGCCGGACATGGATGATGCAGCCCTCCCGAAGTTCTTCATGTTGTGGCAGAGAGGCCGGCGAACGTCCGGCCTTGTCCCGGAGCGGGAGGACGTGTTGTTGTGGAGGTGGTCGACGGATGGCATCTACTCCGCCCGGCCGGCGTACGAGCATTCTTTGCGGGCCAGGTGAGGGCCCCCATCTTAGAGGAGATCTGGCGGTCTAGGGCGCCGTACAGTTGCAAGTTCTTCGCATGGCTGGCCTCGAAAAACCGTTGTTCGACGGCGGATAGGCTTCGACGTCGGGGCTTGCCGTGTCCGTCGGCCTGCCCGCTTTGCGATCAGGAGCCGGAGACCTTGCAGCACTTGCTGCTGGGTTGCGTGGTGGCGCGGGAGACCTGGGCATGGGCTCTTAGGTGTTGGGGCAGGGAGGAGTGGCTCCCGGACCCAGACACCGATCTGCTGGAGTGGTGGACGTCCCGTGCTTGTCCGACAGCTCACAAACGGGACATGTGGACTGCCATCATACTTGTCTTCTGGTGCATTTGGAGGCATAGGAATAAGTGGTCTTCAACGGAGCGGTGGCTTCGCATGGTGCCATCAGGGACAAAGTACGGGAGGAGTTCGAGCGGTGGCGCCTAGCCAAGCTTTTCCGTGGCACTTTCTTTGTTTTTCTTGATCCGACCGTTGTACCGTGGCAGGACGGAGAGTAGGCGTGTGTTTGGGGAGCTGCCCCCCTTGTGGTAGCGCAATCTTTGCCATCTTGGCACACTTCTATATGATTGATACACCTTCCAGGGTGTATTCTCGAAAAAACGGCGTCTGCCACGTGTCAGTTTGCATGACATCAGCAGTCAATGGGCTCCCGGAAACACTTCTGCAACGGTCCGATTTTCCGTGGCGGAAGGGCGCCTAAGCGCGACGGACCGAAAAAATCGTCGTAGGACTTTGCCTGACGCAGTTTCGACAACAGAACCCATATCGTCGGGTTAGGCTCATAGGCGACGAAAAATGGCCCTTAGCGGACGATTTTGGGACGTTGTCTATCAGAACTTTTCTTGTCGTGGTATCTTCGTCGAGGAGTTATTCTCACTAAAGACAATCTTGTTAAGAGGAATTGACATGGAAGTACACGGTGTGTTTTCTGTCATCATGATGAAACCATTAAACACCTATTTTTCCAGTGCCAATTTGCGAGATCTATATGGTCAGTCATCCAAGTAGCGTCTACCCTGTATCCTCCGACTAGTGTGGCCAATGTCTTTGGCAATTGGCTTCACGGTATCGATTCAAGGTTCAAGTTGCTTCTTAGGGTGGGGGCGCTAACAGTTATCTGGGCGCTTTGGCTAAGTAGAAATGACAAGATTTTTAACGATAAAAACTGTTCTTTGTTGCAGGTCATCTACAGATGCACATGTATTCTCCGTTTGTGGTTACCTCTTCAGCGAGTGGAGAACCGAGACCTATTTATGGAGGTCTGTATACGGTTGGAGGCTACGGCGAGGGATACTTTTTGCCTACATGGGTGGCAGCATAGTCTACGGATTGAAGCACCACACACACCTTAGGCGTTATATGATTCAGCTTCGATATGTATTTCGCCTAGTTTTTTTTCCATCTTTTGACTTGAGACACTTAAACGGCTGTGTGCATCCTAGTTATGCAGAGGCTGGATGTAATTGCTTCTAAAGTAATAAAACATCCTTTATCGAAAAATTTATCTTTCTTTTCTGGATGAGCCTTCAAGTCTAGGTGCATAAGTTTATTGAAGCAATTTAGCAGTACAGTATCAGCTAAATCCAACAATAAAATTTCAAAAAAAGTTATATTACCTTTCTGACATGCCTACAAAAAAATCCCTTTTTTGCACTCATTAAAGTGATGACAAACAAAACTGAACCAAAACGTGGTCAAGAAAATCGCTGGTTATAAAATTTTCTAGCTCTAGCTACAAGTAGGAGGAGGCCATGGTCCTCACATCCGACGGCATGAAGGCCGGGACGACCAGGAGCAGCAGCATGCACACCGGTACCAGAAGCAGCATCGCCGGTGGTGGCGGCAGCGGCGGTAGGACTAGCGGCAGCACGAGCAGCGTCACGGCGACGCAGGCCAGCACCATGAACGCCTGCGTGCTGAAGTAGCTCGACGCCGGAGACGCATTCTTCAGGTTTTGTTCCTTCCGATTGATCGTCGCATGGTCGCGCCTCCTAGTCTGTCTCGCCTGGTTTCCGATGAATTGGGTCTCCATTTCCATGAGGGCAACAACAACTATACCAAGCATGTAACAACCGAGCAGGTTGGTTGTTGATCTTCACCGAGATAACAAGATATTTGGAACCCCAGTTTTTTCTGCAGACTGAAATATCAGGTTGGGACGTTGGGTTCTAAATCTTCTGAAAAATATTTGTTGGCTCTGGAACTGCAGTTGCGCAGTATCAACGAGCATCAGCTGCTTCGCGAGATTTGCAGGACTGCTTTCTGCGACTGATTAAACGATAAGACAATTGAGAGGTTTGTAACACAGGATTGAAGAAATGCCTAGGTAATAATGATATAGATGAATAGAAGAACATATAAAGTTCAGAGATGCAACAAACCGACGAATACATTTCAAAAAGAAAATGAAACCTGCTACTAGTACCTATCTAGCATGTTGCGGACCTGTGATGGAACACATGAACATAACAAAGGCTGCCGATGAAGAAAAGTACCTGTAATACTGCACGTCCAAACTGTTCTTGGAACTAGTTCAAATGGAGAATGGCAACTGGGTGTACATCCGAAAGTCGGGTAGGAATTAGGAGGTGGATATAGCGGAGACTTGGTTATATTTGACCAGAACCAGGGGAAGGAAGAATGAAGAAAGATCAGCCAAATGGAGCTGTGGAAGAAGAAAGGACGGAAGTGTTTGTGTCAAAGGGGCCAGGATTAAATTGAGACTTTTGATGGTGAAGCCGGTAGAGATATGCTTGTGCAGACAGAAAACTTGTAGCATCTCCCCTGTGATGTGGGGAGTAGGAGATGTGCACGATGGGAAGGCTGCCATTTCTATCTGTGGGCTAAAGACAACGGTTTTGAAATGAATCTTGGAAGCCTATGGAGGGAAGGGAAGGATAGGTGCATTGCATCAAGGACCAAGTGGGACGGATGTGGGACAGAGGGTTTTCCTCCTTGTAAGGGACCAAACTGCACACAAGTTTTTGGTTTGGTTGAGGAAGAAAGTTTCCACGGGTAAAGGACATATAATAGTACTCTCTATCTCTACTATATTCTCTACTATATAAAAAGGAGGAACTGGTTCTGTTTCCTCCGGTCAAGCTTTCGTCAAGCATATTTTCAGTAAGACCTTTTTGCCCTTCCACCAAATCTCGTCCGCACCGCACGAACCAAGCTGGGCCAGGCCCATCAAAATCCTTCGTCACAATCCTTCTTCGCATTACCTGTCTCCATGGCGATCCCTTCATGTCCAACCCTAGCCGCCATGTTCCTCGCCCCCACGCCTACACGATCTCCTTCATCCTTCCTGGCGATCCCTTCCCGACGACGTCGCATCTCCCCGCCCCACACATCTCTGCTGCTTCAAAATCCCACGATCCCCTTGCAATTCCCCAGATCGCGGGCTACGTGAGGGTCTTATGTAGCCGGCGGCCATCACGTTGTTTCCCAGCTGCGGCTCCTCATCTAGACAGCGGACCTCGACCTCGCCGTCTGGTTCGCCATGTGGTTGCTTGACGACCGGCAGCTTCGCCGTCGGCTTCTAATCTGGGAGCGTGGGGCATGCCATCGGTCATCGGCAGCATCCCGCAGCAGGGAATTCAGCAGTACTATGGATGGTGGGGTCCCGGTGGCGGCGGCACATGGGCGCGTGCTCCCGGCTGCTCCTCGGAGCGATCCAACCAGCGGTTCATGGAAATAAAGGGACGCGACAGCACTGTTGTCGGTCATCGGCGCTTGACAACGACTACAGAGGCAACTGCGCGTCAATTGGATTGGGCTATTGGCCTTCTCCCATTCCGTCGGAGCAACAAGCAGGGCTGCTGCCGATGTGGGCTTGGCAAGTGCCAACTTGGCTATCTTGAGGCTAAGGTTCACTCCACCGTGTAGACCCTTTGCTACATGTTCAGTTAACTCGTTGGAGATGTCTGAGTGATTTTTATCTTCCTTATGTAGGAAGCTCACAAGGGTGCCTTGAAGAAGAAAGAAAAAGCTGTGCTAAAAAAGTCTTACATTACATCTCTTGCAATACTAGGAAATTTTGACAAAATTGTTACTACTTGGGTTTTCCTGATGCTGGTAGTAGTCATTACTACTTGGGTTTTTCTGATGCTTATTATGGGTATTTCTAAATGTTATGCTACTAAAAATAATGTCAAGCATTGCTTAGTTACCTAGGTGCCCAATTTAGTCATTTCTGGATATCATAATTATTTGTCCAGGATCCCATGGCTGCCTTTCACCGCGGGCATGTGCTCCGCCGACGCCCTGTGCTTCGCACCTCCACCGCGGAGACCGTTCATTCGTAAGCCTCCAAGGACTGAGCGGGGATTTATTTCTACAAAGCAGCGATGTTGTGGGTGGAAACGAAGAAGGCGGAGTTGGGCGTTATTCCTGGTGTGTATTGCTTATGAGCTGCGGAATGGTAGGCATGCTACTTCCAGTTGAGGTGCATAAAAACTTCATTTTATCGAAAACTCAATATGTAGGTTGAAACATATGGTGATAGATCCAGTGATTAATTTTTGGCAAGCAAATGGAGAAATCTTCCGGTGGTTGTGCTGCAATTTGTGTGAATTTGTTTCAGATCTATCAAATTCTATTTGGAACCCAGCGTAGGTACTTGGGTGGGCATTCAGAAGTACTATTGAGTGGTTATACATTTGGTGAGTTTACATTATTCTTAACCGAATTATTTTTATACCCTACTAGCATTCATTGTAATGTTTTGCCACTTTTTATGTCTTCCGCAACTGAAATTTTTCTGGTTGGCCTCATGTGTACTCATGAGGTGTTTGTTGGTGCAGCACCTCGGCTGCACCTTCCTCTTCCTCAGTCGCATGCAAGGTTCAAAAAAGCGCTAAGCGCTAAGCGAGCGGTGAGGCTCTTCCTAGAGGAACTGCTGCTTAAGCGCCGCTTAAGCGTGCATGGCAAAACAGGCATATGTAAATCTAAAATAGAAAATATTGAATAACCTCACTTAGTTCTGTGTTATTTCTGGTCCAACACAAGGCCCAACATGATGCCTCTTGCTTCTCAGGTCGTAGCCAAACACATGACCCCCTCCAAAAGGCCCAATAACCTCACGTACTGCAAATAAATCGATCCCCTCGTGCTTCCCAGCCTCCCAGATCCCAGGTCATAGCCGCCACTCACGCACGCCCGCCTGTCTCACTTTGATCCCCTCGATCTGGACTAAAAGAGGACGAGGAGAACGAGCTGCTGGAGGAAGGGGACCCTATCTAGGCGGCCTTGAGGAAGATCTAGAGGGCGGCACGAAAGAGGAGCTTGACCAGTGGCGCGGAGGAGCTCGAGTGTTGTCGCCTCTTGCTTCTGCCTCGACTCGGGAGTAGAATTGGGATGCGTAAGGAATTCCTAACCCTAACCCTCTTGCTTCTGCCTCGACAACGCGTGAGAGCCCGCCTCCACAGCTCCTCCTCGCTTTTCCTCTCGCTCAGGCCAAAAGCTGAGCGGAAGGGCTCCGCTTAGCTCTAATCTACGCTTAAGCGTACGCTCATGAACGCTTTTTTGAACCATGGTCGCATGAACGAACGGAGGGAGACAATGGAGTGGAGACACAGTATTTTCCCGGCCGGTGCACGAACGCCGCCGTGGGCGCACAGACGCCCTACTATTCTTCCTCTTCAGCTCACATACATGGAGGTACTCACACACACACAATGTACAACCCAGGGGAGCTCTTGCAGCGTTTAGGGGAACTCTCTCCGGCGCCCAGCTGAGCCACACTCAGCACACACGGAAGCTACACCTCTAGACTACATCTTCCTCATCCCTGGCTTTTCACTACACACATAGGAGCCTCTTTAAATAGCCTCACGCACGCACGCACCTAGTAGCCAAGCAACAAGCTTCCCCGATCGTGCGCCACTCACGCACTAAGTTGGGCCACGAACACATGACTACTTCACACGTACACATGCAGCTAACAACTAACTCAGCTATTCTTCTGGTTGGCCGCACCGTCCGGCTCCACGAATCTTGCGACTCAAGATTATGGCTTACAATCTCCCCTCTAATCTTGACTTGCCTTCTCGGTGCACCATCACAGGAGACATGGCTCATCGCTGCCTTTGCTGGAGTTGACGCTGCTGCTCCCAATGTTGCCGTCACCATGGCCATGAACGCCTTCGCCCGACACCATCGCGCACCGTGCCCGCTGCGACGTCTGCTCGCCACGCCCAAGCCGCGGTTGCCACGCCACTCGACATCGAAGTTGTGCGCCTTTTCCACGCGCTCGCCGCGAGCCACAGCCGCGCTGCCGAGGCCTCCATGTCCGCCGCTCTCGTCGCGGACACACCGCGCGCCGTCTCTGTGTCCACCGTGACAGCCGCAGCGCACCTCCATAGGCCGACACACGGCCCGGAGCTTCATCACGTAGCCACCGGCACGTCTCCGGCTCTTCCACGCTCGCCGCACATACAGCACACAGCGCGCCGCCTCCGCGCCACCGCGAGCCACGGCCCCGAACCATGAGGCTCTGATACCACATGTTGGTGCAGCACCTCGGCTGCACCTTCCTCTTCCTCAGTCGCACGAACGAACGGAGGGAGACAATGGAGTGGAGACACAGTATTTTCCCGGCCGGCGCACGAACGCCGCTGTGGGCGCACAGACGCCCTACTATTCTTCCTCTTCAGCTCACATTCATGGAGGTACTCACACACACACACGCTGTACAACCCAGGGGAGCTCTTGCAGCGTCCAGGGGAACTCTCTCCGGCGCCCAGCTGAGCCACACTCAGCACACACGGAAGCTACACCTCTAGACTACATCTTCCTCATCCCTGGCTTTTCACTACACACATAGGAGCCTCTTTAAATAGCCTCACGCACACACCTAGTAGCCAAGCAACAAGCTGCCCCGATCGTGCGCCACTCACGCACTAAGTTGGGCCACGAACACATGACTACTTCACACGTACACATGCAGCTAACAACTAACTCAGCTATTCTTCTGGCTGGCCGCACCGTCCGGCTCCACGAATCTTGCGACTCAAGATTATGGCTTACAGTGTTTGTGTGCTTATAAATTTGCAAGACATGTGTCCAAGGTTGATGTTTTGTTCTAACAACCAAATGGTTATGGTATGCTACATTGTCAAAGGCTCAAAGCAAATTCAGTTAGGAGTAGTTATTTCCTTCTGATAGGTAATGGCATCCACATGTTACTTTATGTGTTCAAAGTGTTGTCTTCAGTTTGTTCTCAGGAACTGCATGACTGAACGTAGATGCAATTTTTTGTCCTTGGTATAACACGATACTTTCTGCCAAGCACACCAAAGGTGTAACATTTGAATAAAATAACTCATGTGTGATAGCATATTTGAATAAGCGAATACCATGTTAGGCTCTCTACTTCAGAAAAAGGTCCAGATTTGAAGTCTCAAACTTCACATTCAGCAGCACCACAACCGCAAAGATATGAATGTGTAGAAAGACTGAGCGCCACGAGAAAGAGGTTGTGGTCTAGCCAAAGAGAATGTGGAGCTGACCAAGTCTGTTGGCGGAAGAGGCATATGTATTATTATGAATCTATTTTGACTGGCATAATAGATGGTCATTCTTTTGCATAAAATGAAAATGATATTGGTAAGTAGAGTTTTTGTAAGTAGTTATCTTTTTTTATCTCACTCTTGTTTATTTATCCCTGAGCATGAAAATACTGTTATTCACACCCAGTTTGCTCATGGTTGCACCCGCCAGCTTACACAAATACCCAATAAGATTGGGATTGAATTAATTTATGCTGTTTTGATTTGGTGATTTTGCGAAGTTTCACTAATTCTTTCTCCTATCAAACTTGTGCTTTAAAAGATTGCCTACATACAGGGTGTTCCCTATTGGTTGGATGCTAGCATTTTGAAATTTTCTGGCATGCAAGAAGATGTGTTACCGTTCAGAGCATAGTCTTCTTGGCTTCTTGTGGTATAAAATTATGTTAGGAAGTAATGAAAAGTAAATATATGACTATAATATAAATAGTCCATGCCAGCTATATACGATAAATCCATCACTTATAGTAACTAAACAGAAACCTGTACGCTGAGCAACAATTTCAGCACTACATGGTGTTTAGTCCTCATTAATTCATATTCATTGTCATCTTTTGATTGTAGCTGCACGGAGTTAGTTTAGTCTAGCATCAAGGATGTATCTCACCTGTGCATTCGTAATATGTCACCGATTTTGACAAAGATAGCCTGTAGCTAATTGTTCCCCATAGTTCACAAATGATATTTTGGCTGCTGGTTATCGGAACCTAATTCTTTCTCATGGTTCAGACAAAGATACTGACCGGTGGTGATGGGAACTAGAAGTGGTACATAGGTTCGGTCAAATTATCTTGCTGGCCAACAAAAACTTTTTCACCTGGCCATCCTTGGAGTACTCGATCAGAAAATGCAAGATACGTTTGTACACCAACGTTTATTCTCACCATGTACACTGAACAAGCAATGTGCATCATAAGGCACACTTGACAGCTGACAAATCAGAAAACACAGATGCTGATAAAGAAGTTCAGAAAATTAAATAATGAAGGCAGCTGAATGGAATGTGGCCTGAGTAAAGAGATGTGAAGGAGTATACTGATTATATGGGGCCTGATACGAGAAACCCAGTTTTGGGTCCATGGTATTGCAGCTTGTTTGTGCCACTGTGTTCTTGTTATACTGAGGTATGTGGAATCGTTTGCTCTGAATGCTTAACATGTGTTATTTAAGGATTTACATTTTGGCACCCAAGATGTTTCCAGTAAAGTGTTAAATCTTTAACATGTTGAACTGCCATGTAGACCAAATTCAAACTGCAATAATACGATGTTGAAAATTTGTATCTTGGAGCAGTGTTGAGCACCTGTACCAAGTATTAATAGAGATATGATGTTAGATTTACCAATAATTAGAAAAATTAAATAGAAGATGCAGAATCCTACTTTTACACGATCTATAATACTTGCTTGGGTTCCTTGGGTTTGCTCCAACCTGCTGGAGCAGGACGTCATTGCTATCGTCTAAGGAGCTCACTCCAATTCACTGGAGATGCCTACGGGAGGAGGCCGGCGCTGTGTAGCCAACCAACGAGCTGTGGCCGTGCCCTCTGATCCGGTGGAGACAAGTCCGCCACTCCTCCGTTGGCGTCTGAGTGCTGGGTTGCAGGCCTCCCATGATTGCTGGAATTGTTGATGAGCGGTTGAAAAGAACTGGGTCGGTCCATGTGATGGGTCGGTCCATGTGCATTCTCTCCGGCTGCTACAAGAGAACGGATGGCAATTAATAAATTTACATTGATGGTGCCAACCTATAGCTCCCGTGTATCCAAGAGGTTCTCCTAAATTGAACTTGCAGTAGTCCAACTCAGTGGGAAGGAAATTTAAGAAAAATCTTTCGCCGAAGACAAAAAAAAGGCTTCTCTAAAACATATTCAGCCTAAGTTTGTCCATGCGCATTATACTACAGCTGGAATCTTCTTATAGTGTGAAAACTTTAAAATGAATGGATCTTACATATATTTATTTTCTTTGATTTCATCTTTGCTGAAAATCATTTTGCAAGTGTTTTGAGAGCATGAACTATCTCCCATGAGGACTTCGACATCGGCGGCTCCCCTACTTGCAGTCTTTGTTTCAATTCCGCGAACAACGTGACTGTATCTCTGGCGCTGCCTCACTAGTGGGCTTCTCCGGGGAGGGTGGGACTAGGAAGTGGCGGTATATCTACTACCAGGTTGAGGCGTTTTGAATTGAACAGTCGGCCAAAGGTTTTGTAGGGACCTTCAAGAATTTTAGTTTTTTTATAAGCTGTGACCTTCTCATTTCAATTTGATCAATGTTTTGATTCGATATTGCCTGCAGCATGGATCCCTGGGAGCTTAGGGTAGTCGCCCTTACTCAATCTTTGGTGCCAAGGAGCCACGCCAGATTACAAGAGTGCCTCCTACCCAACCAACCAATACGTTAAATTATAGAGCCAGGGGTTGGCGAGCAAGATTGGGGTAGGGTCCTGTGTTGGTGGCACGGAGATGAGGTGCGGATAGAAGGGGTGGTGCGCTAGGATATTCATGTGTGGTTAGTAGGGTGAAGGGAGTGGATGCTCGATGGCTATTCATTTGTCTCTTTGTATTACTCTCCTTTTATAATAATATACTATCAATACTCGTATATAAATTCACACTATCTTTTCTTGTGGGTTACACTATTATTGTCGTAACCAAGATCATCATCGTGTATTTGAGTATTCTAAGATACCCTTTCCACGTTCACATGCGTTTCCTATAATATTACAAAGAGTAACATCAGTCAGACTCATGCATGAAAGGTAAATTTAATTCTTGCTCTCATCCTCATAATAAATACTCTCCAACTCTTATGAAAATACATGGCTGCCAAAAAATTAGCATCCGCACCATTGAGGGAGCTTTTTTTATCCCCACCATTATTGAAGATTTGCTAAGCCCATCCCATTTGGTATGTTTGACACCGAAGGCTACAATCAAGGGTTATCTCCGGATGTTTGTGAATATCAAAGTGTTGTTTAGACTAATCAGAAAAGAAAATTCATTCAGTTATATTTGTGTTTGCATCACCCACGTTTTGTGAGACAATAATACATCCAAAAGGACATGTTTTGAGTTGATAGTTATGACTTACCGTGGAAGAGTAATATCAAGATCTAGAACTTGGAACCACACAGATGCACAACAATGATGTCTTGTTATTATGTCTAATATTATCATGCTGTAGTATATTATAATATCTCTGATTTGTTTTAAATTTTCATAGTGAGTTGTGAATTATATATGTGCATTCAGAAATAAATTTCAAGTACCCGTAGCAACGCACGGGCATTTGTACTAGTACTAGACAACGTCCGAAAAGAAGTGGAGTTAAAAACTCTGACTTCAGTTGTTGATTTAAAACAACATAGCTCGGATGAAAATCCTATTATTAATTTTCCCATAAAGAATTGCTTTTGTTATCTCCTTGCTTTGTATTTTACTACCAGTTATGTATTAAATACAATCTCCGATGTTGCATACTTAAAACCCATATCCAAATCATCATGTATATATGGATAAAGTAAGTACTACTATAAACGTGAAATCCACAGCCGGGCTTGTCGTCGCTGGTCCGTGGCGCGCACACGGTGTCTACGACTAGGAGCGATCCATGTTCATGGACCTGGCGGCATCGCTTACGAGTGGCTCGTGTTCTTACTCCCCAGTGCCATTCACCAACTGCGACAGCAGCTTGTCGGTGTCCATCTCGCTGCAGCCCACGCATAGGGAGAAGTCCGGAAGATCACCTTTACACTGCTGAAACGAACAAATGGCACGATGTTCACACACACCGGCCACCTCAACGCAAGGAAGCACATCGCTGAAAGAACAATCACAAAGCGCATGAGCAAATGGTACAGAGTGATCTTGAATATAGCGGACTAGGAATTCCTTATGCAGTCGATGGAAAGGTGAGAGTCTTTCCTGGACCTTCTTCGACGGCATAAATTACTTCATGTCTTCTATTCATATATTTGGCATCTCTGGGCAGAAAATGTCCCCCAGCAACTTAATTGATGCCTTCTATTCAAGTAAACAATTGAATTTTACAATGATTCCTAGACGAACAGAGTCCTAGACGGACGCGTCACAGTTAGTCGGTTCGGGTCGCTCCCGGACCATGGGCTATCTGTAACCGACTCGAACGTGCGTGCGACGTGGGCGTGCTCCACGTTTCCTAGGATTTCCTGAGCCTATATAATCTCTTGCCCGGCTACCACATAAATCAATCTAATACACGAGTTAGGGTTTCCACCTCTCTCTGCTTTGCTCGACTGCTCAAGTTCTTCATCACGGGCCGCCTTCCGTCCAAGTCGGGTGGTGCTGCCTACCGTCATCTTCAACGCCGTCTACTTCGACCCGTCGTTCCCGTCGTCAACAAAGTTGTCATCAACAATGTTACTGCTGCGACATCATCTGCTACACCTCCACCGCCACCTCCACCAGATCGGTACGTGCGACATATCTCGATCTATTTAGCGAAGGATGTTGTACCGTTTGCCCTGCTACTATTCATGTTGATTAATGCATCTAGTATGTTCGAGTTTCACATGTTAGTAGTTAATGTCGTCATGCTTAATATTCTGGAATTATTCATGAAAATTGTGCCTAATTATCCAACAGCTTGCCGGTGTCCATCTCGCTGCAGCACACACATAGGGAGAAGTCTGGAAGATCACCTTTACACTTCTGAAACGGCACACACGCCAGCCACCTCAACGCAAGGCAGCACAGCGCAGAAAGAACAATCACAAAGCGCATGAGCAAATGGTAGAGAGCGATCTTGAATATAGCGGACTAGGAATTAGTTATGCAGTCGCTGGAAAGGTGAGAGTCTATTTGGTTGCCTGCTTTGTTTTCGAAGGATTGGATTATTTCCTGGACCTTCTTCGACGGCATAAATTACTTCATGTCTTCTATTCATATATTTGGCATCTCTGGGCAGAAAATGTCCCCCAACAACTTAATTGATGCGTTCTATTCGAGTAAACAATTAAATTTTACAAGGAGGTATCGTGTTCCAAATTTCAAGAGATAGTTGGATATTGTGAGAGTCTCTTCTGTTTCCTGCATGCATGCTGCACATATCTGAAACTGGCCAAGATTCATCATATATTCTGACGGCCTAGTTAATTTAGCCATTGAAATTGATACCATGTTGTCTGAGCTTGATTGTGTCATGTTTGTTTAGTTGTTTGTTCATCTATCGACTCCCAGTTCATCTTGCCAACTCTTCATCATCTAAAAATATGTATATCAAGTTAGCTACTGCTGAAATATAATATTCAGAGCACTGCACATATATATCTGCCAATACCTAACTGGACATGGGTGTACTTAATTGCTTATATCCGTATAGCAAATATTGATAAATAATGCCCTTGCCAGGTTCTATTTGCTGACTATTTGAAAGAAGATGGTTGTGTTGTTTTGTGTTTCTGGATTTTCCGTCACGTTGCAACACACTTACAATATATCTTATTAGATGTGAAAAACACGATAACATTTGATAATATATTTTTTGGTGCAACACACAGTAATATTTTAAAAAAAACTCATACATCAAATACTTTTGTGTTGTTATTATTATGATTCCGTAGCGAAGCACGGGTAAATTGCTAGTAATAGTACTACTAGACAACGTCCGAAAAGATGTGGAGATAAAAACTCTGACTTCAGTTGTTGATTTAAAACAGCATAGCTCGGATGAAAATCCTATTATTAGTTTTCCCATAAAGAATTGCTTTTGTTATCTCCTTGCTTTGTATTTTACTACAGTTATGTATTAAATACAATCTCCGAGGTTGCATACTTAAAACCCATATCCAAATCATCATGTATATATGGATAAATTAAGTACTACTATAAACGTGAAATCCATTGTTCTTGCATAGTAGTGACCTTAGCTCCTTACAATTTCTTTTATTACTATACCTCATTTATATTGCAGGATTTAGTGCACGGTCTATTTCTATATAGTAGTAGGATTTGATGGAGGAAATCTCTCTAGAGTTTGGCCGAAATTCATTCGGTGGATTATGATGTTTACACGAACATTAGTGGAATTTGTTCTCCTCAGCTTGAGTGAAAGAGATATTTCCCAAAGCACTTTTGGAAAGGTGAGGCAGGCAGACTTGCTAGGTGCTCAAGGTTCCTCCCCCCTTGCCCCTTGACGCACTCCCGTGTGTTGTGGTCAAGCATTGAATAAATTATTCAACTAGTGCAAAAAATATATATCGTATCTGTACTACTATATATGCATCATATAATCTTCCAAATGGATGTACGTATATACAATGAGAAATTCTCGGGCGATTTACCTCTTCTTACACAAACTTAGTCCTAGACTTCCATTGATCAAGCTTGGCAGATTTAAGTATGAATCTGTGTATATGAAGATGGTAAGTGTATACCTAGATTAAAGGGAAATGTTAATGACAACTTGATTGGTATAATGTTCTCTCCTCTCAATGAAGAGACTTCCTTATATACTGCTATGCACTTGGTTTAAAAAAAATACAGCATTGGGAGAGAAGTTGGGCGCCTCAAAAGGCAATGAAATACTAAACACAATGTTTTCCATGAATTTGTGAAGACATCCTCTAGTTTGATTTGATATTTCAAACTAATGACGCATTTTTTCTCTCAAATGTTGAAGTGATTAATACTATCATATATGTTCTATTAGCATGTATCTCTCCATTTTTTTTGATTAATGTGCTTTCTATGCAAATTCAAGCCTTAAAGATAGCTAGAACATTCGGGTACATGGGTATGTTACACAAAATTGGTACAACGCAACTGGATTTGTATGAAGGAACACAATCATGATTTCCAGCTGCTACTAACAATGCATATATATGGTCAAAATTCATATAATCATATATGTGATGTCTCAAACGCCATTCATTCAAGACATCTTCTTGGGTTTTGGGGGTTGGGGGCGTCAAGAAGCCAAAAGAATACTCCCTCTTGTAGATAAAAAAAAAAGAATACTCCCTCTTGCTCAAAATATAAGGCTTGTTTTCACTCGTGACAGTCTACTGAATTGTATTTAAAAGTTGATGTCATCTGAATTGTAGTTGAACTTTTATAACTTAAACCACTTTTATATAGAAACTTATTTGGTAAAGTAAAATAATGTCACATTAATTGTTTCATGAGAAATGCAATATTCTACAGTTTACTTCTAACGTGTAACCGAGTATAGAGAAAATAAAGATCAAGATCGAAAACAATATTAATATCGTCTAAAACGTCTATACTCCAAAACCTATAGATACGTCCGGCCCATGAAAAAAAAGAGAATCAAATTAAACGAACATACCCAGGAAAGGACGCCCGGAATGCAGGACGAAGGAAATTCGCGGCCGCGGCGGGCAGGTGGATAACGAAAGCAGGTAGCCGCATGCATGCACCTGCTGTCGTCTATCTGCCCCTGCTAGCTCCCCGCCACCGTCCAACCATTGTCGTGCACTGCATCTGCAGGCTTGCATGTACCCGGCCGTGGATGCACGTACGGCGTCTGCGACTGTCCGTGTGTCATGTCGCAACCTAAGCTAGCTAGCAGCGCGAGCTGGCGGTATTTTTTTCCTTACAAATCTTATTACTCTTTAGCATAACTAATGGTCTGTCTGATTCTGGCGAAACTGTTTTAAAATCTAACACTTTGTCCTGGCGTCAACAAAAAGGGAGCCAAAATTGTGCAGGTTGGCGTCAAATAAAAATTTTAAAATAGAAAGCACGAGTGCCCAGCTTTAATCAATAAAGCCTTTTACGGCCAGTACATAGGTGCCGAAGAACAGCTTACAAACCATCGATCATACAAGCACAGCAAAAAAGATACACTAAGAACAGCTTGAGGTAGCCGAGACCCTCATCCACGAGCAGCAGCGGAGACTGGAGAAGCTAGCTGAAGAATGATCCAGCAGTCCTCACGACATGGATTGCACCTGGGCAGCGGAAACTGCAATCTCACCCAGTCCATCGCCGAAGAAGGCTCCCTGCCTCCTCGTCCTGGTTCGAAGGATGCCATAAGGATGCCGTATCGTCGGCCGATGGCAGCGCTCTCCCTGAGCCTGAATGGGAAATGCAGCTGAGACCCCGGCGGACCACCGTGCACGGCCAGACACTGCTAGCACACATCTTGAAGAGAGCCGCCCCATAGTCCCGTCACTCGCCTCCGAGAAGAAACTGCACGGGGAGCCGGAGAAGAATTGGCCTTGCCAACCGCTGCAGCACCGCCCACCGGACACCTGCACACCACCACAGACCGCCAGCGGCCACATACCTCCCTTTCTCGCCCAAGGCCGCGCCTTCAGCAAGGACAGCGACACCACCGGCGCCGCCGCGGCCCAATCAAAGATCTAGGCTTTCACGGGGAAGGGAGATGAGAAGGACAAACCACGATGGCGCCCCCAAGGTGGTAGACGGCGCGAGGGCGTCGCCGCCGTCGAGACCGGCAAGCTGGTCTAGGATTTCTCCCGGTCGTCGATCCCCTCGCCAGCACCCCAGCAAAATCGAGAGCTGGACGCACCAGCCGTGGATCTGGAGTGGTGGGACAAGGTTGGAGAGGGAGGGGCTAGCGCTTCGGATCTGGGCACGGCGACCACGCGGACCACCTGGCCGAGACCAGCACCCGTCGGCACCGCGCCGCCCGCGCGACCACGAGGCCATCCCGCACCTGCGAGCACTGCTCTCCGACGAGCGGTGTCGCCTCACCAGACAAGGCCGCCGCCTCGAAACCAGAGCCCCCACCGTGGAAGCCGTCGGACAGTGTAATATCCCAGGTTTAGAGGCTACAAAAGAGAGAATGGAGATGTGTGCATTGCATTCATGCATAGAAAATCCGGGAAATTTTCGCGCTTTCAAATAAAACTTGTCACAGTAACTGAAGTTTCACTTGACTTGCTGGAACTGAAGTAGATCATCAAGTCAAGCGTTATAAACTTCACTGTGATCTTTGCTAAAACCTTGTTTTGGGTAGAGATGATTTGATCTATGGGTTTGATCAAATGGGATTAGCTTTACAAGAACAACACTTTAAGTGAGGATCAAATACCAAATCCTATAAAGAATCATAACATGGTATTCCTTACAACAACATATTCTTTAAGAATCAAACCCTAACTTAATAACACTTAAAAGTTAGCAACTACCTTTGTGTGTAATTTAATTCACTTCTAAATAAGGTAAACCACAGGGTCTAAAGTGCATAAAAGACACACATTCTGATTTTAATCATAACTTATTAAATATATGGAATATCACAAAACTAAATTCGTTTACATTACGAATTATAGTTCAAACTATTTGAATAAAATTAACTATGAGTATTTTGAAACTCATATGATCATGCCTTGGTGAAATCAAACATGACCATCCAAAATTGGGGCATAACCTTTATCTTTAACATTTTGAACACAATTACAATTTGGAGACACTCACACATGATATAGTGCCTCATCCACAATAGTAAAACCATCCACAAGATATTTAGTAACAAGTGTCACTTGGCTATCCAAATATAAATCATATGAGAGGATAATGATCATGCCACATAGGTTGAAAATATCTCCATGACTTGCATTCCAAGCTATGCCACCTCATGCTCAAAGGATTGTTATGTATGAGGGCATGACAACCAAACACCTTACTCATCAAACCAAAACAAGAGTCACCCACCTATGTGTCATGATACTAGAGCTTGCCCAAGCCTATAAAAGGAGCCACACCCCTCACCCGTATGATCATCTAGTACCATGCTACAAGAAAACCAAAACCTTGAGACCTTCCATACATTAGCTAGGATCGAGATGAAGAAGCTAGGAGGTGGAGGCATACCACAAGATGCAGGTTTATCAGATTTCCTGAAGAACAAACTACAGAAGATTGCAAGGTAGAATTCCTAGGCAAACCATATATTTACAAGATCATATCATCATATCTTGAGTAGAGCCCTAGGATGTGTCAAAGGATTGAGAAGTGAGAGAAGTGATAATACTAACTATAGCCATGTCCATACAAGAATACTAGAGAAGTACTAATCCTAGTTGTTGAAGACAACATTTGATCTTGGAGGTGAGAACCCTATTCCAATAGCAACACCTTAGGAAGCCAATTCCATAATCATCACAACTTGGTATTGTCATAAACCCTAAGAATCTAGGAGGAGAGTTAGGAGAGGAATAATAAAGAGAGATTAGTGAGGAATAAGCTGATCATGTCTAATGCATGACTATGCTTTGTAGATATAGAAGATAAGTTAAACTTATGTGATAAGAAGATATCATCCATCACATGAAATGATAGGTATACCACTAGTAATAAACCTTAGACAATTCTCAATATTTTAAGGATAGCAACCAATGAATGACAACAAGACCTTGGCTATGCAAGTACTTGAGACAACCCTAGTATTGACTTGATCCAAGAATCATATCAATAGTGAGAAAGAGTAACTTTAGCCAATTAAGTATACCATACTTTATGCCTATACATCAACCCTACACTACAAGAAATCTGCCATAATTTGACAAAATAAAGGTGTCACTGAAACGTCACTAATGGCTACTTGTGACGTTACGGTGACGCTTTTCAAAACGTCGAAAGCTGGGAGTCAGCAGTGACTGCTTGAGACGTTCCACTTGAAAACGTCATAGAGCTTTGTGACGTTTTCAAATGTCACTGACGGCATGACGTTCCCAAAACGTCATCGGCACCTGCCTTCGAGTCCAGCGTGGCAATCCGACGTGGCAAAATTGTGACCAATTAGAAACGTCATTATCTGAATTCAGCCCGGTCCATTCAGCTCCTTATGTGGGCTGAGCCCATTAGTTCTGATTATTTTTTTCGGCTTTGTTGGGCCTTGGCCCGTAAGTGGCCCAATTACCTCGGCATTTTTAGCTTTTTTTTCAACGACCTTTTTAGCTGATGTACTTACTGGGCCTGGGCCAATTTTCATTGGGCCTGGCCTGTTTAAAGTTTTGGGCCGTGGCCTTTTAGGACCCATTACAGTTTTGGGCCGTGGCCTTTTTAGGACCCATTGCGGCTTTGGGCCGTGGCCTTTTAGGACCCATTACAGTTTTGGGCCGTGGCCTTTTTAGGACCCATTACAGTTTTGGGCTTTGGCCTTTTTAGTGTCCGTTACACTTTTGGGCCTTGGCCTTTTTAGGGTCCATTATGCTTTTGGGCCTTGGCCTTTTAGGGTCCATGAAGATTTTGGGCCTAGGCCTTTTTAGGGTCCACAAATGTTTTGGGCCTCAGCCTTTTTGGGGTCCATAAAGATATTGGGCCTTGGCCTTTTTGGGTCCATAAAAGTTATGGGCCTTGGCCTTTTTACGGTCCTGTAAGTTTTTTGGGCTTCGGCCTTTTTTGGCCTTTTCAACTCCCATTTTTCGGAAATGCAATCAATTATTTGTTGGGCTGTAGCCTTTTAAGAGCCCATATATTTCTAGGCTACTTTGGGCCTTGGCCTTTTAAGAGCCCACAATAGCCCAACCGTGCATATATTAAATCAGGAAATTTAACAACAAAATATAAAAGACAATATTTCAAATCTGCAAATTTCACAGCAGAGTCACAGCAGCAAAATGACCAGGTTCATAGATTCACTACAAGATCAACCACTTCGCAATTAGAAGTTGCACAAAAAAGGGATATGACCAAGTTCTTGTCACGCTGCCAGGATATGACCAAGTTCCATGGCGGGACACAAAAAAGGGATACGACCAGCAGCAGGAGCTAATTCACAGAAGCTCCCACGATGGACATCATGTGAGCAACCCTCCTATCACTTTCCTCAGTCCGCTTGAGGAGCTCCATATAGTCCTTGTCACGCTGAGCTTGTGCGGCTTCAGTTGCCGCTTGCTTCTCCTTCTGGGAAGCTGCTTCTTCCATGATGGCATCAAACTGCTGCTTCATCTGTTCAGCTTCCTCCTGGGACCTCTTGAGCTGTGCTTCCAGGTCAAGAACATGCGCCGATACAGTAGCTGCGGTGGGCTTGTTGAGTTTGACAGTGGAACTGGGCTAAAGTCCAGCATTCTTCAGGAAAGTGCTGTGCTTGGCTTCCTTGGTAAGAACCTTTGCAACAACAGCGACTGCAGACCTTGGCGGTGCACCTTCTGGCACAGGAATAGCCATCTCAGCTTCCATATCAGCCTGGAGATCCGTTTCCAAAAGATTCATCAATTCAAGAAAAACACAGGTCCAAGAATGGTTCAGAAAAGTGAAATGAACAAGTCACTTACTATTGTAGCTAGAGCTTCCTCAGAGAAACCATCCTTCTTGCTGTGATGGGTCGCCTTAAAGATGTCGACTGCATCTAGCTCTTCACCTCTGCGCTCCTCCCTCTGGAAATGATGTTCACTAAGAATCATAACATAAGCTTGTTGGGACAAGAGTAAGATGCAAAAGGAAATTCTATAAGTGTGTTCTTACAGTTGCATACAGATGAGCAGCATAGCTACGAGAGCCAGTCTTTTGGCCAAATTTGACCGCAACACGACTGTCCTTGTTCTCTATACATGTGTTCTGCAGAAGGGCACAATCATGATATTCAGCAATATGCACACTATAAAGATGAGCATCATGTCTACCATGCAAGCACTAATGACTGCAACTGAAGCAAAAAACATACCCTATGTCTTGGGGTTACCCACAGAGCAGTTAGAGCTTCTCATTCTTCATCTGAGACATCCTTAACAGGGGACTTGATGCTGACTTCATTTGCTGGTACTTTGTCGAAGTAGTCCCTTTTTAGGATGTAGCGCATGTTCTTTGACACTTTCCGCAGTATGTCAGCGCAAGCCTTCTGGATGTCTTCCGACTCTGTGTCCATGTTGAAATTTGCCTACAAAGCAAACAAGGGCAAGGACGAGGTTAGTTATCATGAACTATGAACAATCAAGCAAGCACTCCTATCATCTAACAAATGAACTGGTGATGAAGAAGATTACCCCCATCTTTCCAACGAAGTCGACCAACAAATTCTCATCCCTCTTGTACAACTTGAAATGCGGAAGGAGTGGCATCTGGCCTCTTGCAAGCATTCCACCCTCCGATGCAAACTTGGCAGCAGGCAAAGGCTTCTCAGGACGTTTCAGCCCTCGAGGAATCTCAATGGTAAGCTTGACTCTCATCCCCTTGCAAATCTGCTCCAGCCCGGTGCCCTTCCTTTTACGGCCACATGCAGCAGTGGTTCCACCTGAATAGCATACATACAAAGATCATGTCGAAAGCAAGCACACATCCAAAAGAGTTTATAAAGATAAACAAAAAGGCAATAGATAGTGTGGACAGCTGTCCAACAAAAACTTGCCTTCATCATCCTCGAGATCAAGAAAACCATCGGAATCAAAGTGCCGATGGACCATGACATCGGATGCGTAGGACTCGTGTCCCTGCGAACAGTGCTTCCTTCATCGATCCTTTCATCAATCTGCGGTGAGCTACTGCGATTGTTACGGGGCGGAGTATCTTCATTGTTGGTTGCAGACGCTTCACTTGATGTCCTCCTAGTGACTCTTTTGGAAGGAGCCTCAGCAACAGGTTACAGATGCCTCTTTCTCCCTCCTGGAGCATCAGCAAACACTCTACCAGGAGGCATTGAACTTTGTTCCTTTTGCAACCTCTTACTCCTCCTCCCTGGGCTTGTCTTTCTAACGAAGCCTTTTTCTTTCTACTCTTGGGATCCTTCAATGCCTCGCAAAAATAGCAAAACAAAATGGCATTACATCACAGGTTATAGCAAAACAGAAATAAGAAAACAGATACAAGTAATGCCAGCCCTCCAAAGATGATAAGCAGAATGCACCTTCTCAATGTGTTCCCCTATAGTCCCATCAACCTCCCCATCCTCCTGGTCAACCAATTGGTCATTGCTCGGATGATAATCTGAGCTCTCGCCTTGTGTTATGGCAGATGACTCATCATTTGAAAGTGTGGAACCACCTCCACCTCGACCACCATGTGACTTCCTAATCATTGACACTACGGCGAGAATACCCAGGGACTGAAAGACACGATTGTTCCGCATCATTGTCCTAGCCCTGGCCTTCTCTAACTCGGTGAGGGGCGCTTCTTTACATGTATGAGAAAAATATGTAACCATTAGATTGATGGTTGAAATGCATAGAAGCAAGCCAACTCGAACAACTAAGGTAAATTGTTTAATCATAGAAATTATCAGCTTTTAGTTTCATTTAATCCTAGGGTACGTAAATATTCGAACGAGAACCAAAAAACCCGAGCACCCGATTATAAGCATCAATTAGACACAATGATGTTAGGATGAAGCCGCATACCAGACCAGTCGCTTCTTCCCGTCTTTGCCATGCCCGATGTTGATGGGTTGGATATGTGCTTGGCACGAAAAGAATAACAATTAGTGACAACGAGATACAACATATGGATGCAATTAAAGAACCAAGCAACATAGGTTCATGTTGATCAACAATCACCTGGTTCACCTTGCTCCTTGAAGTAGGTCAGACCTTGATAGTATTACCTAAGAAGATAACATGTTATAATCATTAGACATATCCCTTCATACAATAATAGACATGTACACAGATAAAGTTGTAGGCATGTACATATAAACAGGGAAACCAAACTTTGTTTGGGAGAAGTTTCATCAACACAGGATAAAAGGGCAATATAAATGTTCATCGACGAAATATAAAAGGGCATGCCTTGGTAAAGATCTGTACCAAGCAAGATCCGCGACGAGGTAATCATATTATGTACTAGTTGCAGCAAGAAAGATATGTAGCAGCTAATCATATATGGACTGCAGTAAACTAGATGTACAATCTACAGAGCCCAAGCCAAGTAAAATCCCCCAGCAATCATGGACTGGTTGCAGCGAGACCCATGCCAGGCAAGATCCGCATCACTAATTGACTGGTTGCATACAACAAGCAAGATCGGCAGCAGGTAATAATACAAGGACTGCAGTAAACCAGATCTAAATTCTACAGAGCCTGAGCCAAGCAAGATCCGCTGCAATCATCGACTGGTTGCAGCAAGACACATGCCAAGAAAGATCCGAAGCAACCAATGGACTGGTTGCATACATCAAGCAAGATCGGCTGCAGGTAATCATATAGGGACTGCAGAAAATGAAATCTAAAATCTACAGAGCCTGAGCCAAGCAAGATCCGCAGCAATCATCGACTGGTTGCAGCAAGACACATGCCAATCAAGATCTGAAGCAACCATGGACTGGTTGCATATAGCAAGCAAGATCGGCAGCAGGTAATCATATAGGGACTGCGAAAACCAAATCTAAAATCTACGAGCCCGAGCCGGGCAAGATCCGCAAGCAATCATCGATCGGTTGCGGCAAGAACATGCCAAGCAAGATCCGAAGCAACCATGGACTGGTTGCAGCAAGAACCATGACAGGCCGAGCAACCCTGACCCTGGACAAGCCAAGGAAACAAGCCATGCCACGAAATCCCTAACCCTAACCATGCCATGCCAAGCAAACCCGAACCCTAGCCATGGCCGACGAAACCCTAAGCAGGCCAAGAAAAGGCCATAGAAGAGGGGGGGAGGGCTCGGGTTGAGGAGGGAACTCTCCTGTAGATCTTGTGGCGAGCGTCTACGCACGCGCGGACGTCGTCGGCGGGTAGCTCTCCGCTCGTCCGCTCGTTGGAGCGCCGCTCGTCGGTGGCTGTCGGCGGGTGGGGATGAGCGGAGTGGGAGGGGAATTGGGGTTCGTATCGCACCGGTAGCTAGGTGGGGGAATTGAGGGAGCTCGTACGGGATTTGACTGAAATGTCCCTCCTTTCCAACTTAGGTTAGTGGCGTTTCGGACATTTGCCCTCCTTTCCAGCTTAGGTTAGTGGCGGGCGGATTCAAAACATTTCGGTGGAGCTGGCGGGAGAAGCTAGGCGGGAGAGTTTTGGGGTTTTGGAGCCTATCTTTTTTTTTGGAAGGTTTTGGCTCTATCAATTTATTTAAGTAGGAGGGAATTTTTGGGGCTTTTGTGTGCAAAACAATAATAATTAAAGGCGCAATAATGTAATTAAACGTGTGATACGTCTCCGACGTATCGATAATTTCTTATGTTCCATGCCACATTATTGATGATATCTACATGTTTTATGCACACTTTATGTCATATTCGTGCATTTTCTGGAACTAACCTATTAACAAGATGCCGAAGAGCCGCTTGTTGTTTTCTGCTGTTTTTGGTTTCAGAAATCCTAGTAACGAAATATTCTCGGAATTGGACGAAATCAACGCCCAGGGTCCTATTTTGCCACGAAGCTTCCAGAATACCGAAAGGGATACGAAGTGGGGCGACGAGGCGACGCCACCATAGGGCCGCGCGGCCAGAGGGGGGCCCGCGCCGCCCTATGGTGTGGGCCCCTCGTCAGCCCTCCGACTCGGCCCTTCCGCCTACTTATAGCCTCCGTCGCGAAACCCCTGATACGAAGAACCACGATACGGAAACCTTCCAGAGACGCCGCCGCCGCCAATCCCATCTCGGGGGATTCTGGAGATCTCCTCCGGCACCCTGCCGGAGAGGGGATTCATCTCCCGGAGGACTCTACACCGCCATGGTCGCCTCCGGAGTGATGAGTGAGTAGTTCACCCCCGGACTATGGGTCCATAGCAGTAGCTAGATGATTGTCTTCTCCTCATTGTGCTTCATTGTTGGATCTTGTGAGCTGCCTAACATGATCAAGATCATCTATCCGTAATGCTATATGTTGTGTTTGTCGGGATCCGATGGATAGAGAATACCATGTTATGTTAATTATCAAGTTATTACCTATGTGTTGTTTATGATCTTGCATGCTCTCCGTTATTAGTAGAGGCTCGGCCAAGTTGATGCTAGTAACTCCAAGAGGGAGTATTTATGCTCGATAGTGGGTTCATGCCTACATTGATATCTGTGGGAGTGACAGAAACCCCTAAGGTTGTGTTGTGCTGTTGCCACTAGGGATAAAACATTGATGCTATGTCTAAGGATGTAGTTGTTGATTACATTACGCACCATACTTAATGCAATTGTCCGTTGCTTTGCAACTTAATACTGGAGGGGTTCCGATGATAACCCTGAAGGTGGACTTTTTAGGCATAGATGCGGTTGGATGGCGGTCTATGTACTTTGTCGTAATGCCCAATTAAATCTCACTATATTTATCATGACATGTATGTGCATTGTTATGCCCTCTCTATTTGTCAATTGCCCGACCGTAATTTGTTCACCCAACATGCTTTTATCTTATGGGAGAGACACCTCTAGTGAACTGTGGACCCCGGTCCATTCTTTTATACTCGAAATACAAATCTGCTGCAATACTTGTTCTTTACTGTTTTCTCTCGCAAACAATCATCTTCCACACAATACGGTTAATCCTTTGTTACAGACAAGCCGGTGAGATTGACAACCTCACTCGTTTCGTTGGGGCAAAGTACTTTGGTTGTGTTGTGCAGGTTCCACGTTGGCGCCGGAATCTCTGGTGTTGCGCCGCACTACATCCCGCCTCCATCAACCTTCAACGTGCTTCTTGGCTCCTCCTGGTTCGATAAACCTTGGTTTCTTTCTGAGGGAAAACTTGCTGCTGTGCGCATCATACCTTCCTCTTGGGGTTCCCGACGAACGTGTGAATTACACGCCATCAAGCATATTTTCTGACGCCGTTGCCGGGGAGATCAAGACACGCTGCAAGGGGAGTCTCCACTTCCCAACCTCTTTACTTTGTTTTTGTCTTGCTTTATTTTATTTACTACTTTGTTTGCTGCATTATATCAAAACACAAAAAAATTAGTTGCTCGCTTTACTTTATTTACTGTCTTGCACTTTATATCAAAAACACAAAAAAATTAGTTACTTGCATTTGCTTTACTTGATTCATCATGTTTCCTTTTAATTTTACCACAAAAGACATACCGGTAGGACGCGGGTCTATAATTGGGAGAAACAATATAGAAGAATTTTTCAGTCATGTTAGTACCGTTGAAGATTTTGAAGATAGACACTTGGTAGAACTTGCTCCTACTTATGAAATTGCTGTTGCTGCTTTAGTTCACATGTTGGAAACTAAATTTGTTAATCTCAATCCTATAATCCAACATATGTTTCTCACACTCGGTGATATGGAAGAGGGGGAAAAGAATTTTTTTATTTTAGAAACCCTTCTTAGAGAATTTGGTGGTCTAGCAAGAGAGGCTAGAAAGGTCTTTGCTAAATTTAATATGCTTGATTCTCATACTAATTTTGTTGGTCTCCTTGAAAAGATGGACATGGATAGAATAAGGTACGCTAATAATATTAATGATGGTGGGGAGATCAAAGCACCAATACCATGTAAACTCCTAGCTATGAATGATGCACTAGAAAATAACTATGCTTGGCTTGTTCCTGAAAATTTGTTCGATGAAAGTAGCAAGCCCAAGACTAATGAAAAGGGAGACGCTGAAACTTATGTATCCAATATACTATGCATAGTTGAGAAAACTCCAAACCCCGCTGTAGATGCACCACCCTTTGATAATACTTGAGATACACTTTCTGCGCCTAGCTGAAAGGCGTTAAAGAAAAGCGCTTATGGGAGACAACCCATGTTTTTACTACAGTATTTTTATTTTGAATTTGAGTCTTGGAAGTTGTTTACTACTGTAGCAACCTCTCCTTATCTTAGTTTTATGTTTTGTTGTGCCAAGTAAAGTCTTTGATAGTAAAGTAAATACTAGATTTGGATTACTCGCGCAGAAACAGATTTCTTTGCTGTCACGAATCTGGGTCTAATTCTCCGTTGGTAACTCAGAAAATTAAGCCAATTTACGTGAGTGATCCTCAGATATGTACGCAACTTTCATTCAATTTGGGCATTTTCATTTGAGCAAGTCTGGTGCCCTAATAAAATCCATCTTTACGGACTGTTCTGTTTTGACAGATTCTGCCTTTTATTTCGCATTGCCTCTTTTGCTATGTTGGATGAATTTCTTTGATCCATTAATGTCCAGTAGCTTTATGCAATGTCCAGAAGTGTTAAGAATGATTGTGTCACCTCTGAACATGTTAATTTTTATGGTGCACTAACCCTCTAATGAGTTGTTTCAAGTTTGGTGTGGAGGAAGTTTTCAAGGATCAAAAGAGGAGTATGATACAATATGATCAAGGAGAGTGAAAGCTCTAAGCTTGGGGATGCCCCGGTGGTTCACCCCTGCATATTCTAAGAAGACTCAAGCGTCTAAGCTTGGGGATGCCCAAGGCATCCCCTTCTTCATCGACAACATTATCGGGTTCCTCCCCCGAAACTATATTTTTATTCCGTCACATCTTATGCACTTTGCTTGGAGCGTCGGTTTGTTTTTGTTTTTGTTTTGTTTGAATAAAATGGATCCTAGCATTCACTTTGTGGGAGAGAGACACGCTCCGCTGTAGCATATGGACAAGTATGTCCTTAGGCTCTACTCATAGTATTCATGGCGAAGTTTCTTCTTCGTTAAATTGTTATATGGTTGGAATTGGAAAATGCTACATGTAGTAACTCTAAAATGTCTTGAATAATTTGATACTTGGCAATTGTTGTGCTCATGTTTAAGCTCTTGCATCATATACTTTGCACCCATTAATGAAGAAACACTTAGAGCTTGCTAATTTGGTTTGCATATTTGGTTTCTCTAGAGTCTAGATAATATCTAGTATTGAGTTTTGAACAACAAGGAAGACGGTGTAGAGTCTTATAATGTTTACAATATGTCTTTTATGTGAGTTTTTCTCGCACCGTTCATCCTTGTGTTTGTTTCAAATAACCTTGCTAGCCTAAACCTTGTATCGAGAGGGAATACTTCTCATGCATCCAAAATCCTTGAGCCAACAACTATGCCATTTGTGTCCACCATACCTACCTACTACATGGTATTTATCCGCCATTCCAAAGTAAATTGCTTGAGTGCTACCTTTAAATTCCATCATTCACCTTTACAATATATAGCTCATGGGACAAATAGCTTAAAAACTATTGTGGTATTGAATATGTACTTATGCACTTTATCTCTTATTAAGTTGCTTGTTTTTTTTTTGAGGGTGAAACAGTGGGGAAAATCCCCACTGCAATTTTTATTAATTATTAAGTTGCTTGTTGTGCGATAACCATGCTTCTGGGGACGCCATCAACTATTCTTTGTTGAATATCATGTGAGTTGCTATGCATGTCCGTCTTGTCTGAAGTAAGAGAGATCTACCACCTTTATGGTTGGAGCATGCATATTGTTAGAGAAGAACGTTGGGCCGCTAACTAAAGCCATGATTCATGGTGGAAGTTTCAGTTTTGGACATATATCCTCAATCTCATATGAGAATAATAATTGTTGTCACATGCTTATGCATTAAAGAGGAGTCCATTATCTGTTGTCCATGTTGTCCCGGTATGGATGTCTAAGTTGAGAATAATCAAAAGCGAGAAATCCAAAATGCGAGCTTTCTCCTTAGACCTTTGTACAGTGCGGCATGGAGGTACCCCATTGTGACACTTGGTTAAAACATATGTATTGCGATGATCCGGTAGTCCAAGCTAATTAGGACAAGGTGCGGGCACTATTAGTATACTATGCATGAGGCTTGCAACTTGTAAGATATAATTTTCATAACTCATATGCTTTATTACTACCGTTGACAAAATTGTTTCATGTTTTCAAAATAAAAGCTCTAGCACAAATATAGCAATCGATGCTTTCCTCTTTGAAGGACCATTCTTTTTTACTTTTATGTTGAGTCGGTTCACCTATCTCTCTCCACCTCAAGAAGCAAACACTTGTGTGAACTGTGCATTGATTCCTACATACTTTCATATTGCACTTGTTATATTACTCTATGTTGACAATTATCTATGAGATATACATGTTACAAGTTGAAAGCAACCGCTGAAACTTAATCTTCCTTTGTGTTGCTTCAATACCTTTACTTTGATTTATTGCTTTATGAGTTAACTCTTATGAAAGACTTATTGATGCTTGTCTTGAAGTTCTATTCATGAAAAGTCTTTGCTTTATGATTCACTTGTTTACTCATGTCATTACCATTGTTTTGATCGCTGCATTCATTACATATGTTTACAAATAGTATGATCAAGGTTATGATGGCATGTCACTTCAGAAATTATCTTTGTTATCGTTTTACTCGCTCGGGACGAGCAGAACTAAGCTTGGGGATGCTGATACGTCTCCGACGTATCGATAATTTCTTATGTTCCATGCCACATTATTGATGATATCTACATGTTTTATGCACACTTTATGTTATATTCGTGCATTTTCTGGAACTAACCTATTAACAAGATGCCGAAGAGCCGATTCTTCGTTTTCTGCTGTTTTTGGTTTCGAAATCCTAGTAACGAAATATTCTCGGAATTGGACGAAATCAACGCCAAGGGTCCTATTTTGCCACGAAGCTTCCAGAAGACCGAAAGGGATACGAAGTGGGGCGACGAGGCGGTGCCACCATAGGGCCACGCGGCCAGAGGGGGGCCCGCGCCGCCCTATGGTGTGGGCCCCTCGTCAGCCCTCCGACTCGGCCCTTCCGCCTACTTATAGCCTCCGTCGCGAAACCCCTGATACGAAAAACCACGATATGGAAAACCTTCCAGAGACACCGCCGCCGCCAATCCCATCTCGGGGGATTCTGGAGATCTCCTCCGGCACCCTGCCGGAGAGGGGATTCATCTCCCGGAGGACTCTACACCGCCATGGTCGCCTCCGGAGTGATGAGTGAGTAGTTCACCCCTGGACTATGGGTCCATAGCAGTAGCTAGATGGTTGTCTTCTCCTCATTGTGCTTCATTGTTGGATCTTGTGAGCTGCCTAACATGATCAAGATCATCTATCCGTAATGCTATATGTTGTGTTTGTCGGGATCCGATGGATAGAGAATACCATGTTATGTTAATTATCAAGTTATTACCTATGTGTTGTTTATGATCTTGCATGCTCTCCGTTATTAGTAGAGGCTCTGGCCAAGTTAATGCTAGTAACTCCAACAGGGAGTATTTATGCTCGATAGTGGGTTCATGCCTACATTGATATCTGGGGGAGTGACAGAAACCCCTAAGGTTGTGTTGTGCTGTTGCCACTAGGGATAAAACATTGTTGCTATGTCTAAGGATGTAGTTGTTGATTACATTACGCACCATACTGAATGCAATTGTCTGTTGCTTTGCAACTTAATACTGGAGGGGGTTCGGATGATAACTCGAAGGTGGACTTTTTAGGCATAGATGCGGTTGGATGGAGGTCTATGTACTTTGTCGTAATGCCCAATTAAATCTCACTATATTTATCATGACATGTATGTGCATTGTTATGCCCTCTCTATTTGTCAATTGCCCGATCGTAATTTGTTCACCCAACATGCTTTTATCTTATGGGAGAGACACCTCTAGTGAACTGTGGACCCCGGTCCATTCTTTTATACCTGAAATACAAATCTGCTGCAATACTTGTTCTTTACTGTTTTCTCTGCAAACAATCATCTTCCACACAATACGGTTAATCCTTTGTTACGAGCAAGCCGGTGAGATTGACAACCTCACCTGTTTCGTTGGGGCAAAGTACTTTGGTTGTGTTGTGCGGGTTCCACGTTGGCGCCGGAATCTCCGGTGTTGCGCCGCACTACATCCCGCCGCCATCAACCTTCAACGTGCTTCTTGGCTCCTCCTGGTTCGATAAACCTTGGTTTCTTTCTGAGGGAAAACTTGCTGCTGTGCGCATCATACCTTCCTCTTGGGGTTCCCAACGAACGTGTGAATTACACGCCATCAACGTGTGTCACCTTCATTCCTTTAATGATAACTAGCAGGGTAACCCGCGCATTTGCGCGGCTAGATGTAATATTTGATTTATTTATACCATGTACTTGCTACAATAGCTTTATTTATATTATGTTTTTTGAACACCACTAACATTAAGGCCCAAGGATTTTGGTCTTAGTTGGCATATGCTAAAAACTAATACTGCCTTTGTACCCAAAATAAAGCTTGAGGAAAATTAAATTGGCATGGTTTCAAATATGGTCCTTTTTTCAATGTGAATTCTCAATTAATTCAAACAATATTTTGATACATTAGTGATAATATAATATTTTTATTTCTTTCATAAATATTTAACATTTAGTGGATTTTAGTGTACATTTTTCCTTTAACTTGTATTAGGTTATTGCTAAAGACCATTGCATTTGAGAGCAAAAGGAATCCGGCACAGGATACAAAATTGGAGAACATTGTACTATTTTATATATAGCTTTCACACTACCACGTGATGTCATCAATTTATGTTTGTATTTCCATGTTTTAAATATAGATATACGCAAAAATGGATGAGATCTAAGCATGCATAACATAAAAATTTATAATTCCTATGTCATGCATTATTTTATCCTGTAGGAAACTGAACTGCGGGAAGTCGAAAGACGCTTCTCGGGGATGATAACATGTTTTCATACGTAGAAATAGGAAACCAAGTTACTTCATTGTTTACTTCAACTCTATTATTATTTTCTCTAAAACTCCATTCAACGTGTTCCAGCAGTCAATGAAGTTCTATGCACAAATGCATATGTTTTGTCCCTCTATTATCTTCATACAATCAAGTTCTACCGTAATGAAAAAACTTCAAAGCACAAGAAAATTAATTAAAATACTATGGTGATGAATTTCACATACCATTATCCAAAAGGGATTATATGTTTAAAGAACCTATAAAAGATCTAAACAAACACCATGGTGTTTTACTTGAACAGAGGCTAGCGTTAGTTGATATTAAGTAGATAAATCAGCAATTTTATTCTCTCGTAAAAATTATCGATCAGTTGTACTTCCTCTGTCCCAGTCCATTCAAATTTAGACAAACTTCCGACGTGTTCCATGGAACGGATGGAGTAGTTGCCATTCACACAATCTTAGTATAGGTATTTTTTCGCCCAGAACACAACAACGTTGAAACCAGGTCAAACAAATAATAATCATTTTATTTTATATATTCCATTGCATAAGAAAATATGTATTCATCCTAGCAAAAAAAATGTCCATTGCAATTCTTCTCATGAAACCATGCTGATAAATTTGCCATGAACCATGAAATTCGGAACACATGTGAAACCTAATAAATATTTCATGCAGCATATGAATTGATGAAGAAATTCAATATCTAACTAATTAAGTATCTGTGTTGCAAAAGAACTTCCTCACACTGCACAATAAACAATATGGAATCAATCGCTTTGACTCTGGTGCGCCGATGTTGTATATAGCCTAAGAAACAACAAATAATCAGGTTGATCAAACTTGCCTTGAATTACAAATTTTCGTTGAACACCCACGTGAAAACTTTGGGAGTAGAAAGAAAACTCAAGAACAGAAGTTTGAACCAATTAATCACATCAGTTGCACGCCCTCAGAATCCTCTTATGTGCTGCAAAATCCATAAAGGAAAAAAAACAATATTTTCAGATCACACGACCAGAAAATAGCTTATATGGCTGTTTCATATTCTCCCGATATTATTCGATCAAAAGTATGGAATCAAAGTGGATATTTTGGGATTCCGATGAGGAACTCAAAGTCATAGAGCTGGAATATATACCAAGAAATTTCGCGATTTGGGGTCCCTGACCTACTTCGTGATGGTAGGAATAATCGGCGACAAATTCAAACAGTGGGAGGGCGATCAACTGCAGTGGCCGTCTCGTCGATGAAGTTGAAGCTGCCATTGGTAATTTTCCCCTTCCGGTTTGATCCTGATGAGAAGGCAGTCGGGTGCTAGGGTTACTCGATAGCATATGAGTGTTGTTGCCTCAGAATCAATCCATGCATCATGTATGAAATAACTGGACTACCAATTCCTAAGCTTGTGCACATACAACATAGTGGCTGCCGGCTAACAGAGGTGACCCAAACTCGTTGTCATGCAGGGCTTGAAGTTGCAGCCTAACTCAGCTCATTGACTCAGATGCCATGCGCTTGTGTCGCCGACTCGCCGCCACACAAATCTGATCCGGCGTGGAGACACGGATGTAACGAGCAAGGAGGCCGGCCGGCCGGCGGACCTCCACCTTTTTGCAGCTAGCAAGATTGATGCGGGAAAGCAATCACACCTCTGCCTGCCATGCTCCTATATATACTTCGATGACAAACAAAACAATTCCGATCTGCGCTCTCGTTCTATAGAACGTAGAGAAATCTTTTATGTTGGGATATGGGCGGAACTCGAGATATTGATACAGTTATTCTAAGCGCTTTAATTGCGTACGTATCATACATCTAGCTAATCGGCTCACGTGATGTAGTTGAGAAGTTTTTTAAAGTCGGGATATATAGCTACCCGTGATACAAATTCAGTTTTTCTAAGCGTCTTTTTATTTATTCCGTACGTCTCGCCTTCCTTAGCTAATCTAATCCTTTGGTTTTGCAATGTTTAATCTCATCCGTTAGTTGTTTGTTGTTTTAATAATATAATAGATAATATAGGGATATATGCAAGTCCTAGAATCCTTAATAAATTAAATAAAAAAATCAGAAAATGTTTGGTTAATTAGGTCAAATTATATATGTCTCTTGCACACACTAATTATATGCTTATCATAAGGCATATGCAAGCTTTATCCCATTCTATATACATCAAGATTCCGAACGTGGTAGTCCGATCGTGAAGGATTTTCCAAAATTATTGCCGCATCTCAATTCCAACTCTGGAGTGGTTCCAAAATATTAGATTTTCTTGGTTTAGATTGATTCAAAATAGATGCTATAGTAGATTCTTTCGGGAGGTTTGGATCTCACATGCCATAGGCCACTCACATCATGGGCGCGCAACGGAAAAAAATTAGCACATAAAATGACGTGTCGTAGAGACCTAAGAACATATTTCCTAGAATATTTTGGGTGAAGAAAACCATATCCCTAGTTCAAATCCGGTGAGTTTTCAGCGAGTTGATCGGCGGGACACACCGCTGGAAGCCGGGGGGCTCCCAGATTATTATTACGCGCATATGGAACGTGAAAGGTGGTGCGTAGGCGCGCGGTATCATCCTACCATTGCGCGAAGGTCTCGCGCAATACCGTACGTGATAGCCCTTTCCGTGAAGGGTCCTCCAAAATAATTGACGTATCCCAATTCCACCTTTTGTACTGCGTAATTACTATGACACATAAAATGACGCCACGCGGCTCCGTGGGGTATTTTTGACTTCGTTCACTTTGTCATCTGGCCAAAACGGGGCCCTTGGGACATGCGGTATGGTCGTACCGGGCGCGCTGGTGCACCTGTTCGCGAACGCTTCAAACTTAACGGACAAAATTTAGCACATAAAATGACGTGTTGTAGAACTAAAAACATTTTACCCGGAATTTCTGAGGGAGATGTAAAGTGTACCCCTAGTTCAAATTCCGGTAAGTTTCCAGCGGATTCAATTCGGCGGGAAACCGCAGGAAGCCCCAGGGATTTCCAGATAGCTAACGCGCGCATATGGCATGTGATAGGTGATGCGTAGGCGGTATCCTATCACCGCGCGGTGGTTGGGCTCGATACTCTAATGCGCCCCTGACCCACAAGTATAGGGGGTGTATCGTAGTATCTTCGATAAGTAAGAATGTCGATCCCAACGAGGAGCAGAAGGTGTTGACAAGCAGTTTCGATGAAGGATTCACTGTAAATGCTCACAGACAAGTATTCAGGGGGTTTTGATGTAACAGATGAATAAAGTACAAGTAAGTAAAATGCGAGAGAAATAATTGCAGCAAGTGGCCCAATCCTTTTTAGCACAAAGGACAAGCCGGTTTGTTTACTTATAATGACCAAACGTTCTTGAGGACACACGGGAATTTAGTCTAGTGCTTTCGCTTCATGTAGCTAAATAATCTTCATTGTTTTGATAAGTGTTATGTGGGTGAACCTATGCTAATGCACCGCCCTTCCTAGGACTAATACATACTTGTGATTATACCTCTTGCAAGCATCCGCAACTACAAGAAAGTAATTAAGATAAATCTAACCACAGCCTTAAACTCTAAGATCCTGCAATCCCTCCTGCATCGATATACCAACGGGGGCTCAGGTTTCTGTCACTCCGGCAACCCCGCAATTGGCAAACGAGTACAAGATGTATTCCCCTAGGCCCATAAATGGTGAAGTATCGTGTAGTCGACGTTCACACGACACCACTAGAAGAATGACACCACAACTTAAATATCATAACATTGAATATTACTCAACCATAATTCACTACTAACATTTAGACTTCACCCATGTCCTCAAGAACTAAACGAACTACTCACGAGACATCATATGGAACATGATCAGAGGTGATATGATGATGAATAACAATCTGAACATAAACCTTGGTTCAACGGTTTCACTCAATAGCATCAATAACAAGTAGAAATCAACACCGGGAGAGTTTCCCCTATCAAACAATCAAGATCCAACCCAAATCGTTACAGCGGTGACGAGGTGGAGCGGTGGAGATGGCGGTGATGATGATGATGATGATGACGGTGGTGATGGAGATGATGTCCAGCTTGATGACGATGACGATGGCGTCGATTTCCCCCTCCGGGAGGGAATTTCCCCGGCGGATTCCTGCCCGCCGGAGAGCTCTTTTCTCTCTGGTGTTCTCCGCCCCGCAGAGGCGGCTGTGACTCTTCGCGACGTACCCTCTGGAGCTTAGGTTTTCGGGACGAAGACGTACGCGAAGAAAAGGAGGCCAGAGAGGGCTGTGGGCCCCCTCCTCACAGGGCGGCGCGGCCAGGCCTTGGGCCGCGCCGGCCTATGAGGTGGGCCCACCTCGGGTCCCCTCGGCTCCCCTTCGGCTCTCTTCGTCTTACGGAAAAATAGGAATTTTCGTGTAATTCCCGTCAATTGCTGATCTTCCGAAATATTGCATCCTGACGGTGCTTTTTCCGGCGAGAACCTGGCTCCGGTGCGCGATCTCCAAATAATCATGAAATATGCAAAATAGATGAAATAACATAAGTATCATCTCCAAATATGAAATATATCAATGAATAACAGTAAATTATGATATAAAATAGTGATGCAAAATGGACGTATCAACTCCCCCCAAGCTTAGACTTCGCTTGTCCCCAAGCGAAACTGAACTCGGTAAACAAGACCACATGTTTATGGAGTGAAGAGTCGATCAATAAAATACGGACAAGAAGCATCATATTAATTCACACAAGACATAATAGTGAACAACGTCCTCATATAATTCAACTTGAAACAAGTAAAAGGAAATCACAAGTGAAGGTGCATAGAAAATCATAATTGGTGATGGCAAACTTCGTTCTTGGTCAAAGAACAGTTAACAGATTATACTTATCTATCGAGCGGAGCTCTTATATTAAAGCTTATATAGCAGAACTTGCATACTCAATCATAATAATCTCCTCATAATCATTGATAATCTTCAAAGCTATATTCATCAGATAAAACTTGTACTAAACAAGGAAGAATAAAAGGCATGATTAAATATATCACAATATAGATGGTTGGATCACAACAACTCAAATGCTTGCTTAAAATGGAGGGAAATAGGTTTACTGACTCAACATAAAGTAAAAAGACAGGCCCTTCGCAGAGGGAAGCAGGGATTAAATCATGTGCTAGAGCTTTTCAAGTTTTGAAATCATATAGAGAGCATAAAAGTAAAGTTTTGAGCGGTGTTTGTTGTTGTCAACGACTGGTAATGGGTACTCTAACCCCCTCGCCAGACAAACTCCCAAAGAGCGGCTCCCATTTTATCTTTATTTTTGGATGGCACTCCTTCCAACCTTTGCTTTCACAAACCATGGCTAACCGAATCCTCGGGTGCCTGCCAACAATCTCATACCATGAAGGAGTGCCTTTTTATTTAGTTTTATTATGATGACACTCCTCCCCACCCTTGCTTTCTCAAGCCATGGCTAACCGAATCCTTCGGGTGCTGTCCAACAATCACATACCATGGAGGAGTGTCTATTTTGGTTAATTAATTTGGGACTGGGAATCCCATTGCCAGCTCTTTTTGCAAAGTTATTGGATAAGTGGATGAAGCCACTAGTCCATTGGTGAAAGTTGCCCAACAAGATTGAAAGATAAAACACCACATACTTCCTCATGAGCTATAGAACATTGACACAAATAAGGAGTAATAAAGTTTTGAATTGTTTAAAGGTAGCACATGAAGTATTTACTTGGAGTGGCAGGAAATACCACATAATAGGTAGTTATAGTGGACACACATGGCATGGGTTTTGGTTTAAACGTTTGGATGCACGAGAAGCATTCCCTCTCAGTACAGGTCTTTGGCTAGCAAGGTTAAATAGCAAGCATAAGAGTTGAGGGAAACAAACAAATATACATGTGATAGAAACACTCATGCATCTTACTTGTAAGCACAAACAATCTTAACTTCAGAATACTAAGCTAAGAACTGATAAGAAAGATAATAACATCTTCTACATGTATTTCCTCTATTCTTCTTAAACTCAAAGTGTTGTTGCTATTGACCATTGCTAAGTTTGCCAAAACCAAATAGATTTACTTGATGCTCCCAAAGTGGTACCAATACTAAAATCAAGATCAATCATATAATAGAAATTGCAAACTAAAATAAGGTGTGCAATATGTAAATGATAAGACTTCTCATTAATATTTCATAACGATAACTCACACCAAGGGATACATAGACAAACTAAAGGAGAGATACTTCCACACTGCAACCCATCTTATATGATAACTTCCCTACTCATGATATGACACTACTTGATAATAAAAGTAAAAGATAGTGATGATGTGATACCGCGGCACTCCCCCAAGCTTGGAACAAACCAAGGGGATGCCAATACCGATGATGAATTACTCCTTCGGTGGTGATGGTGAATTCTTGACAAGCTTCTCAACAAGCTCCTGAAGCTCATCAATCTTGTACATGAGGTTGCGGATCATCTGCGAGTTATGCTCGACGCGGTTAAGAAGTATGTCCGACGGCGAGTCCCAACTCTTGGAGTTATTTCCCCACTCTTCAGTTTCAGACTTCATCCTTCCTGCAGTGTTAGGACGATCTATATCCCAATTGATAGGCAATGCTGCCTTGGGAGTCCTTTCAATTTGATTATTGTAAATTAGATTGCGGAAGGGGTGATAAGTGCCCGGAGAAGATGTCTTTGGAGCTAGGTAGTGACGTGGAAGTCTTCCTCCGGTGCGAATTCTTGCGCTCTTCTTTGCATTAAAAGGGTTCTCCACCACCTCGATGCTTGCAATGGTAGCACGCGGGTACGCGCGCGAATCTTCCTGCACTTCTTCTTCATCTTCTTCCTTGACGCTCTCGTCCACCTCTTTCCACGTGGGATCTTGAATATTTTCCTCCATAGGCTCCTTGTCTTTGTTGTTGGAGACCATGGCGCTTCTAGATCAAAAATAGATCCTGGCAGAAACAGCTCGAAACAAAACACGTCGAGAAAACGATATACGGACCTCCAGGGGTCCGGGGGATTATATAGCAGGAATTTTTACGACAGAAGGAAAGTACCAGGTCGAACAAGAGTCGGAGTGGGACAACGAGGCGGTGTCCTCATAGGGCGGCGCGCCCAGGCTGGGGCCGCGCCGGCCTATGGGGGCACGCCCTCGTGCGTCTCCTCCACTCCGTTTCGATCTCGTAATTTTTCATATTTTCCAAAAACAGCAAAAACATTGTTCAGAAAGTAAATCGCGGACTTTTTCTTACCAGAACTGTTACCTATTCAAAGTCGGATTCTGCAGGACTGTCAACTTGACTTTTGATGAAAGCTTCCGGAGTTACCACTTGGATAATATGAACATCTTCATTATAAGAATCTCCAGCGATATAATGCTTGAGTCTTTGTCCATTCACTACCTCTGTGGCATTACCTTGAAGAGAGCTAATTTTAATTGCTCCTGATCGATAAACCTCATCAATGACATATGGTCCTTCCCATTTTGAGAGCAACTTCCCTGCAAAGAATCTGAGACGAGACCGATACAATAGGACTTTATCCCCAACATTAAATTCTCTTTTGATAATTCTTCTATCATGCCATTTCTTAACTTTCTCTTTAAAGAGTTTAGCATTTTCATAAGCTTCACTTCTCCATTCATCTAGAGAACTTAATTGCAGCAACCTCTTATCACCGGCTAGTTTAGGATCTTTGTTTAGTTCTCTAACAGCCCAATAAGCTTTGTGCTCTAGTTCTAAAGGTAAATGACAAGCTTTTCCATAAACCATTTTAAAAGGTGACATTCCCATGGGGTTTTTATAAGCAGTTCTATAAGCCCATAGTGCTTCCTTCAATTTACTAGCCCAATTCTTTCTAGTTTTATTAACAGTCTTTTGCAATGTAGATTTAATTTCTCTATTTGATAGTTCTACTTGCCCACTAGTTTGAGGATGATAAGCGGAAGCAATTCTATGATTAATACCATATTTAGCAAGAGTTTTTCTAAAACCACCATGAATAAAATGAGAACCTCCATCAGTCATAATATATCTAGGTACTCCAAATCTAGGAAAAATAATATCTAAAAGCATTTTTAAAGAAGTCTCACCATCAGCACTTTTTGTAGGTATAGCTTCGACCCATTTAGTAACATAATGAACAGCAACAAGTATATGAGTGTTACCTTCTGAAGAAGGGAAAGGACCCATGAAGTCGAATCCCCAACAATCGAATGGTTCAATAACAAGAGTATAATTCATAGGCATTTCATTGCATCTGGAGATATTACCAACCCTTTGACATTCATCACAAGATAAAATAAACTTTCTTGCATCTTTGAAGAGAGTTGGCCAACAAAAACCTGATTGTAGAACCTTTTGTGCGGTTCTATCTCCGGCGTGATGTCCTCCATAAGCACTACCATGACATTTACTCAATATCTCTTGTTGTTCATATTCAGGAACACATCTTCGCATAATACCATCCACTCCTTCTTTATATAAGTGTGGGTCATCCCAAAAATAATGCCTCAAGTCATAAAAGAATTTCCTCCTTTCGTTGAGCTGAAAAGGTTGGAGGCAAGTACTTGGATACAATAAAGTTAGCATAATCGGCGTACCAAGGGCTGTCTCGCGAACTCACCTTTATTACAGCCAATTGTTCATTTGGAAAACTATCATTAACGAGGAACAGGATCATAAGCAATATTTTCCAATCTAGACAAATTATCAGCGACGAGGATTATCAGCACCTTTCCTATCTACAATATGTAAATCAAATTCTTGCAAAAGAAGTACCCATCTAATAAGCCTCGGCTTAGCATCTTTCTTTGTCATAAGGTATCTAATTGCGAGCATGATCGGTATGAATAGTAACTTTTGAATCAACGATATAAGATCTAAACTTATCACAAGCAAAGACTACAGCTAACAATTCTTTTTCAGTAGTAGCATAATTTCTTTGAGCAGCATCAAGAGTTTTACTAGCATAATGAATAACATTCAGTTTTTTATCTACTCGTTGACCAAGAATAGCGCCTACAGCAAAATCACTAGCATCACACATAATTTCAAATGGTAAGTTCCAGTCAGGAGGTTCAACTATAGGGGCAGTTGTTAAGGCTTTCTTTAGAGTTTCAAAAGCTTCCTTACAATCATCATCAAAAACAAAAGGTACATCTTTTTGAAGAAGATTAGTAAGAGGCTTTGAAATCTTAGAGAAGTCTTTAATAAATCTCCTATAAAACCCAGCATGACCAAGAACACTACGAATACCTTTAACATCCCTTGGATAGGGCATCTTCTCAATGGCTTCAACTTTAGCTCTATCAACTTCAATACCTCTCTCGGAAATTTTATGTCCCAATACAATCCCTTCATTAACCATAAAGTGGCATTTCTCCCAATTAAGAACAAGGTTAGTTTCTTCACATCTCTGCAAAACTTTATCAAGGTTCCGCAAGCAACTATCAAAAGAATTCCCATAGACAGAAAAATCATCCATAAATACCTCTACAATACTCTCGTAAAAACCATGAAAAATAGCAGACATGCATCTTTGAAAAGTAGCAGGAGCATTACATAAACCAAAAGGCATACGCCTATAAGCATAAGTTCCATAGGGACAAGTGAAAGTGGTTTTCTCTTGATATTTAGTTTTAACAGCAATTTGTGAAAACCCAGAATAACCATCAAGAAAGCAAAAATGAGTATTTTTAGATAACCTTTCTAACATTTGATCAATAAAAGGCAAAGGGTAATGATCTTTCTTAGTAACCTTATTAACTTTTCGAAAATCAATGCACATTCTATACCCTACAACTACTCTTTGAGGTATGAGCTCATCATTATCATTAGGCACAACAGTCATTCCTCCTTTCTTAGGAACACAATGCACAGGACTAACCCATCTACTATCAGCAATAGGATATATAATACCGGCTTCAAGGAGTCTTAATACCTCATTTCTTACCACATCCTTCATCTTAGGAATTAGACGACGCTGAGGTTCAACAACGAGGCTTTGCATCATCTTCCATATTAATGGCGTGTTGGCAAATAGAGGGAGAAATCCCCTTCAAGTCATCAAGAGTGTAGCCAATAGCACCTCGGTGTTTCTTCGATATTTCCAATAACCTTTCTTCTTCAAACTACGAAAGCTTAGAACTAATAATAACGGGATATATTTTCTTATCATCAATATGAGCATACTTAAGATTATCAGGCAATGGTTTTAAATCAAAAACAGGATCTTCCTTTGGTGGTGGTGTTGTACCTAGATCTTCAACCGGCAAGTCATGTTTAAGGATAGGTTGACGAAGGAAAATTTCATCAAGCTCATTTCTTTCTTCTCTAAAGACTTCACTCTCACTATTCTCCAAATGTTGCTGCAAAGGATTATTAGGAGCAAGAGCAATAGACGCACACTGTTCAACTCTAAAATCATTATTAGGCAAATCAGATTTATAAGGAGTTTTGGCAAATTTAGAGAAATTAAACTCATAAGATTCACCAGCAAATTTAGTAACAATCTTTTCCTTCTTGCAATCTATAACAGCTCCACAAGTATTTAGGAATGGTCTACCAAAAATAATAGGACAATACTTACTAGCAGCGAGAACCAAGTACCAGAAAATCAGCAGGATATTTAATCTTACCACATAAAACTTCCACATCTCGAACAATACCAATTGGAGAGATAGTTTCTCTATTAGCTAGCCGAATAACCACATCAATATCTTCAAGTTCACAAACCAATTTCGTGCATAATCTCCGTGTAAAGCTCATAAGGAATAGCGCTAATACTTGCACCAATGTCACATAAACCATAATAACAATGATCACCAATTCTAACAGATAGCATAGGAACACTAGTTTTTCTAGACTTATTAGGATGCGAAACAATATTAGAAGCATCTTCACGGAAAATAATATGACCATCTTCCACATTTTCGGTCACAAGATCTTTAACAATTGCGACAACGAGGTTCAACTTTTATTTGTTCTTCGAGGTTCTATAGGTTTCTTTTCACTTTTATGAACCACACTATTTATAACGAGTACTCCTTCATTTTAGCGGGGAAAGGAGTTTTTTCAATATAAGCTTCGGGAATAACATGATCAACGAGTTTCAACTACAACACATTTATTTATAGATGAATCAATTTTATCTTTATACGGTTCATGATACTTATCAAAGTTCTTCTTAGGCAATTCATAATGAGAAGCAAAAGCTTTATAAAGATTTGCAGCAACTTGAGAATCAAGACCATAAGTAGCACTGATATTGCGAAATTTATCAGTATCCATAAAAACTTCAATGCATTTATAATCATAATTTATACCTGACTCTCTATCTTTGTCGTCCTCCCATCCTTCAGTATTCTCCTGGATCCGATCAAGAAGGTCCCTTTTAAACTCTTCTTTGTTGCGTGTAAATGATCCAGAACAAGAAGTATCCAGCAAGGTCTTGTCTTGAAAAGACAATCTTGCATAGAAATTATCAATAATAATATTACCAGGAAGCTCATGAATGGGGCATTTGAGCATTAAAGACTTCAATCTCCCCCAAGCTTGGGCAATACTTTCTCCATCATGAGGCTAGAAATTATATATGCGGTTCCGATCTTTGTGAATTTCACTTGGAGGATAGAATTTGGAATAAAATAAAGGCACAATGTCCTCCCAATCAAGAGAATCACCATTCTTCAGCAATTTATACCAATGCGCCGCTTACCAGACAACGATATAGAGAATAGTTTCTTTCTAACTTCATTCATAGCAATACCTGCACATTTGAATAACCCGCATAATTCATGTAAAAACAGTAAATGATCACCGGGATGGACAGTTCCATCCCCTTCATAGCGGTTATCCATAACACGTTCAATAATTTTCATAGGTATTTTATATGGTATTACTTCCTCACCTGGCGCCTCATCCACTACCGTTGCGGTAGTAGTAGATTTCCCAAATAGAAATTGAAGAGAAGATCTCTCCATAATGACTTATAGCAGCGAGCGAGAAATAAAATCAGCACAAACGAGTAAAGGTTTCCTTACCAATTCCACTTACCAATAGCGCTGCACTCCCCGGCAACGGCGCCAGAAAATAGTCTTGATGACCCACAAGTATAGGGGGTGTATCGTAGTATCTTCGATAAGTAAGAATGTCGATCCCAACGAGGAGCGGAAGGTGTTGACAAGCAGTTTCGATGAAGGATTCACTGTAAATGCTCACAGACAAGTATTCAAGGGGTTTTGATGTAACAGATGAATAAAGTACAAGTAAGTAAAATGCGAGAGAAATAATTGCAGCGAGTGGCCCAATCCTTTTTAGAACAAAGGACAAGCCGGTTTGTTTACTTATAATGACCAAACGTTCTTGAGGACACACGGGAATTTAGTCTAGTGCTTTCGCTTCATGTAGCTAAATAATCTTCATTGTTTTGATAAGTGTTATGTGGGTGAACCTATGCTAATGCACCGCCCTTCCTAGGACTAATACATACTTGTGATTATACCCCTTGCAAGCATCCGCAACTACAAGAAAGTAATTAAGATAAATCTAACCACAGCCTTAAACTCTAAGATCCTGCAATCCCTCCTGCATCGATATACCAACGGGGGCTCAGGTTTCTGTCACTCCGGCAACCCCGCAATTGGAAAACGAGTACAAGATGTATTCCCCTAGGCCCATAAATGGTGAAGTATCGTGTAGTCGACGTTCACACGACACCACTAGAAGAATGACACCACAACTTAAATATCATAACATTGAATATTACTCAACCATAATTCACTACTAACATTTAGACTTCACCCATGTCCTCAAGAACTAAACGAACTACTCACGAGACATCATATGGAACATGATCAGAGGTGATATGATGATGAATAACAATCTGAACATAAACCTTGGTTCAACGGTTTCACTCAATAGCATCAATAACAAGTAGAAATCAACACGGGAGAGTTTCCCCTATCAAACAATCAAGATCCAACCCAAATCGTTACGGCGGTGACGAGGTGCAGCGGTGAAGATGGCGTGATGATGATGATGATGATGACGGTGGTGATGGAGATGATGTCCAGCTCGATGACGATGACGATGGCGTCGATTTCCCCCTCCGGGAGGGAATTTCCCCGGCGGATTCCTGCCCGCCGGAGAGCTCTTTCTCTCTCGGTGTTCTCCGCCCCGCGAGGCGGGCTGTGACTCTTCGCGACGTACCCTCCGGAGCTTAGGTTTTCGGGACGAAGACGTACGCGAAGAAAAGGAGGCCGAGAGAGGGCTGTGGGCCCCCTCCTCACGGGCGGCGCGGCCGGGCCTTGGGCCGCGCCGGCCTATGAGGTGGGCCCACCTCGGGTCCCCTCGGCTCCCCCTTCTGGCTCTCTTCGTCTTCTGGAAAAATAGGAATTTTCGTGTAATTCCCGTCAATTGCTGATCTTCCGAAATATTGCATCCTGACGGTGCTTTTTCCAGCAGAATCCTATGACGGTGCTTTTTCCAGCTCCGGTGCGCGATCTCCAAATAATCATGAAATATGCAAAATAGATGAAATAACATAAGTATCATCTCCAAATATGAAATATATCAATGAATAACAGTAAATTATGATATAAAATAGTGATGCAAAATGGACGTATCAGCCCCCTGTAGTTGCTTCACAAAAAAAAACCATTTCGACACCATGAAAATGAAAAACGGGTCGCCCGTTGGTCGGATTGGAAATCCGCGCCCGGGGCCTTGCTTCCCATCCAAGGGCCCACGCACGTGCCAAATATGGCCTCGTTCTGACAAACTATGTGGTGCCAGAGGCCGTTTGGTACGTCATTCCCCCTAAAAGCCATAGAACTCCGGACGTGATAGCCCTTTTCGTGAAGGGTCTTCCAAGAAAATTGACGTATCCCAATTTCGTCTTTTGTACTAGTTAACATGCCACGCGGCTCCGTGGGGTATTTTGACTTTGTTCACTTTGCCATCTGCCCAAAACGGGCCCCCGGGACATGCGGTATGGCCGTACCGGGGGCGCTGGTGCACCCGTTCGCGGACGCTTCAAACGGACAAAATTTTGCATATAAAATGACGTGTTGTAGATCTGAAAAAAAATTCCCTGAATTTCTGGAGAGACGTAAAGTGTACCCCTAATTCAAATCCGGTCAGTTTCCAGCGGATTCGGCGGGAAACCGCAGGAAGCCCTAGGGATTGACAGATAGCTAACGCGCGCATATGGCATGTGATAGGTGGTGCGTAGGCGGTCTCCTATCACCGCGCGGTGGTTGGGCTCGATACTCTAATGCACCCCATGTAGCTGCTTCACAAAAAAAAACCGTTTCGGCACCATGAAAATGAAAAATGGGTTGCCCGTTGGTCGGATTGGAAATCCGCGTTGGGGCCTTGCTTCCCATCTGTAATGTCCCAGGTTTAGAGACGATCGAGGGGTAGATTTTAGAAAGGGATGTGCATTGCATAGTAAATTCTGGGGAAATTTCCGCTTTTAAACAAAAACTGCATCAAAGGGGGACAAGTTTCTCTCTCGACACCTTACAGGGTTAGGGTTTCGAGAGTGCGACAAACTTGCAACTCACCTAACTAAATTAGGGTTTTGAGAAGAGAGGAGAGTATTGCATTACAACTTAAGTTGCATGATTGAATTCAAACACAAGAACTTTTGAATTTCAAATTTAAACATCATATGAATATCTCATAATTCAAAATTGAGGTAATTCATTAAACAAATATGAATAATCAAGAATATAAACATTACATTTATTTAGTAAAGCTCATTAGGGAAACTTTGAGCTTTATTAATAATCACACAAGATACATTGTCTTTACAATATCCAGAATTGAAATATAAAATATTACAACACATTACAAGAATTGAATAAATAGAAAAATAGAAAATGAAAATTACAAAGATATTGTAAATGGCTAAACTAGATAAGAAAATCTTCATGATTTTCTTGGACATCACTTGATTGAACTTCTTGATCATTTCCTTAAACCTGCATAGTAAGACAACAAAGACAAGTAAATAGGGATTATGCCAAGTGGTAAAAACCACTTGGCGAGGTTAGCAAATATGATCAAATTGAGAGGATAACTCAAACACTGCCGGGGTGTCAAGCCAAAGGACCAAGTCCCAACCTCGTGAAGCACACAGGCAGCTCACGAGGATAGCTGCATGTCTCACAACACACACGGACCGGGGAGAGTCACCTAAGTGACATGGTTGTGCTTGTCGACCAATGAAGCGAGGTACTTGGATGGTATAAAAGCTTTTTCACCGAGCAAACCCTAGCTGCTCATCGGCGAGAATCTCCAAAGGGTAAGAACACCAAGAACAACAAGAAGCTGGAAGAACAGCCGGAGCCGTTCAACCTCGTCCAACCTCACCACCGAATCGGACCAAGAATCACAAGTCACAAGGAGGAGCGAGGGCAAGTCAAGCAAAACCCCGGAAGCAAATCCTCTACAACAACACTTTAATCTAGGAGCTGGAGTGAGGTATACACTTCATCATGAGCAAACCAGATGGTTTTGCTCATAAATTGCACGAACATGATCTCAAACACACCACAAGGGTAGAAACCCTATATGTGAGTCATCATATGGCTACTCGGCCAAATTGGTGCAAGTGAACAAGAGAGAAACAAATAGGAAAGCATCCTGGGAACATTGGCTATGCCAAACCGGTGACATAATCAAAGAAATCCAACAAGGGATGATCCTATCTAGCTAATCGAGTTTCACTCGGCACCTATAGCCACTACACCATCGGACGAGATAGACTATAAAGTGTCTATTCTTGTTTGTCAACATCGAAGATCACTGGAAATCCAACAAGGAATTACCCAGTGATGCATTCACTAAGCCATAGCAAGCCAACCAGGATGGGAGCTACCTAAACAACAATGAATTGCTGTCAAGGTTACCTCAACCACTGAAACAGCCAAACCACCAAGCCAAGCACAAATATCATCACCCAGATTTGGGTTCAAAGATGAGCTAGGGTCCCCAACCACTGTTGGCATCCCTCTAGCTCCATTAAGTTCATCACAAGAATCATCACTGCAAGTAGTTCATCTCATTTATCCATCAAACAAAGTAAGGTAATACAGATAAATGAATTATACAAGTAACCAAGCCACCAGAATCATGCACATGATCCAGAGGATCACTGCAAGCATCAGCTGATGCTTGAGCAAGCACCAGCAATGATCTGTGCCACACTTATACACAGAGAGAAGTAACAGCAAGACACAGGCAACAGGTAACCAATCCAATGATCAGCTATTGATGCTCACATGATCATTAAAGCTTGTTAGAGCATGCTACTGCATGCTAGAACTCATTCTAAGCATTAACACATGGACAGATAATTAATTTCATCATATAACTGAACAATTGCATCACAGATAAGGGCATCAGGCAGCACAGTTGTATCCAGAAGCTCTTCATCAAAGAAAGGGCGATTAAATTAACAACTAGGCTCAAATGAGCATGTCCATGAATTAAAGCACAGCTAAAATCTCATCGAGAGCAACGGCACTTGCCAAAGGCAAGGATCATCACGATATGATCAAGTCGGGGGCAAGCAATGGCATGTACAGTAGAGGCGTAGTACACCAAGCAACAGCAGGAGCCACAAAATTACACAGAGCACCACAGCATGATTATAAGCAAGAGATTCATGAGTTGCAACAACTAGAAATAGAGAAAGAGCGACGGCAGACTGACCACATAGGCACAGTAGCATAGCAACACAAGCACAGCAGCACATGAATAGGCTAGCAGAGCACGAGCAACGACAGTATAGTCACGGCAAGCATCTCAACATGGAGATGCGAGGCCGATGGCCGAGCAAGACGAAGAGGATGAGGAGAGAGGTGAGCGAGAGCGAGAGGGAGGTAAGGAGGCTATGGTTACTCACCGGTGAAGCGAAGCGCGAGGGTACGGCCATGGCGGCCACGGCGGCACACGCCGAGGCGCGGCGGCGCCGAGCCAAGCCGGGCCATGGCGGCGCCACGGCACCACCCCATCGTGGCGGCCACGGCACCATCTCGCCGGAGCTTGGGGAACCACGGGATCAAGCGGATCCCGAACCCTAGGCATGGCGGCGAGGGTCGATGGCGAGCGAGGGATGGCGTCAGCTCCAAATCGACGCGGAGAGAACAAATCGCCGTCGTCTGGCGGTTCGAATGCGCCCCATGGCGTAGGCCATGGCGGCCTGAGACCGCCGGAATCGGCCGGCCGACGGTGCGGGCGACGCAGGTCGCCGGTGAGAGCGGAGGGGATTAGGGTTAGGACGAGCGGCGCGAGGTGCGAGAGTGAGCGACCGACCGCTCGGGTCGGTTGGACCCGAGCTGGTCTAGCCCAACCCTACGGGCTCCACCGGCGGTAGGCCCGGGGGCAAAGAGGACTTTTCACAATTCAATAAAAGCATGAAACTTTGAAATTCAATAAAAAATTATCTAAAGCTCTTAAAAATAAATTAAAAATATGAAAAAGGATCAGCATAAAATTCTCTAGTTAAATAAAATATCAAAGAGAATTTTTGAAGACAATTAAGAATAAGTCCTATGTTAAGGAATTTAATAATGATTTAAATCACACATATTATTTTCATTAATGAAAATAAGTCCATCAATGCAATTGGACTTTAAAAAACACCTTGACAACATTTCAAGGTTGTATTTTACTTTAAATCAAGTATCCCTAAATTACTCTTAGTATTAACCTCTTACATAAAATAATAACGACATCGGAAGGGGGGAACAAACCCTAAAAACTGGAATCATGCATAATTGCTTCTTTAACCATTGCCCTTATCGGACAATGATGCTATTTTTCGGAGACGAGAGGACAAGGGTCGGTCCACACCTTCCAACTGCAAAACTTTACAGTGTTCGAGCAAGTTCATCACTTGCTCATGTCATTTGAATATCTTTATCAAATTACTTGCAAAGTACTATGATTATCACTATTGCATAAAAACCAAAACCACTATTTTCATAACTATGAATATGACTATGTGGTGGGCAATGGAACCATGGATTGTGTTGATATGGTGGAGGTTCCATTGCAAGGGTTAATATCCATCTAGGATTAAACAACAAATGTCGCCAGTGATTCTTGTGCTCGTAATACCCGTGTTAACCATAAGATGCGGAGTGGGACGGAGTAGTAAAAAGTGTTTCCACCTCTCGTACATCAACGGATGCGCTTACCGTAGACACTTGACCCGGGTTGGGCAAGCGGTGGGGTGGGGATCCCATTCTAATTCCCCACGGTAAGTGGTCTATGATGGGTTGCAGCTACCGGCGAAGGAGTTTGGTTAACGAGTCCCAAACTGTTGTCGTGGTCGGGGTCCATCCTTAATTGGTGTAAGAGGACCGACGAGGACCCAGGGTCGGGGTATGCAACAAAAGGGTGGGTGTGCGAGGTAGCGGGGGAACATGATTGGCTAGACCTTATACCGGGCCTCACACCGAAGGAAGTGTGGACGGGAAAGCTGCCCGGTTGGCACCAAGGTTAAGATCTCTTATGGGTAAAGAAACACACCTACGCGAGTGTAAAGAACCGTGACCTGTCACTCCTCGTTCCGGGATAAGGAACTGCGAACGCGGCCGGAAAGGAGCTCCATGAAGTTCTAGTAAACCGGTGAAGGCTGACGGACATAGCTCTTTGAAATAAAAGCAATCTCTTAAAGAAGGGATTTCTATTTTCGTGCCCTCGGGTCCTTAGTTGTACTCAGTTTTCCCCAGCTCCTTAGTGTTTCCTCAGTTTTCCCCAACTTCTTGTCTATAACCCGCAGAAAGAGCTCGGACGGAAGGAATCCCGTTTAGTTGACGTTGGTTGGTGCTGGCAAGTGGGGCCGCTGTTGGTGCCCCGCGGTGGACACGTCTCCACTTATCCGGATCATCGTGGGACCCACAACTTGTCCACGTGAGCGCGCCGGACCCACGGCTCACCCAGGTGACCGTTGCAAAATGGGAGCCCGAGCTAGCCCCGCGCTCGTGCCCGTGCCATTGCTTCCCCTTTCTTTCTCCGCGCCCCATTGTTCTTCTTCTCCGCCAGCGGCAGCCCTTCTCCGGCACGCGGGTGATGTCTAGTTTCTCTTCGACCTTCCGTTCTTCATGGCCGCGAGTATGGACCCGTGCCTTTGACAAGATGCCCCGACTGCCCACGCCGAGAGCCTCCGAAGCGGTCGATCCGCAAGACGGACGAGAACGGCAACCGTGGACGTGAGTTCGTTGCATGCGAGAGCTTGCCATATAGAGAGGGGGATAAGGTTAGATCTCGCTCCAATTTCTCTGTTTTCTCTCGATTTTCTTGTTATTCCCTCAAATTTGGGATTTAGGGTTCACGTTGTTGTTTTCGGATCTTGAAGAAATGCAGGCATTTCGAGTGGATCGATGTGTACGTTCGGAGGCTTCGGTTGCGGGAATCAATTGGCGCTATTGGGGGCGCAATTTGGGAGGGGGGGACTTGCTGTAGAGAATGCGGCGGAGAGAGGAGCCGTTCCGATTAGGGACCTTCCGATTATGCCTAATGCTCCCAATGCAGAACTGGTGGAAGTGAAGGGAGAACTGAAGAAAATGAATAAGCAGTTAATGCAGCTGATCGAGTTGAAGAAGCAAGCTAATCTGATGGCTGGTTGTTTTTTTGTTGTATAATTACGATCGGATTCTTATCATTGCTCACCAGGCGCTAGAAGTTGTTACAAGGGATTACCTAGTTACAAATCCATTATTCAGTTACATGTACTTGTAGTTGTTTTCAAAGTTAGTGTGTGCATTCACCGAAATTACCAAACTATATTCCCTAAAAGAAAAGGACAGCTAAAGATAGTTGATAATTGTTAGAGGGGTGACAAATAATGCAATCGCCGAAATCCGCAAAAATGTATGCCTCATGTTTATAACAAAATTATACCACTTTTAGGCCGTTTCAAAATACCAATACTATATCCCAAACTATATTCCCTAAAAGAAAAGGACAACTAAAGATAGTTGATAATTGTTAGAGGGGTGACAAATAATGCAATCCCCGAAATCCGCAAATATGTATGCCTCATGTTTATACCAAAATTATACCACTTTTAGGCCTTTCCAAAATACCAATACCATATCCCAAACTATATTCCCTAAAATAAAAGGACAGACTAAAGATAGTTGATAATTGTTAGAGGGGTGACAAATAATGCAATCGCCGAAATCCGCAAAAATGTATGCCTCATGTTTATACCAAAATTATACCACTTTTAGGCCTTTCCAAAATACCAATACCATATCCCAAACTATATTCCCTAAAAGAAAAGGACAGACTAAAGATAGTTGATAATTGTTATAGGGGTGACAAATAATGCAATCGCCGAAATCCGCAAAAATGTATGCCTCATGTTTATAACAAAATTATACCACTTTTAGGCCGTTTCAAAATACCAATACTATATCCCAAACTATATATTAAGTGGCAAACTCGTCATTGCATTCTCCACCGACAGAGAGAGAGAGAGATGGGTGGCCACGAAGAGAGAGAGAGAGAGGTTGCCACGAAGAGACGGATAGGGGTATACTGCCCGTTAGATCAGTGGATCAACGGTTCGTGGAGTCGATCCGTGTGACAACGGCTCAACCAATCGGGATAAGTTTGGGCTTCTCGGAGCATTTGTGACAGTACTTGAGGGCAAAGCCGAGTAGTACTAAGAATCCAAGGGCACATAAATAGTAAATAGACTAAGGGATTCAAACAAAAGAATTACAAAATGAAAAATGTGTGTTTTGTACAATATAATTCATATTGGGCTACATCAAATTATTTGCAATTCAAATATACATGAGTGTGACAATTATGGCATCATTTAGACAAACTATGTTTTGGGAAAGATGTTTTGCAAAGGGGTTTGGGTGGAAAACCATGCATCTTCATAGCTACACTAGTGATTCGAGAAGTGGCAATTTGTGGTAAAACTTGATTTATATATGTTTGTTAAGGTTTTCTAGGTGGCGGGTTGCGTAGGAAGACTCCATGAGTAGTTGCCACTATGTTTTTATTTTTTTGGATTTTTTGCGCATGAAATGACTCAATTAGCTATGTTAATCTCATTTGTTGACTCTCTGTTGACCAGCTACTTGAGGGTAAAACCGAGTATATTGCACTTGCCGGTCTAAGTCCTCGAGGGGAAAACCGAGTACGGATAAAATTTCGTATAAGGCCTGAGGTTATAACTGAGTACACCAAACGTCCCAGGGTTAGACTCGGGTAGCGGTGCACGCTGCAGCCGTGCATAGCGGACGCGTGTTGCCGTGCATAGCGGACGCGTGTTGCGGTACACGCCACCTTCGTCTTTATAGAGCCCCTCTTTCTCTCCCTCGACGCACGTTCTCACCGGCTCACCTGCAACCGCCTCTCTCGTCCCATCATCTTCTCCACAACCGAAGAAAAACCCCGAAGAAAACCGCCGGCGATGGAGAAGAATGAGATGCCCATTGTCGGCACATCGGCCGCCGCCCCGTCCGGGCCCCTGTCGCTGCTTCCATCGTAGCGGCCGGCGCATCGGCCGCCGCCCCGTCCGGGCCCCCGTCGCTGCTTCCAACGTAGCGGCCGGCGCATCGGCCGCCGCCCCGTCCAGGCCCCTGTTCTTGCTTCCAACGTAGCAGCCGGCGCATCGGCCGCCGCCCCCGTCCGGGCCCCTGTCGCTGCTTCCAACGTAGCAGCCGGCGCATCGGCCGCCGCCACCGTCCGGTCCCCGTCGATTGGGACCCGTACGAACCGGTGCGGTACGACGCGCCGGAGAACCCCTACGACACCACCATCGTCGACAACGAGCCGGAGGTAACCCTTTGTTCCCTTGTTCTTATCTCATTTCAATCATTTTGTGTTAGATCTACCGTTATTACGGTTCGTACATTCCTAGTTCAATCCTTTTTGTTAGATCTTGCGTTATTACTCGTTCGTCTGTTCCTAGTTCGATCCTTTTGTGTTAGATCTTGCGTTATTAGTGTTTGTGATTTGCTTTTGTTTAAGATTTGTGCCGATGATGATGAATATTTGGGCATAAATTGATTCAGGGTTTGGTCGGTAAACAATTGGTGTGTACAAATTTGTTGTGCATGATCTTTGGTTTGCTCGACTCAAATCCTGGATATAAGTGTGTCCAATGTAACCGAGGCTACCTCTTTTTTTCGAGCCCATATTATCATGCATGATTTTTTGTTCACTCTCTGTTCCATCATCGTTGCAATTGACTCCGTGTTTTTTGCACGATCTTTGGTGCTACGTGACAGGTGCGGAGCGGCGACGTCGACGGCGACGACGAGTCCTTCCACACCAAGACTCGTCACGTCCTCGGGAGGCTGCAGTCCGGCCATTACGATGGCCCTTTTACTCGAGGCATTTACAAGTGCCCCTTCGCAACGAGAAGCTCCGCGCCACCGACTTCAACTCCCTGGTGAACCATGCTGAATCCATTGGCGGATGTGGCGCTAGAGTTGGAAGGACCGTGAACGTGCATGCGTACATGGCCAAACACAAAGCACTTGGGATTCACTCGCGCAACCTCCAAGCGAGTCACACGCGCTACCCGGAGGCGTTGAACGTGCCTACTCGCACTCTCGTATGTGACTCGCTCTATCCGTAGAGCAGCTTAATTTCATGTAAATTGTAGCTTATGTTGGATCTATCGGTACTACTTTTGGATCTGTCCTGAATATATCTATGCTATGTTGGTTCGTTGTATGCGGCTTATCCTATATTTTTTCTCTGGATTTGTGCCCTAGATTTCCTACCTGATTGGGTAAAAACGAAGGCATAAAGAAATGAATGGCGTTAAAAAACAGAAGGAGAAGCTGCTCTAGATTTGCTACCAATTTGGGCTATCAAATATGAATGAGATCGAGCGATAGAGAGGAAAAAGGTACATTGAAAACTGCTAATCTGGGCGGAAGAGACAGAAACCACTCGTGCCCCCGTCCCGGACCCACACGGCTCCACACGCTACGGCCCCACACGCTACGGCCACACAAACACGGCCTCGTCCTGTCCCACGCGGTCCCTTCCTACCAGCCCCACACGACGCGGTCCCACACGACGCGACCCCACAAACGACACGACCCCACTCGTCGGCCACGGAACGGTCAACTTAACGGATTCCTTCCGTCCGAGCTCCTTCTGCGGTTCAGACAAGGGCTTGGGGAAAACTGAGGAAAAACTAAGGAGCTGGGGAAAACTGAGTACAACTAAGGACCTGAGGGCACGAAAATAGAAATCCCTTTATTTTATTTTGTTTTGCTTAGTTTACTTTTGTCTAGTTTATTTGTGCTTAGTTTATTTCTGTCTAGTATTATTTTGCTTAGTTTACTTTTGCCTAGTTACTTTTTGTCTTGTTTTATTTTCCTCATATACCCAAAAATCCATAAAAATTTGAAAAATCTAAAAATTAAAAACTATCTGCTATGGGAGAACCTACAACCTACTTGGAGCTTATAGAATGTTATAATAATTATAGAGAATCAAGAACTGGTAAAATAATGAGTGCTATGATAGAAAAACTGAATACAATTGCTAAAATCTTGCTTGAATGCCATGATATAAACTGTTGCTCTCAACAGGATACTAAACATCTTAAATTTCAATGTGGCTTTAGTGAGGAATTTTTTATTAAGAACTATAATCGAATTGCTATATTCATTATGGGTTCGAAGAGGTAGAACAATTTGTCTTATTTATGGGAGCCTCCGAGATAGAATCCTTCATGGTTGAGAATTATGAAACTTGTGTTGTTTGTAAGGGCCTTAAAGATTATGTCTCTACTATCCTTAATTCTTGCATAGAATTCTACAGTAGGAATCCTTATATCCTTGATTATAAAGAGAGACACATTAATGCACAAGAATGCACTCACAATTTGCGAGGAACCGGTGGAAGAAGAAATTGATGAACCTGAAAGCTCATTGGATGAAAAAGAGGAGGAAATTGATGAACCTGAAAGCTCATTGGATGAAAAAGAAGAGGAGAGCGACGAACAAAAGGAGGAAGAATGGATTAGCTACCCATGTCAACCTTCTAATGAGAGTAACTCTTTATCTCTTACACTATTTGATTGTCCTTCATGCTTACCGGAAGAGGTTGAATGTTATGTTCCTGTGGATTCTCTTGAAATAGTACCGATGAGTAATACTTGTGAGAATGATTATGCTACTGTTATCTATGATAATCCATGCTACTTTGATAAATCTTATGATAATGCTTTGTTTGTGCTCGATGTCGAAATGCATGGTACTAAAGAATTTTGTTTGGCAAATGTCTATGATAAAGCTCTAGATGATGGTCCTATGTTACTTGATAATATTAATTGTACTACTAATGAAAATGGGATTGGAGAGTTCTTGACTTATTCTATGAGTCCCATATCTATTGAGATTGATCAACTACCTTGTTATATTATTAATAAAAGTAAGTTTGAAAGTTTTAATTCCACTATTCTTGAACTTGATAAAAATTATGTGTTTGGAAATCATGAAAAGTATGCTGCATGTGATAGTTATATTGTTGAGTTTGTTCATGAAGCTACTGAAAATTATTATGAGAGAGGAAAATATGGTTGTAGAAATTTTCACGGTACTAATACACCTCTCTATATGCTGAAATTGCTGAAGCTACACTTGTTCTATCTACTAATGCTTGTCACTTTGTTCTTCATGAATTTATTTGTGTACAAGATTCCTTTCCATAGGAAGCATGTTAGACTTAAATGTGTTTTGGATTTGCCTCTTGATGCTCTCTTTTGTTTCTAATACTATTTCTTGCGAGTGCATCATTAAAACTGCTGAGCCCATCTTAATGGCTATAAAGAAAAGAACTTCTTGGGAGATAACCCATGTGTTATTTTGCTACAGTACTTTGTTTTATATTTGTGTCTTGGAAGTTGTTTACTACTGTAGCAACCTCTCCTTATCTTAGTTTTGTGTATTGTTGTGCCAAGTGAAGCCTCTAATCGAAGGTTGATACTAGATTTGGATTTCTGCGCAGAAACGGATTTCTATCCGTCACGAATCTGGGTCTAATTCTCTGTAGGTAACTCAGAAAATTATGCCAATTTACGTGCGTGTTCCTCAGATATGTACGCAACTTTCATTAGTTTTGAGTTTTCTGATTTGAGCAACGGAAGTATTTTATTAAAGGGATTTCTATTTTCGTGCCCTCGGGTCCTTAGTTGTGCTCAGTTTTCCCCAGCTCCTTAGTTTTTCCTCAGTTTTACCCAAGCGTTTGTCTGAAACCATCACACGTGATGTAACGGCCGGTTGCCGACGGTTGACCGTTATCTTCCGACTAGTGGGGCTACGTAGAGCCTGCAAAGACACGTCGAGACCATCCATCTTTGTTTGACCGTAAGCATCGCTGTATCCACGACCAAAACGCGAACGAGTGGGGCTTCGGTATATCAAATGACAAGTGGGGCCATGACGCCGATACAAGGGGCAATACACGGGTAGGATTAGATTTTTAAACGGAGCTCTACGAGCGATGGCACGGAGGAGGTGGCATGCGGGGTGCCGAGATGAGATCGACGTCCACAAAGAACTGCATGAGGCGAGACCGGACGCATTAGATAGATATGAACTAGACGCGTTTAACCATGCAAAGAAGAGAAGAAATGGTCGACGACATCGAAGACCACCTCAAAACTTTGACCGACCGTGTCGGACACGAACGCGAGCAATGTAGAGAAAACTAGTGTCTCTCCTTTCCGGCGTGTATAGGTGGGTGCTAGGAGAGTGTGGTGGCGAAGGGAAAGACCTCGCGGCGGTCCGTGGCGTCCAACATAGCGGGTCGGCGTGGCCGTGCCCACGGCGGCGTGCATGCATGATCGGCATTGGCATCGGCATGTACGTTCGGCATTGGCCTCGGTGGTATCTCCGGTGTGTCGGTGATCGAATGAGGGGACGGGATTGAGGGTGCATCCCGACGTTGACCTAGCGATGGCGGCGAGCATAGCCATTCGACCATGCCGATATCGGCATCGGCATCGTTTGGAGGCTGTGGTGCTCGAATCAAGTTGGGATTTGTTTCTTGTAGGCCAAAATGAATTTGAAACAAGTTTCATGTTGAAGGTTAGGTAACGAAAGTTTGTAACTATCCCAAAATTATACTAGCGCCATGGTGAGGTTCTTTTTGATAGAGCTATACGGTTGGGCAAACTTTTTTGACACTTTTTAGATAGGGTTCCTTGTTGTTACACGTATGGCATCATGTATTGATTTTCAGGTCAAAACCTCGAAAAACAGCATCATGTATGGCATCATTTTCACCCTAAATTTTCTGAAACTTTCCCTTTTAGATATTCCTTGTTGTTATAGGTATGCCATCATGTATGTCAAACTTGGTTAGGTCTCACTTGAAACCAGCTTTTGTAACAAATTAGGTTTTTTACGCGTGAAAAGTAATGGCTACAACAAATTGTTGATGGTTTATCATTTTTTTGCGTGAAAAGTAATGGCAACAACAAATCGGTGATGGTTTATCATTTTTTTGCGTGAAAAGTAATGGCAACAACAAATTGTTGATGGTTTATCATTTTTTGCGTGAAAAGTAATGGCTACAACAAATTGTTGATGGTTTATCATTTTTTGCGTGAAAAGTAATGGCTACAACAAATTGTTGATGGTTTATCATTTTTTGCGTGAAAAGTAATGGCAACAACAAATCGGTGATGGTTTATCATATTTTTTGCGTGAAAAGTAATGGCAACAACAAATTGTTGATGGTTTATCATTTTTTGCGTGAAAAGTAATGGCTACAACAAATTGTTGGTGGTTTATCATTTTTTGCGTGAAAAGTAATGGCTACAACAAATTGTTGATGGTTTATCATTTTTTGCGTGAAAAGTAATGGCAACAACAAATCGGTGATGGTTTATCATATTTTTGCGTGAAAAGTAATGGCAACAACAAATTGTTGATGGTTTATCATTTTTTGCGTGAAAAGTAATGGCTACAACAAATTGTTGATGGTTTATCATTTTTTGCGTGAAAAGTAATGGCAACAACAAATCGGTGATGGTTTATCATTTTTTTTGCGTGAAAAGTAATGGCTACAACAAATTGTTGATGGTTTATCATTTTTTTGCGTGAAAAGTAATGGCTACAACAAATTGTTGATGGTTTATCATTTTTTGCGTGAAAAGTAATGGCAAGAACAAATCGGTGATGGTTTATCATTTTTTTTGCGTGAAAAGTAATGGTAACAACAAATCGGTGATGGTTTATCATTTTTTGCGTGAAAAATAACGCCTAAAACAGTTTATAATTTTTAGCGCGTGAAAAATAATACGGAAAACCGCCCTTCGAGCATACTTAGAGGGTGGAAGCTAATTAACCGCCAACGAGAGAGAGAGGGGTTATCCCGCCCGTTCCCTATATCATACGATCAACGGTCGGTGGGCATGATCCGCGTGATATGGGCTAGACCAATCGGAAGCGATGATGCACGTCCGCGAGAATTTGTGAAGAGAGAGGGCAAAGCCGAGTACTATCAAGAAACCAAGGGCACTCGAGTAGTAAATAGACTAAGGGATTCAAATATGAGATTTAAAAAATGGAAAATGCGTGTTTTGTACAATGAAACCCATCTTGGCCTACCTCAAACTATTTGCAATACCAATATACATCGAGTGTGAGAATTGTGGCCTCATTTAGACAAAGTATTATTTGGGGGAAGCTGTTTTGGGAAGGGCTTATTGTGGAAAACCATGCACCTTCATAGCTACTAGGTGATTTGAGAAGTGGCAATTTGTGGTAAAACTTGATTTATCTATGATTTGAGAAGTGGCAGTTTGTGGTAAAGACTCCATGAGTAAGTGCCACTCTTTTTAGGATTTTTTTGCACATTAAATGACTCATTTAACTAGTTAATCCCATTTGTTGACTCTCTGTTGACCAGCCACTTGAGGGTAAAACTGAGTATATTGCACTAGCCGGTATTAGCACTCGAGGGGAAAATTGAGCACACAAAAAATGCTAGTATAAGACTCGAGGGTATACCGAGTATATCTAAATTTCCGGGGTTAGACTCGAGGACACGTGCAATTGTTGACGCGTAGACGCGGGTCGCGGTGGAGAAGTCGGGACGTGCAATCGTGGACGCGTGTCGCGTTGCGAAGTCCAAGACGTGCGGACGTGCACTCGTGCACGCGTAGGACGCGGGTCGCATTAACCACCCCTCGCCTTTATAGACGCCTCCTCGCACTCGTCTCTGTCACTCTCACTCGCTCACGCATCGCCAACTCTCTCACGTCCCATCATCTTCTCCAAAGCAAAAACCCTCTCCCTCTCCCTCTTCCTCTTCCTCCGCCGGAGAGATGGACAAGGAGAATGCCAATCCCATCGTCGAGGTTGGCTCGAAGCGCGACGCCTCCATCTTCGGCCCCGTCCCCTCGACGGACGACGCCGCCGCCGCCGGTCACCGGTGCATCGGAGGCTGCTGCCGCCGGTGGCGAGTCGGATCCCGGCGGGATGGGACCCCTACGACCCCGTGCCGTACGTCCCGCCCCCGAACCCCTACGACACCTCCCTGGAGGACCCATGGAACGAGGTAACTACGGTTTGCTTCCTTTTTTGTTCCCCATTCCTTTTTGAACCCTATTTTTGCTGGTGTAGATGGATCTGTAGATGGATGAGTATTGGGCTAATATTTGCGCCGATTTTATTCCATTTTGTTTTGATCACTTCTTGATTTCGTTTAAGATTTGGGGTTCGGCTGTTCGGTTAATTTATGCAAGTAATATTGGATCTCAATCAGTTAATTTATGCAAGTAATCATGGGATCTCAATCAGTTATTTTATGCACTAATCAAAACATATCAACCGTTTAATTTTGCAAATAATCTCGAATGTGTTCAAGTCCAGATCTAGTTCAGCTCTAGAATCTGTTTCTTTGCCTATGATGAATGGTTGGGCACAAATTTTTACGGGGAGGGTTCAGCGAACCATTGCTGTGTACAAATCTGTTGTGCATGAGCTTTAGTTCGCTTACACCTTCCCTGTAGATATATAATCATGTCCACTCTAACCGAGGCTGACTCGTTTTTCTTAACTTTGTTATCATGTACGTTAGTCATCGTTGCAACTCATTCACTAGTTCCTGTTTGATATGGATCGGATGTCCGCAGCGACGTCGGCGGCGACGAAGAGGAGGAGGACGTCAAGACTCGCCATGTGCTCTGCGGAGGCTGCAGGTCGGCCAGTACATCTCCTACTTCGCCAAGGAGGTGTACAGGTGCCCCTTCCGCACCGGGAGACTCGGCGCCACGGACTTCAACTGCCTCGTCACGCATGCTGAGAACATCAGCAACACCTTCCCCAAGGTCGGCACGACGGTGAACGTCCACTCCTTCCGCGCCAAGTACAGGGCGCTCGGCATGCACCTCCGCAGCTTGCAGCGGGTGGAGATCTCCGCCGGGCGCATGCCTCCTCTCAAGCCCAAGGCTCCCAAGGGGAGCAAGAGCAACAAGTGGAGGGAGAGCCGGATGGGGTAGGCGGAGTCCCGGACGTGTCTTCGCTGCTCGCTGCTTGCCTCCTAGTTTGTTGTTGGGATCCCTTTGTTGTTAGCTAGGGATCCCTTGTTGTTATGTTAGTATGATGGTGCTTGTGAAGAACCTGTTACTATGTTGGCTGCTGTGTATGCAGCCTATTATCTATCCATATTATCTAGGGATTATCTATCCCTAGTCTACTATATTTTGTTGGCCGTACTTAGTTTTCTTGATTTACTATGACTGTGAATTTATCGTACATTATCCTGGAGATTTGCTTCTAGATTTAACTACATACATATGGACCAGAGGGAGTACTAGATTTGCTGCCATATTGGGCAAACAACGAGGGCCAAAAGGCACAAATAATTGAAGAAAGTCGAAATGCAAGCTTCTCTAGATTTTATACTAATTTGGTGAAAAGGACGAGAGAGAAAGAGGGGAAAAAGGTGCACTTAATAATGCCAATTTGGGGCCGAGAGATACGGAACCCAGCTCCCTGCTCACGTGCAACCAAACGCTTCTCGTCATGTCCCACGCGGTCCCTTTCTACCAGCCCCACGCGACGCGGGCCCACACGACTCGGCCCCACAAGACGCGGCCCCACACGTGACGAACGTCAACTAAACGGGAATCCTGCCGTCCGAGCTGCTTCACGCGGGTTTCAAACAAGGGCTTGGGGAAAACTGAGGAAAAACTAAGGAGCTGGGGAAAACTGAGTACAACTAAGGACCCGAGGGCACGAAAATAGAAATCCCTTTATTAAAATTCGTCTTTACTGGCTGTTCTGTTTTGGCAGATTCTGTCTCTGTTTTTTGCATTGTCTCTTGTGGACTTTAAGCGAGGTTTTCTAGACGTAGAGGGCTGTAGCTAATGTTTTATTGAGTTCTTGCAATGTGCCACTACAGGACCAAGGACCAAGGTGGATTCAAATTTTTTGAGTACTAACCCCTCTAATGAAGTTTATGAGAAGTTTGGTGTGAAGGAAGTTTTCAAGGGTCAAGAGAGGAGGATGATATATGATCGAGAAGAGTGAAAAGTCTAAGCTTGGGGATGCCCCGTGGTTCATCCCTGCATATTTCAAGAAGACTCAAGCGTCTAAGCTTGGGGATGCCCAAGGCATCCCCTTCTTCATCAACTTATCAGGTTTCCTCCCCGAAACTATATTTTTATTCGGTCACATCATATGTGCTTTACTTGGAGCGTCTGTGTGTTTATTTTCGTTTTGTTTATGTTTGAATAAATTCGGATCCTAGCAATCCTTGTGTGGGAGAGATACACGCTCCGCTTTTTCATATGAACACTCGTGTTCTTCGTTTTACTTTTAATGTTCAATGATAAAAGTTAGAAGCTATTGCACTTATTTATATTTGGTTGGAAAAGGAAAATGCCTCATATGTCTTGGATAATTTGACACTTGGCAATTGTTTTGAGCTCTCAAGTAGATCATGATTAAGTTTTTTCATGTAGTCTAAGCCTATTAGTGGAGAACTACTGTAGAGCTTGATGAAATTGGTTTGCATAATTGATCTCTCTTAAGGTCTAGATATTTTCTGGTAAAAGTGTTTGAGCAACAAGGAAGACGAGTGTAGAGTATTATAATGCTTGCAATATGTTCTTATGTAAGTTTTGTTGTACCGGTTCATACTTGTGTTTGCTTCAAACAACCTTGCTAGCCTAAACCTTGTATCGAGAGGGAATACTTCTCATGCATCCAAAATACTTGAGCCAACCACTATGCCATTTGTGTCCACCATACCTACCTACTATGTGGTATTTCCTGCCATTCCAAAGTAAATTGCTTGAGTGCTACCTTTAAACAATTCAAAATGCTTCTCAATTTGTGTCAATGTTTTATAGCTCATGAGGAAGTATGTGGTGTTTATCTTTCAATCTTGTTGGGCAACTTTCACCAATGGACTAGTGGCTTCATCCGCTTATCCAATAATTTTGCAAAAAGAGCTGGCAATGGGATTCCCGAGTCCCAAATTAATTAACCAAAATAGACACTCCTCCATGGTATGTGATTGTTGGACGGTACCCGAAGGATTCGGTTAGCCATGGCTTGTGTAAGCAAAGGTGGGGAGGAGTGTCATCATAATAAAACTAAAATAAAAGGGCACTCCTTCATGGTATGAGATTGTTGGCGAGGCACCCGAGGATTCGGTTAGCCATGGTTTGTGAAAGAAAGGTTGGAAGGAGTGCCACCCAAAAATAAAATAAAATGGGAGCCGCTCTTTGAAGGTTTGTCTGGCAAGGGGGTTAGAGTGCCCACTACCATTCGTTGACAACAACAACCATCTCTCAAAACTTTACTTTTTTGCTCTCTATATGTTTTCAAAACCAAAGCTCTAGCACAAATATAGCAATCGTTGCTTTCCTCTTTGAAGGGCCTTTCTTCTACTTTTATGTTGAGTCAGTTTACCTACTTCCTTCCATCTTAGAAGCAAACACTTGTATCAACTGTGCATTGATTCTTACATACTTGCTTATTTGCATTCATCATATTACTTTGTGTTGACAATTATCCATGAGATATGCATGTTACAAGTTGAAAGCAACCGCTGAAACTTATATCTTCCTTTGTGTTGCTTCGATGCCTTTACTTTGAACTTATTGCTTTATGAGTTAACTCTTGCGCAAGACCATTGATGCTTGTCTTGAAAGTACTATTCATGAAAAGTTTTGCTATATGTTATCTACTTGTTAGCAACTATAGATCATTGCCTTGAGTCACTTCATTCATTTCATATGCTTTGTAATAGTATGATCAAGGTTATGTAAGTAGCATGTCACTACAGAAATTATTCTTTTTATCGTTTACCTGCTCGGGACGAGCGAGAACTAAGCTTGGGGATGCCGATACGTCCCCGACGTATCCATAATTTTTGTCGTTCCATGCTTGTTTTATGACAATACTTACATGTTTTGCTTGCACTTTATGATGATTTCATGCATTTTCCGGAACTAACCTATTAACAAGATGCCACGGTGCCGGTTCTCGTTTTCTGCTGTTTTTGGTTCCGAGAAAGGCTGTTCGGGCAATATTCTCGGAATTCGACGAAACGAAGACCGAACCTCCTATTTTTCCCGGAAGCATCCAGAACACCGAAGAAGAGTCGGAGAGGGGCCAGAGGGCCACCACACCATAGGGCGGCGCGGCCTGGCCTGGGCCCGCGCCGGCCTGTGGTGGGGAGCCCCCAGGTGCCCCCCTGCGCCGCCTCTTCGCCTATAAAATCCCTTTCGACCTAAAAACATCGTACAACTTGACGAAACTCCAGAAAGACTCCAGGGGCGCCGCCGCCATCGCGAAACTCTAATTCGGGGGACAGAAGTCTCTGTCCCGGCACCCTGCCGGGGCGGGGAAGTGCCCCCGGAAGCCATCTCCATCAACGCCATCGCCTCCATCATGCTCCGTGAGTAGTTCCCCCATGGACTACGGGTTCTAGCTGTAGCTAGTTGGTATTCTCTCCTCCATGTACTTCAATACAATGATCTCATGAGCTGCCTTACATGATTGAGATTCATCCGATGTAATCGGTGTTGTGTTTGTCGGGATCCGATGGATTGTTACATTATGATTGTCTATCTACAAAGTTTATGAAGTTATTGTTGCTGCAATCTTGTTATGCTTAATGCTTGTCACTAGGGCCCGAGTGGCATGATCTTAGATTTGAGCTCTATACTTATTGCTTAGATTGTATCTACAAGTTGTATGCACATGTCATCGTCCGGAACCAAAGGCCCCGAAGTGACGAAATCGGGACAACCGGAGGGGATGGCGGTGATGTGAGGATCACATGTTTTCACCAAGTGTTAATGCTTTGCTCCGGTGCTCTATTAAAAGGAGTACCTTAATATCCGAGTAGTTTCCCTTGAGGCCCGGCTGCCACCGGCTGGTAGGACAAAAGATGTTGTGCAAGTTTCTCATTGCGAGCACGTACGACTATAATTGGAAAACATGCCTACATGATTAATGATCTTGATATTACTGTCTTAATGCTATTTCAATCCTATCAATTGCCCGACTGTAATTTGTTCACCCAACACTCGTTATTGGAGAGTTGCCACTAGTGTAGATAGCTGGGAACCCGGTCCATCTTTCATCATCATATACTTGTTCTACATGTCATTGGAAGTAGTATCAACTATCTTCCGGTGCCATTACTCTCGTGTTACTATTACTTGCTGCTGTGTTACTTGTTACTCTTGCTCTCATATCATCGCTACTTTCACATCACCCACGTTGCTAGTGCTTTTCAAGGTGCGAGTTGAATTGACAACTCAGTTCTTAAGGCTTATAAGTATTCTTTACCTCCCCTTGTGTCGAATCAATAAATTTGGGTTTTACTTCCCTCAAAGAC
>NC_061512.1:89008288-89022942 GCF_022539505.1 Lolium rigidum | reverse complement strand
GGGATCAAAATAAAAAAGGAAATAGCCAGTAAATTAATTAGTGTCAAAAATAAATCTATCAAAGGAAACCTTTATTGTTCATAGAGGATGACATGTGGGACCGACCCGCCAGCTGCGTCGTCATCGTTTCAAAGGTGGCAGGGATCAAAAGAAAAAGGCAAATAGCCGTAAATTAGGGGTAAAAATAAATCCAACAAAGGAAACTTTTATTGTTCATAGAGGATGACATGCGGGACCCATGAGCCGACGAGCTTCCTCAACGTTTCAAAGTCGGCATGAGATTGAAAGAAAAGGCAAGTGACCAAATATCGAGAGCCAAAAATAATCCAAGAAAAGAAATTTTATTGTACATAGAGGATGACATGCGGGTCCCATTTTGCGAGCAGCGGTCTCAACGTTTCCAAGGTGGCACAAGACCAAAAGAAAATGAAGTAGCCGTAAATCGGGGGTGAAAAAAATCCAAGAAAAGAAAGATTTCAATTGGGCTGCGTCCGGACATCTGGGCCTTCGAACTATCATGCTGGGCCTTTTGACTCGTACAATTTCAGCCCACTCCAAAACAGGAAAGTTCGGATTTTTCTAAAAAAACAGGAAAGTCCTATGCTTCGCAAAAACACAAAACAAGGAGATTCAACATATAAGTTTGTTTATGTAAAATAAATATTTAATTTATCCGTTTGCAATAGCTCAGAGCGAAATACACTGTTTATTGTCTGCAAAATAATCAAGATATCACATGTTTCTTGTACGGGGAGGCTGACATCGGGGACCCATGAGCCAGCAGCGTCGTCAACGTTTTAAAGGCGGCGGGGGATGGAAAGAAAAATAAACCAAAAATCTGTTGGTAAAAAATCCAAGAAAACAAACATTTTCGTTCCGAGAGGATGACATGCGGGACCCATGAGGCACAGAAGCATCCTCAGCGTTTATTGTTCATAGAGGTTGACATGTGGGACCCGTGAGCTAGCAGCGTCCTCAACGTTTTAAAGGCTGCAGGAGATCGAAAGAAAAATAAGCCAAAAATCGTTTGGTCAACAAAATCCAAGAAAAGAAACATTTACCGTTCTGAGAGGATGACATGCGGGACCCATGAGGCAGCAGCATCCTCAACGATTCCAAGGCGGCAGGGGATCAAACGAAAAAAGGAAATATCCAGAAATTAATTAGGGGTTCAAAATAAATCCATCAAAGGAAACTTTTATTGCTCATAGAGGATGACATGTGGGACCGACCTCGCCACGACGCCCTCATCGTTTCAAAGGGGCAGGAGATCAAAAGAAAAAGGCAAATAGCCGTAAATTAGGGGTCAAAAATAACTCCAAGAAAGAAAACTTTTATTGTTCGTAGAGGATGACATGCGGGACCCATGAGCCAACAGACTTACTCAACGTTTCAAAGGCGGCATGAGATCGAAAGAAAAAGGCAAGTGACAAAATATCGGGAGCCAAAGATAATCCAAGAAAAGAAACTTTATTGTACATAGAGGATGACATGCGGGTCCCATTTAGCAGCGCAGCAGCCTCAACGTTTCAAATGCGGCTTGAGATCAAAAGAAAAAGAAAGTTGATTGTACATAGAGGATGACATGCGGGTCCCATGAGTCAGCGAGCTTACCCAACGTTTCCAAGGCGGCAGGGGATCAAAAGAAAAAGGAAATAGCCAAAAATCAGAGGGTGAAAAAAAATAAAGAAAATAAACTTTTATAGCACATAGAGGATGACATGCGGGTCCCATGAGCCAGCAGGTTCCTCAATGTTTCAAACGTTGCATGAGATCGAAAGAAAAAGGCAAGTGACCAAATATCAGGATCCAAAAATAATTCAAGAAAAGAAACTTGATTGTACATAGAGGATGACATGCGGGTCCCATGAGTCAGCTGCTTACTCAACGTTTCCAAGGCAGCAGGGGATCAAAAGAAAAAGGAAATAGCCAAAAATCAGAGGGTGAAAAAAATCCAAGAAAATAAACTTTTATAGCACATAGAGGATGACATGTGGGTCCCATGAGCCAGCAGGTTCCTCAACGTTTCAAACGTGGCATGAGATCGAAGGAAAAAGGCAAGTGACCAAATATCAGGATCCAAAAATAATTCAAGAAAAGAAACTTGATTGTACATAGAGGATGACATGCGGGTCCCATTTAGCAAGCAGCGGTATCACCGTTTGAGAGGCTGCACGGGATCGAAAGAAAAAGGCAAGTGACCAAATATCGGGAGCCAAAAATAATTCAAGAAAAGAAAGTTTTATAGTACATAGAGGATGACATGCGGGTCCCATTTAGCAGCAGCGGTATCACCGTTTGAGAGGCGGCACGGGATCGAAAGAAAAAGGCAAGTGACCAAATATGAGGTTCCAAAAAAAATTCTAGAAAATAAAGTTTTATAGTACATAGAGGATGACATGCGGGTCCCATTTAGCAGCAGCGGTATCACCGTTTGAGAGGCGGCAGGGGATCGAAAGAAAAAGGCAAGTGACCAAATATGAGGTGCCAAAAAAACTCCAAGAAAAAGAAAGTTGATTGCACATAGAGGATGACATGCGGGTCCCAATTAGCAGACAGCGGTCTCAACGTTTCCAACGCGGCAAGGGATCAAAAGAAAAAGGAAGTAGCCGGAAATCGGGGGTCAAAAAAAATCCAAGAATAGAAAGAATTTTGGTTCATAGAGGATGACATGCGGGACCCATGATCCTGCATCGTAAACGGCTCGATCGGAGAGCGTTGAACGAGATGGCGCGATCGAGAAAAAAAACAATGCCAGAGAGGCTGCCATCTGGGCCCTTGATGTCTACGTGTGCTTCTATTCTTGTAGACAGTGTTGGGCCTCCAAGAGAAGAGGTTTGTAGAACAGCAGCAAGTTTCCCTTAAGTGGATCACCCAAGGTTTATCGAACTCAGGGATGAAGTGGTCAAAGATATCCCTCTCAAGCAACCCTGCAATCACGATACAAGAAGTCTCTTTTGTCCCCAACACACCTAATACACTTGTCAGATGTATAGGTGCACTAGTTCGGCGAAGATATAGTGAAATACAAGTAATATGGATGAATATGAGTGGTAATAGCAATCTGAAATAAAGATGGCAGCGAGTAAACATGCAACAGAACAGTAAATAAATGGATATTCGATGTTTGGAAACAAGGCCTAGCGATCATACTTTCACTAGTGGACACTCTCAACATTGATCACATAATAAAACTACTCTACACTCTCTTGTTGGATGACAAACACCATTAATTGTGTAGGGCTACAAGAGCACCTGAATGCCGGAGTTAACAAGCTCCACAACATTCGATGTTCATATTTAAATAACCTTAGAGTGCATGATACATCATTGCAATTACACCAAGAACTAACATAGCATGCACACCGTCACCGACAGACTATGAAAGGAGGAATAGATCACATCAATACTATCATATTAATAATTAACTCCATAACCTACAAGAGATTATGATCATAACCTACGCCAAGAACTACACGATGCACACACTGTCACCATTACATCATGGAGGAGGAATAGAGTACTTTAATAACAACACCAGAGTAACACAACTAGATCACAGAGAGAGAGATGAACCACATAGCTACAGTAGAGCCCTCAGCCTCGGGGGAGAATTACTCCCTCCTCATCATGGAGACAGCGATGGCGGTGAAGATGGCGGTGGAGATGCGTTCTGGGGGCAATTCCCCATCCCGGCGGCGTGCCGGAACAGAGACTCCTGTCCCCCGAATTGGAGTTTCGCGATGGCGGCGGCTCTGGAAGGTTTTCTGGTGTTTCGTCAATCCGTCTCGAAGATTTAGGTCAGGGGCCTTTAAATAGGCGAAGAGGCGGCCTCGGAGGAGCCAGGGGTGGCCCCCCATAGGCTGGCGCGCCCAGGGTCCAGGCCGCGCCGCCCTGTGGGGCGGGGCCCCCAGTGCTCCCCTCTGGTGCCTCTCTGACTCTCTGGATGCTTCCGGGGAAAATAAGGTCCTGGGCGTTGATTTCGTCCAATTCCGAGAATATTTTCTTACTAGGATTTCTGAAACCAAAAACAGCAGAAAACAGGAACTGGCACTTCGGCATCTCGTCAATAGGTTAGTTCCGGAAAACGCATCAAAACGATATAAAGTGTGAACAAAACATGTAGGTATTGTCACAAAACTAGCATGGAACATAAGAAATTATAGATACGTTTGAGACGTATCAAGCATCCCCAAGCTTAGTTCCTACTCGCCCTCGAGTAGGTAAACGATAACAATGATAATTTCTTAAGTGACATGCTACAAACATAATCTTGATCAATACTATTGTAAAGCATATGAAGTGAATGAAGTGATAGTAAAGATAATGACTAAACAACTGAATCATATAGCAAAGAATTTTCATGAATAGTACCTTCAAGACAAGCATCAATAAGACTTGCATAACAGTTAACTCATAAGCAATAGATTCAAAGTAAAAGGCATTGAAGCAACACAAAGGATGATTAAGTTTCAGCAATTGCTTTCAACTTGTAACATGTATATCGCATGGATAGTTGTCAACATAAAGCAATATAACAAGTGCAATAGGTAAACATGTAAGAATCAATGCACAATTGACACAAGTGTTTGCTTCTAAGATAGAAGGAATAGGTAAACTGAATCAACAATAAAGTAGAAGATAGGCCCTTCGCGGAGGGAAGCATGGATTACTATTTTTGTGCTAGAGCTTTTATTTTGAAAACATAGAAGCAATTTTGTCAACGGTAGTAATAAAGCATATGCGTTATGTATAAGATATCCTATAAGTTGCAAGCCTCATGCATAGATTACCAATAGTGCTCGCACCTTGTCCTAATTAGCTTGGATTAACATGGATTATCATTGCATACATATGTTTCAACCAAGTGTCACAAAGGGGTACCTCTATGTCGCCTGTACAGAGGTCTTAAGGAGAAAGTTCGCATTGGATTTCTCGCTTTTGATTATTCTCAACTTAGACATCCATACCGGAACAACATAGACAACAGATAATGGACTCCTCTTTTAATGCTTAAGCATTCAACAACAGATAATATTCTCATAAGAGATTGTGTCCAAACTGAAACTTCCACCATGATTCATGGCTTTAGTTAGCGGCCCAATGTTCTTCTCTAACAATATGCATACTCAAACCATTTGATCATGAAAATCGCCCTTACTTCAGACAAGACGAACATGCATAGCAACTCACATGATATTCAACAAAGGTAAAAGTTGATGGCGTCCCCGAAACATGGTTACCGCTCAACAAGCAACTTATTAAGAAATAAGATACATAAGTACATATTCTTCACCACAATAGTTTTTAAGGCTATTTTCCCATGAGCTATGTATTGTAAAGGCAAAGAATAGAATTTAAAAGGTAGCACTCAAGTAATTTACTTTGGAATGGCGGAGAAATACCATGTGGTAGGTAGGTATGGTGGACACAAATGGCATAGTTTTTGGCTCAAGGATTTGGATGCACGAGAAGAATTCCTCTCAATACAAGGCTAGGCTAGCAAGGTTGTTTGAAGCAAACTCAAGTATAAAACGGTGCAGCAAGACTCACATATGAACATATTGTAAGCATTATAAGACTTTACATCATCTTCCTTGTTGTTCAAACACCTTAACCAGAAAATATCTAGACTCTAGAGACCAATCATGCAAACCAGATTTTAACAAGCTCTATGTAGTTCTTCATTAATAGGTGCAAAGTACATGATGCAAGAGCTTAAACATGATCTATATGAGCACAACAATTGCCAAGTATCAAATTATTCAAGACATTATACCAATTACCACATGCAACATTTTCTGTTTCCAACAATATAACAATGAACGAAACAGTTTCAACCTTCGCCATGAACATTAAGAGTAAAGCTAAGAACACATGTGTTCATACGCAATAGCGGAGCGTGTCTCTCTCCCACACAAGCATGTATTTATTCAAACAAAACAAAAACAAACAGACGCTCCAAGTAAAGTACATAAGATGTGACCGAATAAAAATATAGTTTCAAGAGAAGAAACCTGATAAATTGTTGATGAAGAAGGGGATGCCTTGGGCATCCCCAAGCTTAGATGCTTGAGTCTTCTTGAAATATGCAGGGATGAACCACCGGGGCATCCCCAAGCTTAGACTTTTCACTCTTCTTGATCATATTATATCATCCTCCTCTCTTGACCCTTGAAAACTTCCTCCACACCAAACTCAAAACAAACTCATTAGAGGGTTAGTGCATAATCAAAAATTCACATGTTCAGAGGTAACAAAATCATTCTTAACACTTCTGGACATTTCCCAAAGCTACTGGAAGTTAATGGAACAAAGAAATCCATCCAACACAGCAAAAGAGGCAACGCGAAATAAAAGGCAGGATCTGTCAAAACAGAACGATCCAGTAAAGACGAATTTTTTAGAGGCACTCGGACTTGCTCAGATGAAAATGGTCAAATTGTATGAAAGTTGCGTACATATCCGAGGATCACGCACGTAAATTGGCAGATTTTTCTGAGTTACCTACGGAGAACCCTGCCCAAATTCGTGACGACGTAAATCTGTTTCTGCGCAGTAATCCAAATCTAGTATCAACTCTACTATCAAAGACTTTACTTGGCACAACAATGCAATAAAATAAAGATAAGGAGAGGTTGCTACAGTAGTAACAACTTCCAAGACACAACAAAACAGTAGCAAAATAAAAACATGGGTTATCTCCCAAGAAGTGCTTTCTTTATAGCCATTAAGATGGGCTCAGTAATTTTAATGATGCACTCCCAAGAAATAAGAGTTGAAGCAAAAGAGAGCATCAAGAAGCAAGTAAGAAACAATTTTAAGTCTAACCCACTTCCTATGAAAAGGAATCTTGTAAATAAACAAATTCATGAAGCATAATGCAACAAGCATAGGAAGATAAAACCAGTGTAACTTCAAAAATTTCAGCATATAGAGAGGTGTTTTAGTAACATGAAAATTTCTACAACCATATTTTCCTCTCTCATAATAACTTTCAGTAGCATCATGAACAAACTCAACAATATAACTATCAAATGAAACATTCTTATCATGAGCTATGTGCATAAAATTATTACTCTCCACATAAGCATAATCAATAGTTGTAGTGGGAGCAAATTCAACAAAGTAGCTATCATTATTATTCTCATCAAGTGTAGGAGGCATAGTATAATCATAATAAAATTTACTCTCCATAGTAGGAGGCACCAAAAGACCACTATCATTATAATCATCATAAATAGGGGGCATATCATAATCAACATAAACTTTCTCCTCAATACCCGGAGGACTAAAGAGATCATTTTCATCAAAACCGACCTCCCCAAGCTTAAATTCTTCCATAGCATTAGCAACAATGGTGTTCAAATCATTCATACTAATAACATTCCCATTAGCATGCATAAGTTCCATGGGTTTTTAATTTTCTCTTCAAACACATCATGTCCTAATTCAAGATAAAGTTCATCAAGATCTCTCATTTTGTTGTTGTCTTCCATTAAGCCTTACTAGTGTAAAACAAGAGACAAAAGATGCAATTGCAGGATCTAAAGGAAATAGCTTCGAGCACTTTCAACGGCAACAGAAAATAACTTAGTTACCTGGGACCGGAGTGTGAGTGCCTTTTACCTTACCTCCCCGGCAACGGCGCCAGAAAAGTGCTTGATGTCTACGTGTGCTTCTATTCTTGTAGACAGTGTTGGGCCTCCAAGAGCGAGAGGTTTGTAGAACAGCGAAGCAAGTTTCCCTTAAGTGGATCACCCAAGGTTTATCGAACTCAGGGAGGAAGAGGTCAAAGATATCCCTCTCAAGCAACCCTGCAATCACGATACAAGAAGTCTCTTGTGTCCCCAACACACCTAATACACTTGTCAGATGTATAGGTGCACTAGTTCGGCGAAGAGATAGTGAAATACAAGTAATATGGATGAATATGAGTGGTAATAGCAATCTGAAATAAAGATGGCAGCGAGTAAACATGCAACAGAATAGTAAATAAACGGAGATTCGATGTTTGGAAACAAGGCCTAGGGATCATACTTTCACTATTGGACACTCTCAACATTGATCACATAATAAAACTACTCTACACTCTCTTGTTGGATGACAAACACCATTAATTGTGTAGGGCTACAAGAGCACCTGAATGCCGGAGTTAACAAGCTCCACAACATTCGATGTTCATATTTAAATAACCTTAGAGTGCATGATAGATCATTGCAATTACACCAAGTACTAACATAGCATGCACACCGTCACCGACAGACTATGAAAGGAGGAATAGATCACATCAATACTATCATAGTAATAATTAACTCCATAACCTACAAGAGATTATGATCATAACCTACGCCAAGAACTACACGATGCACACACTGTCACCATTACATCGTGGAGGAGGAATAGAGTACTTTAATAACATCACCAGAGTAACACAACTAGATCACAAAGATAGAGATGAACCACATAGCTACAGTAGAGCCCTCAGCCTCGGGGGAGAATTACTCCCTCCTCATCATGGAGACAGCGATGGCGGTGAAGATGGCGGTGGAGATGCGTTCCGGGGGCAATTCCCCGTCCCGGCGGCGTGCCGGACCAGAGACTCCTGTCCCCCGAATTGGAGTTTCGCGATGGCGGCGGCTCTGGAAGGTTTTCTGGTGTTTCGTCAATCCGTCTCGAAGATTTAGGTCAGGGACCTTTAAATAGGCGAAGAGGCGGCCTCGGAGGAGCCAGGGGGTGGCCCCCCCATAGGCTGGCGCGCCCAGGGTCCAGGCCGCGCCGCCCTATGGGGTGGGGCCCCCAATGCTCCCCTCTGGTGCCTCTCTGACTCTGGATGCTTCCGGGGAAAATAAGGTCCTGGGCGTTGATTTCGTCCAATTCCGAGAATATTTCCTTACTAGGATTTCTGAAACCAAAAACAGCAGAAAACAGGAACTGGCACTTCGGCATCTCGTCAATAGGTTAGTTCCGGAAAACGCATCAAAACGATATAAAGTGTGAACAAAACATGTAGGTATTGTCATAAAACTAGCATGGAACATAAGAAATTATAGATACGTTTGAGACGTATCAGCCTACATCCCTGGTCGGTGCGGATTTGCGTTGACTCGGCCGGCGAACCCGAGAATTCGAGATGCACCACGTCCCAGGCCACCATACGCGACGTTTTGGCCGTTTTCGTCGGGCTAGCTGGCCTCAAAAACGAGAAAAAAACGTTTTGACATGCACAACAGAGAGACCAAAAATCGTCGGCCATGGTACACCAGCAACCACGGCGCGACTTCAACTTCGTCGGCCATGGCAACTTTTCTTGTAGTGTTTTAGGGGGAATGACGTACCAAACGGCCTCTGGCACCACATAGTTTGTCGGAACGAGGCCATATTTGGCACGTGCGTGGGCCCTGGGATAGGAAGCAAGGCCCCGGGTGCAGAATTCCAATTCGACCAACGGGCGACCCGTTTTTCATTTTCATGGTGCCGAAACGGTTTTTTTTTGTGAAGCAGCTACAGGGGGCGCATTAGAGTATCGAGCCCAACCACCGCGCGTTGATAGGAGACCGCCTACGCACCACCTATCACATGCCATATGCGCACGTTAGCTATCTGGCAATCCCTGGGGCTTCCTGCGGTTTCCTGCCGAATCCGCTGGAAACTGACCGGATTTGAACTAGGGGTACACTTTACGTCTCTCCAGAAATTCGGGGAATAATATTTTCAGGTCTACAACACGTCATTTTATGTGCTAAATTTTGTTCGTGTGAAGCGTCCGCGAACGGGTGCACCACCGCCCCCGGTACGGCCATACCGCATGTCCCGGGGGCCCCGTTTTGGGCAGATGGCAAAGCGAACGAAGTCAAAATACCCCACGGAGCCTTGTGGCGTCATTTTATATGTCATGTTAACTAGTAAAAAACACGAAATTGGGATACGTCAATTTTCTTGGAAGACCCTTCACGAAAAGGGCTATCACGTCCGGAGTTCTATGGCTTTTAGGGGGAATGACGTACCAAACGGCCTCTGGCACCACATAGTTTGTCGGAACGAGGCCATATTTGGCACGTGCGTGGGCCCTGGGATGGGAAGCAAGGCCCCGGGCGCAGATTTCCAATCCGACCAACGGGCGACCCGTTTTTCATTTTCATGGTGCCAAAACGGTTTTTTTGTGAAGCAGCTACAGGGGGCGCATTAGAGTATCGAGCCCAACCACCGCGCGGTGATAGGAGACCGCCTACGCACCACCTATCACATGCCATATGCGCGTGTTAGCTATCTGGCAATTCCTGGGGCTTCCTGCGGTTTCCCGCCGAATCCGCTGGAAACTGACCGGATTTGAACTAGGGGTACACTTTACGTCTCTCCAGAAATTCGTGAAAAAATGTTTTCAGGTCTACAACACGTCATTTTATGTGCTAAATTTTGTTCGTTTGAAGCGTCCGCGAACGGGTGCACCAGCGCCCCCGATACGGCCATACCGCATGTCCCGGGGGCCCCGTTTTGGGCAGATGGCAAAGAGAACGAAGTCAAAATACCCCACGGAGCCGCGTGGCGTCATTTTATGTGTGATGTTAACTAGTACAAAAGACGGAATTGGGATACGTCAATATTCTTGGAAGACCCTTCACGAAAAGGGCTATCACGTCCGGAGTTATATGGCTTTTAGGGGGAATGACGTACCAAACGGCCTCTGACACCACATAGTTTGTCGGAACGAGGCCATATTTGGCACGTGTGTGGGCCCTGGGATGGGAAGCAAGGCCCCGGCGCGGATTTCCAATCCGACCAACGGGTGACCCGTTTTTCAATTTCATGGTGCCGAAACGGGTTTTTTTTGTGAAGCAGCTACAGGGGGTGCATTAGAGTATCGAGCCCAACCACCGCGTGGTGATAGGAGACCGCCTACGCACCACCTATCACATGCCATATGCGCGCGTTAGCTATCTGGCAATCCCTAGGGTTTCCTGCGGTTTCTCGCCGAATCCGCTGGAAACTGACCGGATTTGAACTAGGGGTACACTTTACGTCTCTCCAGAAATTCATGGAAAAATGTTTTCAGGTCTACAACACGTCATTTTATGTGCTAAATTTTGTCCGTTTGAAGCGTTCGCGAACGGGTGCACCAGCGCCCCCGGTACGGCCATACCGCATGTCCCGGGAGCCCCGTTTTGGGCAGATGGCAAAGCGAACGAAGTCAAAATACCCCACGGAGCCGCGTGGGGTCATTTTATGTGTGATGTTAACTAGTACAAAAGACGGAATTGGGATACGTCAATTTTCTTGGAAGACCCTTCACGAAAAGGGCTATCACGTCCGGAGTTGTATGGCTTTTAGGGGGAATGACGTACCAAACGGCCTCTGACACCACATAGTTTGTCGGAACGAGGCCATATTTGGCACGTGTGTGGGCCCTGGGATGGTGTGGTGACCCTGCATACCACTGCATGTTGTAGTATGCCAGTCGTTGATATAACATTCACGAAGTACCATTCCGCAAATATTACATCCCTCGTAGTAGTACAACGTAACATAGCGTGGTCCATAACTCATTCATTGATTATTACAACTATCATACACATGTCATCTTGGAGCTCCTCTTGGGTCCTAAGAGGAATACTCCTGGGTTCGAGGTGAACCCAACTTAACTTACAATACAAGAGTCTCATTAAACTAAACATTTATTTCATCGAGCAGCTAAATACTAAGAGTTCGGGCTGCTCGGTTACTACTACTATCGGATATCTCTAGGCTTGATCTCCCCGGAAGCCTCCCCGGATCCGTAGACGATGATGTAGTCTACTCCTTCAACTCCTCCCCGAGAGGTCCGGTTCCTCGTAGCCGATGATCTCGGCTCCATCATTGCTGTCGTAGTTCTCCTCCAGATGATTCAGACAATCTAAGCATGGGATTTAAGAGTGGTATGAGTACGAGCGTACTCAACAAGTTCATTATAGATAAGAGGTGTTTAATGCACTAGCTACGATATTAGACCGTAAAGTCTAATACCAATGCAAGTTTTGATAAACATTTCTTTAAGAGATTGCTTTTATTTCAAAGAGCTATGTCCGTCAGCCTTCACCGGTTTACTAGAACTTCATGGAGCTCCTTTCCTGCGCGTTCGCAGCTTCCTTATCCCGGAACAGGGAGTGACAGTCACGGTTCTTTACACTCGCAGAGGTGTGTTGCTTTACCCATAAGAGATCTTAACCTTGGTGCCAACCGGCAGCTTTCCCGTCCACACTTCCTTCGGTGTGAGGCCCGGTATAAGGTCTAGCCAATCATGTTCCTCCGCTACCTCGCACACCCACCCTTTTGTTGCATACCCCGACCCTGGGTCCTCGTCGGTCCTCTTACACCAATTAAGGATGGACCCCGACCACGACAACGGCTTGGGACTCGTTAACCAAACTCCTTCGCCGGTAGTCGCAACCCATCATAGACCACTTACCGTGGGGAATTAGAATGGGATCCCCACCCCACCGCTTGCCCAACCCGGGTCAAGTGTCTACGGTAAGCGCATCCGTTGATGTACGAGAGGTGGAAACACTTTTGACTACTCCGTCCCACTCCGCATCTTATGGTTAACACGGGTATTACGGCACAAGAATCATCGGCGACATTTGTTGTTTAATCCTAGATGGATATTAACCCTTTGAATGGAACCTCCACCATATCAACACAATCCATGGTTCCATTGCCCACCACATAGTCATATTCATAGTTATGAAAATAGTGGTTTTGGTTTTTATGCAATAGTGATAATCATAGTACTTTGCAAGTAATTTGATAAAGATATTCAAATGACGTGAGCAAGTGATGAACTTGCTCGAACACCGCAAAGTTTTGCGGTTGGAAGGTGTGGACTGACCCTTGTCCTCTTGTCTCTGAAAAATAGCATCATTGTCCGATAAGGGCAATGGTTAAAGAAGCAATTATGCATGATTCCAGTTTTTAGGGTTTGTTCCCCCCTTCCGATGTCGTTATTATTTTATGTAAGAGGTTAATACTAAGAGTAATTTAGGGATACTTGATTTAAAGTAAAATACAACCTTGAAATGTTGTCAAGGTGTTTTTTAAAGTCCAATTGCATTGATGGACTTATTTTCATTAATGAAAATAATATGTGTGATTTAAATCATTATTAAATTCCTTAACATAGTACTTATTCTTAATTGTCTTCAAAAATTCTCTTTGATATTTTATTTAAATAGAGAATTTTATGTTGATCCTTTTTCATATTTTTAATTTATTTTTAAGAGCTTTAGATAATTTTTTATTGAATTTCAAAGTTTCATGCTTTTATTGAATTGTGAAAAGTCCTCTTTGCCCCTGGGCCTACCTGCCAGTGGAGCCCAGAGGGTTGGGCTAGACCAGCTCGGGTCCAACCGACCCGAGCGGTCGGTCGCTCACTCTCGCTCCTCGCGCCGCTCGTCCTAACCCTAATCCCCTCCGCTCTCACTGGCGACCTGCGTCGCCCACACCGTCGCCGGCCGATTCCGGCGGTCTCAGGCCGCCATGGCCTACGCCATGGGGCGCATTCGAACCGCCGGACGACGGCGATTTGTTCTCTCCGCGTCGATTTGGAGCCGACGCCATCCTCGCTCGCCATCGACCCTCGCCGCCATGCCTAGGGTTCGGGATCCGCTTGATCCCGTGGTTCCCCAAGCTCCGGCGAGATGGTGCCGTGGCCGCCACGATGGGGTGGTGCCTGTGGCGCCGCCATGGCCTCGGCTTGGCCCGGCGCCGCCGCGCCCTGGCGTGTGCCGCCGTGGCCGCCATGGCCGTACCCTGCGCTTCGCTTCACCGGTGAGTAACCATAGCCTCCTTACCTCCCTCTCTGCTCTGCTCACCTCTCTCCTCATCCTCTTCGTCTTGCTCAGCTACTGGCCTGCATCTCCATGTTGAGATGCTTGCCGTGACTATACGCTGTTGCTGTGCTCTGCTAGCCTATTCATGTGCTGCTGTGCTTGTGTTGCTAGGCTACTGTGCCTATGTGGATGTGCTGCTGCTGCTCTTTCTCTATTTCTAGCTGTTGCAACTCATGAATCTCTTGCTTATAATCATGCTGTGGTGCTCTGTGTAATTTTGTGGCTCCTACTGTTGCTTGGTGTACTACGCCTCTACTGTACATGCCATTGCTTGCCCCTGACTTGATCATACTGTGATGATCCTTGCCTTTGGCAAGTGCCGCTGCTCTCGATGAGATTTTAGATGTGCTTTAATTCATGGACATGCTCATTTGAGCCTAGTTGTTAATTTAACTGCCCCTTTCTTTGATGAAGAGCTTCTGGATACAACTGTGCTGCCTGATGCCCTTATCTGTGATGCAATTGTTCAGTTATATGATGAACTTAATTATTTGTCCATGTGTTAATGCTTAGAATGAGTTCTAGCATGCAGTAGCATGCTCTAACAAGCTTTAATGATCATGTGAGCATCAATAGCTGATCATTGGATTGGTTACATGTTGCCTGTGTCTTGTCGTTACTTCTCTGTGTATAAGTGTGGCACAGATCATTGCTGGTGCTTGCTCAAGCATCAGCTGATGCATGCAGTGATCCTCTGGATCATGTGCATGATTATGGTGGCTTGGTTACTTGTATAATTCATTTATCTGTATTACCTTACTTTGTTTGATGGATAAATGAGATGAACTACTT
>NC_061512.1:88997505-89008188 GCF_022539505.1 Lolium rigidum | reverse complement strand
CTGTACAAGATACCTTTAGAAATCCTTTGAACCAAACAAACTCCGATTCATATTAGTCTATACCTAATAATAAAAGCAAAAGGGTTTCTCCCTCGGTCGTTCGTTCAACTTAAAACTGCCCTCAAAGTTGGGACAAAATTACCCACCAATGCCACCGATAAGTGAAAAAGCGTTTGGATTTTTTTTTTATTTCCCATCGTCCCACTCCTTTTCCTTCCGTACATTGTCCTGCAACTATGGTATGCACCGCGAGAAGCTTCCGGAAACCGGCCTCCTCAATCACATATCCGTGTGCCGTGACCGGCCTCAGCTCTAATCTAATCCGGTCGCTTCTTTGCTCGCCGCGCGTCACCCCCTATACTTATACAAATTGTGACGTCGGTCTATCAGCTCGATCGATTTCTCTAATACGCCGGCCGCGCGTACGAGAACGCGGCGTATGCCTGGATTGCGTCCGCGGCTCCGCGCTACAAAGCAGCGAGCACATCCGAGCTTCGCTTGAGGAGGATCTCGATGGTAGGTGGTAACGTGATTGGTATGCTTGGGCTGCTCAACTTCAGATCGGACACCGATGGCCCATGGCCTGGTGCCCATGGCCTCTGTCCGATCCGACACCGCCGATTCCGACTTTACATGCTAGGACTGCTCAACTTTCGGGATGCCTTGCCTGATGGATGCGAACCGCAGCTGCTCCCGTCTTCTTTAGACTCGCGCGCTGTTTTTTTCCGGTGCCATACGGAGACTGCTGGCGGAGCAACATGCTGCATCGCTGCTGCCGTCTTGGACGACGTTGATGTACCAGCTGGTAAGGCGTGCGAATACGAAAACGAGAACTCCATGCCGTCGTAAGTCGAGTTCGTATCCGGTCGTCGCCGCCGGCCGTGTATTCGTACGTCCGCACATTCAAGTTGATTGATCTCAGTTCGGTCACCAAGATGGAAGAGGAGGGCCAAGATGTACGACGCAGCTTTGCAGTCTACGCAATACGCTCTGTTGCACAGCTGAATGTAATTAATAATACATGTTGCTCTGTCTTTTATCAGATCAGCGTCATTCTTTGATGTCTTGATCTGGAAACTTTGAGGTTTGTTCGTACATGAACGCAGTACGTATGCATTGCTTATATCCCCATGCAAAATAGGATGATATATACACTATATTAGGGAAAATTCAATTCGGATGTGTATGCTCTCTGTACCAAAAAATTATATTTCGAAGTGTTAAAAAATTTGGACAAAAAATTCTACATGTACATCTCCATAATATATGTGTGTTTGTCAAGTTTCATGAAAAACCAATATTTTTGTGTTCTATTTAAAAAAAAGTTTATCTTATGAAAAGAATTATTTTTAGGACTATTTTTTGTCTTTTTACACACGTCACATGATAAGTCGATTTTTTATAAAACGACTCTGTGAGCGTGTTGCACGTGAAGATGTATGTGCGAATTTTTTGTTTCAATATTTTTTAAAATTCAAAATATATGTGAGATGCATCTAAAGGTATAATAGATGCATCCTCATCAAGCACCCTGGTAAATCAGATTTGATTAGCCTTAGATTTTACCTAAGGCAAATCTGAGCCGTCTATGTTTTACCGCGGTGGTATAAAACAAGCATCCAACAGAGCAAACCCTAGCCGCCTCTCCTCCAATCCCCGCGCGTGCGTGCTCTTCCCCAATCCCCTCGTTCTCCTCCCCATTCCCCTTCTCCTCCCACGTCCGGCAGCGACGCCCCGCCTCCCGCGCTTCTCCTCCTCCAAAGCCCCGTCTCTGTCCTTCTACATCGCCGTCATCTTTGCTTGTCACCGGACGAGGAGTGCTGCAGGTGGAGCTCCGGCGTCGAGCCGGCTGTAGCAGTGCCGCCGCCTCGCTCTCGACGAGCACAAGCCTCCACTTGTGGGAGGAGGTGGCGCGTTGGAGACGACGGCGAGGTCCTTGCCGCAGGTGGAGCTCCGGCGACCGAGCCGGCTACAGTAGCGCCGCCGCCTCGACGTCGCGGTGGGTTACGCCGGCGCTACGCAGTAGATGAGCGCGGATGCGAGATGAAGGAAGGCGCGTCGCGCGAGAGGCGAGTCTGGAGAGGAGGTCGCCGCCGGGGGCCAGCTCCATGACGAGGTACCGCCCACGGCCGCCTGCATCAGCTTTTCAAGCACGTCAGATTTGGTATATTTCGCCCCTATCCTCATCCTCTCACTTGTTTCGTCCTCTCATTCGTGTCTGTGCGCTCCAAGGTGAACCAGTCGATGGGGCCGTTCCACGCGCTGCTCTGCGTGAGTTAGTTCTTCTCGCCCGAGGTCGCCGAGGAAGACATCCCACCGCGAGATGTGGCGGACTATCTGGAGGGACGAGCCGACATGCCCATCCTGGCCTACTTCACCGGCGACGGCCCCACGGCGCCCCGTCTTCTCTTGAAGGTCGCCGCCGATGCCAGAGGATTCGTGCTTGCCGGCATCCAGATATGCCCCAGACGGGCAGCGGCCTCTTCAATCTCACGGTTCTCTCTCTCTCTTTCTCTTCTTTGGTTAACAAGAGTATTATCGTTTGCTATACCAGATGCATCCCGTCTCCTTTCAGTGATTGCTCTTGTCTTAAACTCATCAAGACCAGGAGGAACAACTCGTGCCAATCTTGCTGGTTTCATAACATTTTCAGCATCCACCTTCTCCGCTGGATAATATCCAGAATTGTTTTTTTTTTCAGAGGATTTTGTAGCTGGTAGATTATTTCACTCTGTACCAGACAGTGAGATTTCTGTTTGTTTCAAGGATTTACAATGAGATCATTAACATTCCACTGATTGTTTTCCACTTCTGTTTGTAGGTATATCTATGGCTTACTTGTCAGGAAAGAGAGGGCTAGGAGGGCCTAGCTGCTACAGCCAGGATGATGAGCCTGGAATTGTCGATTTGTAATTGACATATCCTTTGGTTCATTTTATCATTCTTTTGAATATCTAGGAGTGTTAATACCGCGAACATAAAATTATTAGCAAGTTGCAGTGATAATGGAGAGCCTGAGCACATACTTTCTTTGATCAAGCAACTGTCGTGTTTCATCCAAACTTTTCCCTTGTCCTTCAACCATCTTGGTGAATTAACTGTAATCAGAGTAACATAAGTGCAAATAAAATAATATTTAGCCTGTTTCTAAATAGACATCCTTTTCTCAAATTATTTCTCCTATTTATACTTTGTTCAGTATTAATCACCATGTTCATAATTTTCCCTTTGTCAATGCCAGAGCCATGTGCTAGGATCTTATAAGATTAATGTGGATGCATCTAAAGGTATAAACATTGTACCCCCATGGAGTTACCACACAGCTTAGCACGGTTCGGCCATCGGATTGAGCCTTTAAATCTCTTCCCCGCCGTTGAATCGCGGTAAGACTGTTTTACTAATATGCCAAAACGATGCTCATGCATACAGTAACTAGGGTTAATGTTCATCCCAGTAATAGCAATCTTCTTTTATGTACATATATTAATTATGCTCGCTGAATATTGGCTACTGGACAATAATCAATTTTTTGGCTCATTTTTGTTACTTGGGCATTTTGATTTCCCATGAAGCGCTTAATTGCGGAAAAAAGTCGGATACAGTTACATCTCATTTTTTAGACTGCATGTTGCTTTATGGCTATATAATAAAATATAGTCTGATTTCATTAGCATATCAATGAAATTGCAGGTCCAAGGCATCTTTGGACATGAACCACAAGCTTGGTTATGATCTAAGTATGAGCCTCAAACCTATATGGATACATCAACTAAAAGCAAAGAGTCCATTGAGCTTTAGGTAATGAGTTTACTTGCATTAACATGTTACACTAATAGTAAGTTCTTGAAATATAATTGCTTTCAGTACTTCTCCTTTTGCACTTTATTTTGGACTTCTGATTGCTACCAACATTCTTGCCTCTAGAAACAATTTTACTACTCACCGCCTCCTTTCCCGTGGATTCAGTTGAGGGGCGCATGTGGTCTTGTTTTCTTTGGCGGATTCCTTGGTTCTGTGGTATCTCCTTCTTCCTAGCATTCTTTTTGGCTGCTGTCCCTGTCTACTTCTTCTCGTTTCGGTCTCTTGTGTTGAGCTGGTTGTTGTTTTCTAGCCACTTTTGGTTCTTCCACCTGTCTCTCAGTGATTTGTTCTTCTGCTCGTCCGTCTTTCTTATGATTTTTGTCAGTGTTGTCTGCTCGCTCACATGGTTTGTGACTTTGTGTGTTGCTCTCTCCTGCTTGCAGGTTATCTTCGTGCTGGAGCTCTCCGCATCGGATGGTTGTGGCTTGGATAGGGGTTTGCCTGTGCTTTTCGTAAGTTTGCCCCCTCTACTTGGATAGGTTTGCTGTGTCAGACTAATTAGTGATATCGCATATTTGGCATCTGATTTAATTAGCAGAACTGTGAAAATGCAGGTTCAAGGAGGGCATCTGGTGGGTCTTCTTGCAGCTCTGGACAAGAACCTTATGCTTGGTTAGGAGTTTGAACCTCAAATCTAATAGGAATAGAACAACTAAAGGCAGAGCCCATTCATCTTTAGGTAATGAGTTGACTTGCATTGGCATGCTACACTAATAGGAAGTTCCTATGAAACTAAATAGAGTTCCACGAAAATGATGAAACATTCAGCTTTGTATGGCTTATATTTACTCGGTTTTAGTTAACCACAGCGGGGTTCCTATATAGGCTCAACAAGGATTCACTTTTTAAAATGAACATGCTTACTTTTATCACAGCAGGGTTCCTAGAACAATTTTTTTTGGGTCTTTTTTGGTCTTATTTTCTGTAGTGATCTTCTTAATGCCCTGTTTCATTACAATCCCCTTGGTTCCGAGCATTGTGTGCTAGATAGGATGATGACAGTTATTTTTAATTTTTCTTCGTGTAAGCAATTCAATCTGATGGATTCAGGTACCATATATTGTATCTGCAGAAAATATGAGAAACGCGTTAAATTGTATGCTATTTGCTGCAATTATTTAGTCCTAAAAAACAATCAAAATGGACTAGATTTTCAAAAATAAAAATTAAAGTTAGATTCTTGTGTTTTTATACATCATGCCATAAAAAGGAAAGGATTATCAGGGACTACCTATTCTTGGATATTGCTACAGGTGGTCAGCTAGATTATATTCATTTATAACGTAATACCATAATTCTGCTGTTACGTTCCTTTTTAGTGATATTTCCACTCTTCATATCCAGCCTATACTTCCCGCTTTTCGTGTTTTTATACTTCTGTGTTTAAACTTGGGCCTCTATGTGGTTTCAGGCTTTCAGCAATGGAATAGTGACTGGATGAGAAGCTCCAGAACTTGCACACTGTAAGTTGATCCTTGCTGCCTTTTTACAACAAGTTACTGTAAAAATATTTGCATGCACGTGCTTTGTACAGAGATGAGCCATATTTTAATGTGACAAGTATGATTGCCATGATTACACGAAATTTGAACTTGCTGGTGAATTAATTCGTCTTCAGGTTATTTAACACGGTTGCAGTTTCTCTGAATCTGGCAAGGTAGACTATATAATGAGCCCCTCTTTCTAATTCCTTCCCTACTCTCTAATTAAAATTTTGTCCTCCTTTAGAGTAGTATGATCAATGCAAAAAAATACAAGTGTGCTTAAATTATGGTGCGGATTGTAAGTTCATAACAGAAATATGTGACTAGAGTATATAGGTAGCATGATTGGAGTATATATTTACTCAAGGAAGTTCCTTCAAAAAATTAGAGATCAAGCCTTAATGTTTCTACGAAACCTGAGCTACATGCTTTGCATAGACCTTTGTAGTGTAATACCCCAAATTTACGAAATAAATATTTGTGCTTTATTGAAATGCAAGTAAGATATTGATAGAAGCTAAGACAGGTTGAGATATGAACCATATGTTGATAAGTTTCAGTATTGCTAGCGAAAACCGAGAAACTATGCAAGAATAAATAAAAATTAAAATAAAATGTGTGTCCTAGAGCTTGAACACTGGAAGCTACAGTTAGTAGGTTTTAGCCGCCTTCAGGCACTCTAAGCAGCATTGTATATGTATTGCTGTTTAATATTCTGGTCTTAGAATAGCTATAACAGTAAGGGATACTGAGAACTAAGCATTGGATTTTTTTTTTTTGGTTTGCTTAGTGATACAATGTTCGCTGATGCACATTTTTCCGCGATGTTTGTATAGTTTGAATCTGTAAGCAATATCTCATGGACTATTCTTTGTTCTCATACGTAGGACATGCTTTTGAGCGCGAGCTTCTATCGGCTTATTTACAGGTTAGTTTCGCATCGTGCTCCAGTTTACTAGCTGGTTCTTATCATGAATGCTCCTTCGCCCAGATTGGAGATTCTAGGCATACATTAAGCTAGGTTCATCACAGCTACAAGAGCTGGCGTATCTGCCACCATCGCGCCCTATCTAAAGAGGTGAACATGGTGTTATTGGGTATTTAGGTGCTTCATTGTACTTTGATTTTAGTGGGTAATTAGTAGTTGCCAATCTATAGCATACGTTTACTGGACGAAGTTGTATAATATATGGCACATAGTGTTCACTGATTCTCTTTTTTTTTGCGGGTAAGTGTTCACTGATTCTCAAAGCTAACTTATATAACTCATGTTCATATCGTAGAATCATAATGTATCTTTGTCACATGGATGTAGTTCTTCTATTAGCATTAAGATTTAGTACTCGATTATTTTGGCGACATTGTACAATATTGTTCCTGAACACATTGGCGACATTGGCCAAGTTTATGTTTTGTCACAGTTACCTATTAGGTCTACAGTTTCTTTTTACCGTGGCCATGCTGCGACAATGCTCATAGGCGACTTATGTAGGTATTTATATCCCCTTCTTTTAATTTTTCCACCTTATTATTATCGTCTTTATACGAAATTTAAATTGTTATATAGATTTTACGGGAACGTGCGCCCCAAATGATTTCAGTACCCTTGGTCTGCCAGGTAGCCCAAGTTAATTCAGATGATTTCTTCTACTTGTAACATTTTCTCATGGATATAGTGTATGTCACATTATTCCGAAGTTAGACTATGTATGTACTTATTCTATAAATTTTGACAACTAATGTTATAATTTTGACATGTCTGTTTAATTTACATGAAGCCGTATATTTTATAATTTGATTGCCAACATGTATGACAATATGAGTTGATTACCACATAATAGTTCTAAGGTTCTAGCTTTCATATAATTTATACTCTCATGTATGGCTGGCTTAGTTGATCTATCTATTACAGCTGGTTGTTTGACGTCAGCTGGATAATTATTTTCAACTTGGAAGGTTTTCTTTCAAAATGCAGTTGCTTTTTCTAGGTTTCAGCGGAAGATAGATATTAGGAGAATAGTTAATAGGAACTACTGCTTATTTTATTGTTATTCTAGGTGTTAAGCTGAATCAGATTCTTTTATTACCGAATGTTGATGTTATGCTGCTGCAATGCTGCTTATTTTCCAGCGTGTGCTTTAAATACAATTTTCTGGTAAAAAAGAGTTCCTGACATATTTGTGTGTGCTTTGAAAGTTACAGTCAAGGCTTTGAGTAGAGGAACCAATTAGAAGCTTCACTCAATCGACGGGGATTTCAGCAATTTGGGCTCGGTTTGGGTTGGGTGCTTGGGTTAGGATAGGGTGCGGTCAATGTTTTTTTCTCTTTGTGCAGGCTGCGGTGGTTCTTCTGGTATGCGACAAGCCGTTAAGCATGTACAGACTTGTGTATATAGAATCAATTCTAACACTTGTGCCTATATTTACTATTGTAGGATACTCCGAACGTAGTGGGTATTGTTAATAAAATATTACTCGACCTTATGCTAAAAATGCTTGTTTGTAAGGCTGAGTGCCAACTTAAATAATGCGACAATGTAAATTTTGTGTGACTTCTTTTTAACACATCTATATAGCCGCTTGAATTCGTGTTCTCGTGTACATGTGGATGTTTCAAATCCAGTACAAGTATTATGAAGGTTTGTCAATTATGAAATAGAAGAAGACTACATGTAGGCATGCAATTTTCCACCTTATTTCTACGTTGTGAACCGGCGCGGATTTCACGGAATCGTGCGCCAAGGCGCACATCTAAATCTAGTTTTAAAATATAGGGAGCATATGATCCCATGCCCCAAAACACCATATATAATAGAAGTTATGTGGTCCAAAATCCATTCTTCTACTTGCAGCTAGGGTACCGCTAAACAACTACGATCTGCCGGCGATTCGACCAACTGCACCCCGCCATGACCAAACCGCCGCCGCACACGATGCTCAGAACTGCACCTCGCGTAGGCATGTCTCCGATGCATATTTGGCCCGATGTCCTCCAGCACCTGTTCGCGTCCAAGCTCCTCGCTGTGGGAACCGATTTGCAACCGAACCAAGGTTTTATCCCATTTGAACCCATGTCGATGCATTTATTTTTGGACCTTTATTTTGATTTGGAGAGAGTAAACTTTTTTTCATGTTTTTCCCCATTTTCACACCCATAATACTACCTTGATAAATAGTCTCAAAAAGAGTACTACTTCCGTAAAGAAAAAGATGTCTGAAAATTGCCATGTATCTATAAACTAAACAATGTCTAGATACATCTAAATTTACATAAACTTGCAACATCATTCTATGAACAGAGGTAGTAGCATTTTAACAATATTTCCCGTTGCAACGGACGGATAAAGTTGTTACAAATTACCCACCACTGCCACCGGTAAGTAAAAAAAAAATCTGTAAACTGTTGGATTATTTTTCTGCACCGAATCCGTCCGTCCATGGTTTCGTACGAATTCCATACGGACTAGAATCATCATATCGTCCACCTATCTATAGCTGTCTCCACGTTGATTCCCAGAGAAACCCAACAGAGATTCGATCTCCATGTAAGCTGGAAACCAAGCTTTCTATCTAACATGGAAGTCCCCAATATTGATCATCCTTTACGAAGCCTGCGAAATAAGGTCGACAGCGCCGCCGAAGCATACGGTGTGCTGTGTGCACCGTCGCGATGACAACCATCCAACAACTCGACAGTGGTAAGCGCAGCTAGCATATTGAGCAGTCCCTCGGCGATGGCGACGGTCTGGCGAGCTAGATGCCCACGCAGGCGTGGGGTCGACCGTGGATAGCACGACGACGCTTGTGGCGCAGAGGCGGCCGCTCGCGGGATCTCAGCGAAAGCGTTCAGTATGAGTGTGTTGTGTTGTTGGGCCGGTCGCGGTTCAAGATCCCCTAGACCGTGCCGCCGTGGAGTTCATCCGTGTCAAGGCCAGGGTCTTGAGGCTTCGCTGGAGCTACGCGTCCGTGTCCGCCTAGACCATCAAATTATCTGAGTTTAATTTGCGTGGCCGTGGCGTGTGGTGATGAAACTTTATCCGCTGATTTCTCACCTGGAAACAATCCACCTTTTATTACTCCCATTTAAGTAGTCTCTCTCTCATCCCTAATAATTATTGGACTTTAGTTCAAATTTCATCGGAGTAATAGTAGAGATATACATTATGTTTGTCATGAATATGAGAAAACTTGACCACTAACGATGGTGATAAAGAGTCTGTTATAGTTTGCTGGAGTGTTTGATTGATGGTGTTGGAGAGTTTAAATATGTGTTTCTTTCTGTGCGTCCCGGTGCATCGCACGGGCATTTTTGCTAGTTGACTATAATATGGATATATCTAGACACATTTTAGTTCAAGATTCATCCATATCATTTGACAAGTAATATGAATCGGAGTGAGTATATTAAATGGAGTAGTATATATTGTTCGAAAAAATTAAGTTATACTGTACTAATAAAGAAACCATTTCTATGGTCAAACTGATTTGACGGGACAGGAATCGCACCAGGACGTAGTGGCGTGCTATCCTAGCCGAAGTTTTACTCGGCGCATCGATGCAGCTGCCGAAGAATAAAAAAAGTCATATCCACTCCTACTCTTCACCTCCATCGTTTCCATCCTTGGCTCTCCACTTCCATCATCGTTCTCCACTCGCCAAGCGCTGCTAGCAAATTTTTTCATCCTCTAGATCTCCCATTTGCATAGCTTTCTCTCCTCACCCCTCCGCAGAACCGCAGCACTCCTCCTTCCCGCTCGACTCTCCTACAAATCTCCAATCACACATACTTGCTTCCGCCCTCTTAAATCTATCTCGTCTCCATGGCGGCATCGAACGACGACCACGCTGTATGGCGACCGGGGAAGCTCCCGCCGAGCTGTTCAATCTCATTGCCCGAGTCTGGACGTTACAGTCGACGTCCGGCTGGCCGCATGCTCCAAAACGCTGTGCCGCCATGTCGCCGACAACATGAATCTACACCATTGGGATGGACCCTGCTTGCTGATGCCCGATTCCGCCCATTGGCACTATGATGATAGTAGTGCGCACCACACGGTGTACCACGTTGTGCCCCTCGACCATCCTCGGCGCACAGCCATCCTGCCGTTCATGGACAATAGATTCTGGGTTGGCATGAACGGCGACTGGATCGCCGGCGTGGACAGTGGTGGGAACTGGTTCCTCGCGAACATCTACACGCACCAAGAAATCTCCCTACCATCGTCGGAAACTTGCAACATTTTTCGGGAGGAATGGATTGGCTTCCCGACTTGCCTCCTGAAAGGTACATGACGTATGGGCGTGCCATGTTTTTGTTGAAGATTGTAATTTGCGAAGTG
>NC_061512.1:88982093-88997405 GCF_022539505.1 Lolium rigidum | reverse complement strand
CCAACCATAGAGGTGGTAGATATTTCTTACTTCGGACAAGACGGACATGCATAGCAACTCACATGATATTCAACAAAGAATAGTTGATGGCGTCCCCAGAAGCATGGTTATCGCACAACAAGCAACTTAATAAGAGATAAAGTGCATAAGTACATATTCAATACCACAATAGTTTTTAAGCTATTTGTCCCATGAGCTATATATTGCAAAGGTGAATGATGGAATTTTAAAGGTAGCACTCAAGCAATTTACTTTGGAATGGCGGATAAATACCATGTAGTAGGTAGGTATGGTGGACACAAATGGCATAGTGGTTGGCTCAAGTATTTTGGATGCATGAGAAGTATTCCCTCTCGATACAAGGTTTAGGATAGCAAGGTTATTTGAAACAAACACAAGGATGAACGGTACAGCAAAACTCACATAAAAGACATATTGTAAACATTATAAAATTCTACACCATCTTCCTTGTTGTTCAAAACTCAATACTAGATATTATCTAGACTCTAGAGAAACCAAATATGCAAACCAAATTAGCAAGCTCTAAGTATTTCTTCATTAATGGGTGCAAAGTATATGATGCAAGAGCTTAAACATGAGCACGACAATTTCCAAGTATCAAATTATCCAAGACATTTTAGAGTTACTACATGTAGCATTTTCCAATTCCAACAATATAACAATTTAACGAAGATGAAACTTCGCCATGAATACTATGAGTAGAGCCTAAGGACATATTTGTCCATATGCTACAGCGGAGCGTGTCTCTCTCCCACAAAGTGAATGCTAGGATCCATTTTATTCAAACAAAACAAAAAAACAAAAACAAACCGACGCTCCAAGCAAAGTGCATAAGATGTGACGGAATAAAAATATAGTTTCAGGGGAGGAACCTGATAATGTTGTCGATGAAGAAGGGGATGCCTTGGGCATCCCCAAGCTTAGACGCTTGAGTCTTCTTAGAATATGCGAGGGTGAACCACCGGGGCATCCCCAAGCTTAGAGCTTTCACTCTCCTTAATCATATTGCATCATACTCCTCTCTTGATCCTTGAAAACTTCCTCCACACCAAACTCGAAACAACTCATTAGAGGGTTAGTGCATAATAAAAATTCACATGTTCAGAGGTGACACAATCATTCTTAACACTTCTGGACATTGCATAAAGCTACTGGACATTAATGGATCAAAGAAATTCATCCAACATAGCGAAAGAGGCAATGCGAAACAAAAGGCAGAATCTGTCCAAACAGAACAGTCCGTAAAGATGGATTTTATTAGGCCACCAGACTTGCTCAAATGAAAATGCTCAAATTGAATGAAAGTTGCGTACATATCTGAGGATCATGCACGTAAATTGGCTTAATTTTCTGAGCTACCTACAGGGAGGTAGACCCAAAAGATATCTGGAACTACGCAGTAATCCAAATCTAGTACTTACTTTACTATCAAAGACTTTACTTGGCACAACAAAACTCAAAACTAAGATAAGGAGAGGTTGCTACAGTAGTAAACAACTTCCAAGACACAAATATAAAACAAAAATACTGGAGTAAAAACATGGGTTGTCTCCCATAAGCGCTTTTCTTTAACGCCTTTCGGCTAGGCGCAGAAAGTGTAACTCAAGTAACATCAAGAGACGAAGCATCAACATCATAATTTGTTCTAATAATAGAATCATAAGGTAACTTCATTCTCTTTCTAGGGAAGTGTTCCATACCTTTCTTGAGAGGAAATTGATATTTAATATTACCTTCCTTCATATCAATAGTAGCACCAACGGTTCGAAGAAAAGGTCTTCCCAATATAATGGGGCAAGATGCATTGCATTCAATATCCAAGACAACAAAATCAACGGGGACAAGGTTATTGTTAACCATAATATGAACATTATCAACTTTCCCCAAAGGTTTCTTTTTAGCATTATCGGCGAGATTAACATCCAAATAACAATTTTTCAATGGTGGCAAGTCAAGCATATCATAGACTTTTTTAGGCATAACAGAAATACTTGCACCAAGATCACATAAAGCATTACAATCAAAATATTTGACTCTTATTTTAATGATGGGCTCCCAACCATCCTCTAGCTTTCTAGGAATAGAAGTTTCAAGTTTTAGTTTCTCTTCTCTAGCTTTTATGAGAGCATTTGTAATATGTTTTGTGAAAGCCAAGTTTACAGCGCTAGCATTGGGACTCTTAGCAAGTTTTTGTAAGAACTTTATAACTTCAGAGATGTGGCAATCATCAAAATCTAAATCATTACAATCTAAAGCAATGGGATTATCATCCCCAAGGTTGGAAAAAATTTCAGCAGTTTTATCACAAGCAGTTTCAGCAGTTTTAGCAGTTTCAGGTAATTTTGCGCGCTTTGCACTAGGAGTGGAAGCATTGCCAACACCAATTATTTTACCATTGATAGTAGGAGGTGCAGCAACATGTGAATCATTAGCTTTGCTAGTGGTGGTAATAGTCCAAACTTTAGCTACATTTTCCTCTTTAGCTAGTTTTTCATTTTCTTCTCTATCCCACCTAGCACGCAGTTCAGCCATTAATCTTATATTCTCATTAATTCTAACTTGGATGGCATTTGCTGTAGTAAAAATTTTATTTTCAATATCCCTATTAGGCATAACTTTCGATTTCAAAAGATCAACATCAGAGGCAAGACTATCAACTCTAGAAACAAGAATATCAATTTTATTGAGCTTTTCCTCAACAGATTTGTTAAAAGCAGTTTATGTACTAATAAATTCTTTAAGCATAGCTTCAAGTCCAGGGGGTGTATTCCTATTATTGTTGTAAGAATTCCCATAAGAATTAGCATAACCGTTACCATTATTATAAGGATATGGCCTATAGTTATTACTAGAATTGTTCCGATAAGCATTGTTGTTGAAATTATTATTTTTAATGAATTTTACATCAACATGTTCTTCTTGGGCAACCAATGAAGCTAATGGAACATTATTAGGATCAACATTAGTCCTATCATTCGCAAGCATAGACATAATAGCATCAACCTTATCATTCAAGGAAGAGGATTCTTCAACAGAATTTACCTTCTTACCTTGTGGAGATCTTTCCGTGTGCCATTCAGAGTAATTAACCATCATATTATCAAGAAGCTTTGTTGCTTCACCAAGAGTGATGGACATAAAGGTACCTCCAGCAGCTGAATCCAATAAATTCCGCGAAGAAAAATTTAGTCCTGCATAGAAGGTTTGGATGATCATCCAAGTAGTCGGTCCATGGGTTGGGCAATTTTTAACCGAGAGATTTCATTCTTTCCCAAGCTTGAGCAACATGTTCATTATCCAATTGTTTAAAATTCATTATGCTACTCCTTAAAGATATAATTTTAGCAGGGGGATAATATCTACCAATAAAAGCATCCTTGCATTTAGTCCAGGAATCAATACTATTCTTAGGCAGAGATAGCAACCAATCTTTAGCTCTTCCTCTTAATGAGAAAGGAAACAATTTTAATTTTATAATGTCACCATCTACATCTTTATACTTTTGCATTTCACACAATTCAACAAAATTATTGAGATGGGCAGCAGCATCATCGAACTAACACTGCGAAAATTGCTCTCGCATAACAAGATTTAGTAAAGCAGGTTTAATTTCAAAGAATTCTACTGTAGTAGCAGGTGGAGCAATAGGTGTGCATAGGAAATCATTATTATTTGTGCTAGTGAAGTCACACAACTTAGTATTTTCAGGGTTGGCCATTTTAGCAGTAGTAAATAAAGCAAACTAGATAAAGTAAATGCAAGTAACTAATTTTTTTGTGTTTTTGATATAGAGTGCAAGACAGTAAATAAAGTAAAACTAGCAACTAATTTTTTTGTGTTTTGATATAATGCAGCAAACAAAGTAGTAAATAAAATAAAGCAAGACAAAAACAAAGTAAAGAGATTGAGAAGTGGAGACTCCCCTTGCAGCGTGTCTTGATCTCCCGGCAATGGCGCCGTGAAAATATGCTTGATGGCGTGTATTTCACACGTTCGTTGGGCAACCCCAAGAGGAAGGTATGATGCGCACAGCAACAAGTTTTCCCTCAGAAAGAAACCAAGGTTTATCGAACCAGGAGGAGCCAAGAAGCACGTTGAAGGTTGATGGCGGCGGGATGTAGTGCGGCGCAACACCAGGGATTCCGGCGCCAACGTGGAACCTGCACAACACAACCAAAGTACTCTGCCCCAACGAAACAGGTGAGGTTGTCAATCTCACCGGCTTGCTGTAACAAAGGATTAACCGTATTGTGTGGAAGATGATTGTTTGCAGAGAAAACAAGTAAAACAAGTATTGCAGCAGATTTGTATTTCGAGTATTAAAAGAATGGACCGGGGTCCACAGTTCACTAGAGGTGTCTCTCCCATAAGATAAAAGCATGTTGGGTGAACAAATTACAGTCGGGCAATTGACAAATAGAGAGGGCATAACAATGCACATACATGGCATGATAAGTATAGTGAGATTTAATTGGGCATTACGACAAAGTACATAGACCGCCATCCAACCGCATCTATGCCTAAAAAGTCCACCTTCAGAGTTATCGTCCGAACCCCTTCCAGTATTAAGTTGCAAAGCAACGGACAATTGCATTAAGTATGGTGCGTAATGTAATCAACAACTACATCCTCGGACATAGCGCCAATGTTTTATCCCTAGTGGCAACAGACACAACACAACCTTAGAACTTTCTCATCATCGTCCCGGTGTCAATGCGGGCATGAACCCACTATCGAGCATAAATACTCCCTCTTGGAGTTAAAAGCAAAAACTTGGCCGAGCCTCTACTAGTAACGGAGAGCATGCAAGATCATAAACAACACATATGTAATAACTTGATAATTAACATAACATGGTATTCTCTATCCATCGGATCCCGACAAACACAACATAGAGTATTACGGATAGATGATCTTGATCATGTTAGGCAGCTCACAAGATCCAACAATGAAGCACAATGAGGAGAAGACAACCATCTAGCTACTGCTATGGACCCATAGTCCGGGGGTGAACTACTCACTCATCACTCCGGAGGCGACCATGGCGGTGTAGAGTCCTCCGGGAGATGAATCCCCTCTCCGGCAGGGTGCCGGAGGAGATCTCCGGAATCCCCCGAGATGGGATCGGCGGCGGCGGCGTCTCGCAAGGTTTTCCGTATCGTGGTTTTTCGCCTCGGGGGTTTCGCGACGGAGGCTTTAACTAGGCGGAAGGGCGAGTCGGGGGCCGACGAGGGGCCCACACCACAGGGCGGCGCGGGCCCCCCTTGGCCGCGCCACCATGTGGTCCGGCCACCTCGTGGCCCCACTTCGTATGCTCTTCGGTCTTCCGGAAGGTTCGTGGCGAAATAGGCCCCCGGGTCTTCGTTTCGTCCAATTCCGAGAATATTTCGTTACTAGGATTTCGAAACCAAAAACAGCAGAAAACGACAGAATCGGCACTTCGGCATCTTGTTAATAGGTTAGTTCCAGAAAATGCACGAATATGACATAAAGTGTGCATAAAACATGTAGGTATCATCAATAATATGGCATAGAACATAAGAAATTATCGATACGTCGGAGACGTATCAAGAGGCGGCAGGGGATCTAAAGAAAAAGGCAAGTGACCAAATATGAGGTGCCAAAAAAAACTCCAAGAAAAGAAAGTTGATTGCACATAGAGGATGACATGCGGGTCCCATTTAGCGGCAGCGGTCTCAACGTTTCGAAGGCGGCAAGGGATCAAAAGAAAAAGGAAGTAGCCGTAAATCGGGGGTCAAAAAAATCCAAGAATAGAAAGAATTTTGGTTTATAGAGGATGACATGCGGGACCCATGATCCTGCATCGTAAACGGCTCGATCGGAGAGCGTTGAACGAGATGGCGCGATCGAGAGAAAAAACAATGCCAGAGAGGCTGCCATCTGGGCCCTACATCCCTGGGTGGTGCGGATTTGCGTTGACTCCGCCGGCAAACCCGATATTTCGAGATGCACCACGTCCCGGGCCACCATACGCGGCGTTTTGGCCGTTTTCGTCGGGCTAGGTGGCCTCAAAAACGAGAAAAAAAACGTTTTGACATGCACAACGGAGAGACCATAAATCGTCGGCCATGGTACACCAGCAACCACGGCGCGACTTCAACTTCGTTGGCCATGGCAACTTTTCTTGTAGTGTACCATCCAAAAAAATTAATTTTTAATGGTATCTTCATCTTCCAAATTTTCTTATTATTATCAACTGGTATATCAGAATGAAGGATCGCATTGTATAAAGATTTGATCGAGAAAGTGCCATCTACATGAAGATTCCATCTAAATTCGTCCGGTTCAGGCGATAGGTGAATATCTCCCAGCCGGTGAATTAGGGCATTCCATGCCAGTAGCCTTTGTCCAAGCAAAATCCGTCTGAACGTCACATTCAGAGGTGAGGTAGCCATTACTATGGTAATGGTATCACCTTTGCGACGAACAATACTATACAACGCAGGATACTATTCATTTAAGGCTGCATTGTGTAACCAAACATCTTCCCAGAACCGTATCTGTGCTCCATTCTTGATCGAGAAAGTACCATGGCGAAAAAAGACATTTTTTTCGCCATGAGACCAGCCTAGAAGTGTGAATCCCCAGGTTTCCAAACCACTTGGGATAGCGTCTTCGAGCCGATATATTTTCTCCGAAGAATAGTTTGCCAAATCTCATCATCGGTAAGAAGCTTAAACAACCATTTACCAAGCAGAGCTGAATTCTTGACCTCCAGGTCATGAACTCCAAGCCTGCCTTGATCTTTGGGACTATAAACTATACTCCATTTAACCAGTTGATATTTTTTTCTCGTTGTCCCCTTGCCAAAAGAATCTGGATCGATAATAATCGAGTTTATACAGAATTCCTTTCGGCAATAGGAAGAATGATAACATATATAGTACCATATTTGTCAGTACCGAATTAATGAGTACCAATCTTCCCCCCATGGACAACAATTTACCCTTCCAACTACTAAGACGTTTTTGTAATCTTTCTTCCATAATTTTCCATTCAGCAATTGTAAGTCTCCGATAATGAATCGGAATGCCCAAATAACAAATAGGAAACTGAACTTGCCCACAACCAAACAACTCTGTATATAGAGTCGTATCATTTTGGGCATCACCGAAACAGAACAATTCACTTTTATGGAAATTGATTTTTAATCCCGACAACTCCTCGAAAGCCGCCAAAATTAATTTTAGATTGCGAGCTTTTTCGAGATCATGATCCATAAAAAGAATTGTATCGTCGGCATATTGAAGGATAGATAAACCCCCATCAACCAGATGTGGGATCACACCTTCAATCTGACCATCAGACTTGGCCCGCTCTATGAGTATAGCCAGCATATCCGCTACAATGTTAAACAACATTGGTGATAGCGGATCCCCTTGGCGTAACCCTTTTCGTGTTTGGAAATAGTGACTGGTGTCATCATTAACCCGGATTGCCACACTACCTCCATACACAAAATCATTTATTAGAGCACGCCATTCAGGAGAAAAACCTTTCATACTGAGTGTCTGCTGAAGGAAAGACCACTTGACCTTATCATACGCCTTTTCAAAATCCAATTTTAAAATTACCCCATTTAATTTCTTAGTATGCATCTCATGTACTATCTCATGCAAAATCGCCACTCCATCAAGGATATTCCTTCCTTGCATGAAAGCGGTATGTGATGGCTGAACGACATGATCCACAACCGTATTAAGTCTAATGGTGGCCACTTTCGTGAAAATCTTGAAACTTACATTTAAGAGGCAAATAGGTCTATATTGTTGAATCCTTGCTGCCTCATTAACTTTTGGTAACAAAATTACTTCATCAAAATTTAGACGAAATAACTCTAGTTGTCCTATGTGCAGAGCACTGAACAAATCTAGAAGGTCTGGTTTAATAGTATCCCAGAAAGTTTGATAAAACTCCGCTGGAAAACCTTCTAGACCCGGTGCTTTGTTGCATTCCATCTGAAAATTGCCTTCTGAACCTCTTCCTCGGAATAAGGTGCGGTTAGTAGGCCATTTTCTTCCATAGAAACTTGGGGTATGTCATCCGTTAAGTCCTCATTAAGAGAAGAGGAACTTTGCTCAGGAGGACCAAACATATCTTTATAATAGTTAGTAATGTAGGATTTGAGTTGCTCATGGCCTTCAATCAACCCTTCATCTTGAGTGAGAGAGTGAATACGTTTTTTCCGATGTCTCCCATTGGCCAAGCCATGGAAGTATCGTGTATTTGATTCTCCTTCCAATATGAATTGGGCTTTGGAACGTTGATACCATTTGAGTTCCTCTTCGCGAAGAAGACTCGCCATCTGCGCATTGGACTGATTCTTAAGTTCAATCTCATGCGGGGACATCGGTCTTACCTCCGCTACAGCCTCAAGCTCATCAATCACATTTGATAAGCGAGCCTTCCTAACTTAAGTTACACGGTTAGTACATGAAGAAAAATGTATTGCAGGCCATGTTAGTACATGAAGAAAAGGACATAAACGGTCAGAAATACCTAGTAGAACATGGGCCCACATGCACGGAATTACAAGAAATCTCAAAGATCGTGTTTCAATTTTTTTTAAATGAAACAAATCATGCACTTACAATACTGTCTTCATCTTATGTGGCCTACAATTTGTTTTTTGAGAAAATGGAATTGTATTTTTGCACAGAGTTTTTCTATTTTCAAATAAAATTTATGTGGCATGCACATTTTGTCTTTCTAACTTAAGTTACACGGTTTTCTATTTTACTTTAATAATTGAATGTACATGCCTATCTCTATATTCTCTACAAGCGTGATTTATACCATATTTTTTTGATTTTATTTAGTATTTTACTATTCACAAGGATTCACATGGATCCATACATGTTCACTAAATCCACGCCACATAAATGGTAGGTAAATTTGGTTTGATATCTATTTGGTTTTAGAGTGGATCTTTTAAAAAAGCTCCAACGGCATCCCCTACTTCTCCTAAAAGTCCCAAAATCCCCACCCAAGTGCATCTCCAATTTTTTCTCTATGTTCCAATCCCCATTCTCTCTTTGTCCTTGTCCCCGATTCTCTCTTTGTCCTTGTCCCCCGTTTCTCCCCTAACTAATCGCCCCTTTACTCAATGTTGTCGGCAAGGGGTTTGAATCATGAAACAAGTTTCACTAGGCCCGGGGATACTAGGTGGGGTTCATATTAATACAAGTTTTCTCTAATTGGACCACATGTGATTGGCAACCTTTGTGAGGTAAATGATGAGAGTCGTGAACTACCACAAGAAGAGGGTTTCACTGGGAAGATGGACGACTTCACTTTTTCTTTCATTTTGAAGCTTATGATAAAAGTTGATTCCCATCATAAACAAGCTTTCACACGCATGTCTTGCAAACTAAGGAGATAAATATTGTTTATGCAATACTGGAAATAGTATATGATGTGAAAGATCGCTTAATGTCCATGAGAGAATGTGGTTTCGATACCTTGTTTGATGAAGGGTATTCCGGTGCCGCATATGGATAAAGAAATACCGGTTCGAGGTCGTTCTAGGCTTGATGGGATGACGTACACTAAATTGAGATTTTCTCTATTGGTGTTGACAAGATATGGGCTTGATGGGATTTTTACAAAGTTGAGATATTTTGTGTTGGCATTGACAAGATATGTGTTGAGATGAAGCATCGCTTTTGTGAAGTTTTTAGAGGGACATTAGATTACTTCTCTTCCCTCAACCTGAAAGACGCTTTCTCAGTGTTTGATGTGGACAAGCTTGCTCGCTCATCAATCTACAACGTATCATCAGATTTCTCTAGTGATGATCGTGCAACCGTAAGAGGCCTATTCTTAAGACTTACAATCACAGTGCGAGAATTCGTTCTGCCTTCCCAACTTGCAAGTATCTTGAAAGTTTGGCTATATGAAGATGGCTTAAACAAGAAGCATTTGGTTTTCCCATTGGTCTACAAAATTATTGAGTGGGTCTTGATATTTTCAGTATCAACAACATCCGCTGAGAGGGCACCCTCCACAAGGAAGATTACCAAGTGGAAGTTACATACCAAGATGAAGGGCAGTTGGTTACCAAGTGCTCAAGTTACACACTTATGGAAGGATGCAAAAGCAAGAACAAGAACACCAAAGGTGCTCAAATCCTTCACACCCAAATCTCACCAAATCAATAAATGCTATGGAGAAACTACAAAGGAAGAACAACCAAAGAAATCAACAAATGACTCCAAGATCTAGATCCCAAGAGTTCCCCTCACTTAGAGGAGGAAATGATTGGTGGAGATTGTAGATCTAGATCTCCTCTTTCAAAGCCCTAAAAAAGATGCAACAATCATAGAAGGATGGGAGAGGAAGCAATCTCAAGACGGAACAATGGTCGGAGAAAATAAGCTCAAAAACCCTAAGAAAACATTGGGGAAAAGCCCCTTTTATATCCCCTCAAATTATGATCGTTGGGGCAAAATTGAGTTGCCTCGACCAAACCGGCCCAGGCCACAGCTACGGTCCAGCGGGCTGGATGAACCAGCGTCAAGCTACGACGTGTCCCGGTGATATGTTGCAAAGGTATCTATATTTTTTGATGCTCCATGCTTATTTTACACCAATTTTTGTATGTTCTGTTTACACTTCGTTGCACTTTTATGCATTTTCCGGAACTAACCTATTGACAAGATGCCACAGTGCCAGTTCCCTTTCTGCTGTTTTGTATTTCAGAAAAGTTATACAATAAATATTCTTGGAATTGGACGAAACAAAAGCCGAAGTTCCTATTTTGCTGTAACAAAGACGGAGTCTAGAGGAGAGACGAAGGGGTGCCACGAGGCGGCCACACCTGGCCTAGGCGCGACCCATGCGCTGGCCGCGCCTAGGGGTGGTGTGGGCCCCTCGGGCATCCACCGACCTTGCCCTTCCTCCTATTTATTCACCTGTTCGGGAAAAACCTAAATACTCGAGCCTTTATCCACGAAAAGTTCCATCGTGGCCGCCATCGCCGACCCTAGCTCGGGAGGGTTCTGAAGCTCTTCCCGGCAGGCTACCGGAGAGGGAGATCATCACCGGAGGCCTCTACATCGCCATGCCCGCCTCCGAAGTGATGCGTGAGTAGTTCATCTCTCTGGACTACGGGTCCATAGCAGTATCTAGATGGTTGTCTTCTCCAATTTATGCTTCATGTTTAGATCTTGTGAGCTGCCTATCATGATCAAGATCATCTTTATGTAATGCTACATGTTGTGTTTGTTGGGATCCGATGAATATTGAATACTATGGTTGAGATCGATTATATACTTGTCATATGTTATTTATGATCTTGCATGCTCCCCGTTGCTAGTAGATGCTCTGACCAAGTATGTCCTTGTGACTTCAAGAGGGAGTATTTATGCTCGATAGTGGGTTCATGCCTCTAGTAATCTGGAAGAGTGACAATAAAGGTTATAGATGTGTTGTTGCTACTAGGGAGAAAACAACAATGCTTTATCTAAGGATAATTCTATTGTTTACTTTACACACATTGCTTAATGCGATAATCTGTTGCTTGCAACTTAATACTGAAAGGGCTGCGGACGCTAACCGGAAGGTGGATTATTAGTCATAGACGCAGCTGGATTACGGTCTATGTATTATGTTGTAATGCCCAAATGAATCTCATAGTAATCATCTTGTCATGTATGGTCTTTATTTTGTCAATTGCCCAACTGTAATTTGTTTACCCAACATGTTATTTATCTTTATGGAGAGACACCTCTAGTGAACTGTGGACCCGTCCTTTCTTTTACTCTTCAAATACTTGTTCTTGTTATTGCCAACACCCACGGCAACAGCTCTTTTATTTCACTGCAACCAAACATCTCTTTCCACACTTTACGTCTAATCCTTTGTTTTCAGCAAAACCGGTGAGATTGACAACCTCACTGTAAGTTGGGGTAAAGTATTTTGGTTGTGTTGTGTGCAGGTTTCACGTTGTTGCTGACGCCAGTAGTGCGCCTTGCCAAAATTCAGCTAGCAACACCTTCAGAAGGCATTCCTTTCTCCTACTGGTCGATTAAACTTTGGTTTCTTACTGAGGGAAAATTGCAACTGTGCTCATCATACCTTCCTCTTGGGGTTCCCCAACGGTGTGCAACTGCACAACATCACCCGGCGGAGACCAAACCAGCGGCGCGACCGTACCGCTGACAGAAAACTCGGCTTACGAAAATAGTGACAAGTTTTGCGTCCAGAATCCGATTTTAGCAAACTTGGGGTTTTTGAAAAGCTAAGAACAAGATCTATCTAGTGTAGAATATAAACCCAAAAACGGAGAAATACATAAAATTTCAAAAGAGGAGAGAAGAGAAACCTCCCAAAACAAAAGAACCGATAAAACCTGCAACCTCGAAAATGCAATAGAAGATGCATACGAATTCCGTTTTCGATGAATTTGGGCTTGTTGAAAAGCTAGAAACAAGCTCAAGAACCTTACACAGAGAAACACCAAGAAGAAACAATAAATAGGATCAAAGTGTGCAACAGATTGAGCTCCCTAAGACGATGTGATCAAGTTACCTAACTGAAAGCCCCTCTTAATAGTGCAGCCATCTATCCTATAACCCGGTCTCTCAAAAACCACCTTGAGACCGGTAAAAGGAAAACCTAGCAAGGCCATACATTTGCCTCGTGCATCCCGCTTGACCTTGATGATGATGCTTCATGCTTCATTCAAGACGAAATGCCTCACTTGATCATTGTTGTTTTGTGAAGACTCATAAGTTTCTCCCCCATACATCACTATGGAATAGCTTCATTAAGGCATGTATTCGCAAGTCCATTATCACCAAATGGATGGCAAGCTTCAAGAATGTGATCTTCTCAAGACGCTCATCTTGAACTTGCCCTTCTCAACCTTGATGAAGACATCCAAACTTGATGCCATCCTCTCATGGATTATATGAGATCATACTCTTGATGCATGCCCATGGCAAGATACCTAACCAACAAACACAATACAAATGCACATATGTAGTGGGTTATCTCATGAAGCATAATTGACGAGGCTTACCATCCACAAGATGAAATGATTCAAAGTGGCACAATCTTTACGCTTCATTTGTTGACCAACTTGAACTCAATCTTCACTCTTAGTTTTGGTCAATCTTGTATCTTTTCATGCTCTATCATAATATATTGAGGTACATAAAGAACTTTTCATTTGAATTGTGTGCTCTAAACATTAGCCAACCATAGATCTACTCATGAGACTATCATGACACCGGCTTAGAGCCATATCTTGAATTCTTTTGTTGAAGTTAAATTCTCAAGATCTTGATCATATAATATTCTTCTCTTCAAATCGATGATCTTGATGTCAATACTCAAGATATTTTATCTTCACGGAATCCACACTTGAAACCAACACATGGACTACAAGAAATACATATGGAAAATTCCTACATATAAACTCAATGAAAGCATTAGGCCATAGGAATTGTCATAATTACCAAAAACACACTTAGGGACAATGTACCCCCCTTACAAGTGTTTTCTGCGAAGGAAGTCTTAAATTTTCGGCTAGACACTTTTAGTTCATCAACTGAACTAAGCATCATCTCATCTAATTCAAATTCAGATACCTCACCAACAAGATGCGAGAGAAGCTGGCCATCAACTTGTGGCAAGCAACTCTTCACCATATAAGTGTGGTATCTGACTTACTCGAGACCTTTGAAGTAATTTTTAATCGATCAAACTCCATATGTTCTAGAGCCTTAGTCTACACAACAATATCTTTCTCACTATTACGCAAAGATACATCTACATTATTCTACTTTGCAGAAATATGTGGTGTAGTAATGACATAAAGGATTTAGAAGACTTTTCTTACATCTGGCGAGTCGAGATTTAGGGCCACCTTACGACGCGTCGCCTTGAACACGGAGTCCTTATCTACCGCAGCAGCATAATCATCAACAACTGCGTGGAGCCCACTATGCCGCAACATTTTCATCTCGAGGCTCGACTACCACATAGGTGTGACTACAGGGGAGGGTGAAGTTGAAGTAGACGCCTCCCCTTGTGTCACATTTGGAGTTGAAGACTAGTGAGGAAGTTATTGGCGATGTAGAAGGAGTAGTCGATATAGCAAATAGAGTGGATGACAAACTTTCGGGAGACATAGCAGTAGGATGCGGTGACGATATTGCACCCTTGTCCTTCAGGAACAAAAAGATGCATGTTTGTGAACATATCGTGTTGGTTGAGAGGGCGGCACCTAGACGTGCTGTCCGGGACATGGCGTACCTGAAGGTGAAGTGGGTGGATGACGCACCAGAGGCGGCCTTGCGGCCTTGGAAGTGATGAAGCTTGTCGAAAAGGCACCACCAACGGACTGGACGTGACCGAGGGCCTCGCCCTTGATAATCATGAAGAGTTGGGACGCGGGTTGAGAGGTGAAGAGTTGGGCATTGGCATTGTCCTGAATGGACAAGACAAGCTCAACGTTGGCATTGGTTGCGGTGTCAGCTGGTACCTAGGCCTTTTTTTTCCTTCGGAGCTCCTAGCCAGGCACCGTGCTTCTTGCTCTCAAGCACTCGGTCCGCTAGCGTCAGGTCTTTCTTCGAGGTTGTCCTTAGTCTTGCAGTGACGGTGGTGGTGGGGGTAGTAAGGGCGAGGTCCAAGGCGGTGACAGCATCAATCACAATCTAGGTTTTGACACCGGTGAAATTGAAACTAGTGACGGAAGAGGAAGTGGCTTTTGTGCCATTGGCAAAGGGGCCCAACGAGATCACGCAACAACACATTTCCAACCTAAAGTTAGGCTTGAAATGGATCGCCGTGAACAACTCGGTTCTTTTACACTAGGGTTTATGTGCCTTCCTGTTCACGCAGACCACACCAGACTAGCTCAAACTGTCGTGCCAACTTAGGTCGTTCTATAATCTTTGGCAACTTACTGTCGTGCCAATCGTGTAGCCGCTATGCCCTTACGCAATGCTGGACGTCGAGGACATATACTGTCGTGCCAAAACTTATGTCATTCTAGAATCTTTGCCAAAAAGTTCCATGCAGTTGTAGAATATTGTAACTATTGTTCTTCCTCCTCTCGCCCCCGCGTGGCGACGGGGAAACCCTAGGTAGCCGCCGCCAGCCCCCCACCCCTCCTTCTTCCTCCCGCCAAAGGCATGGGGCCGGCGTGGCCGGGTGATGACCCACAAGTATAGGGGGTGTATCGTAGTATCTTCGATAAGTAAGAATGTCGATCCCAACGAGGAGCAGAAGGTGTTGACAAGCAGTTTCGATGAAGGATTC
>NC_061512.1:88943384-88981993 GCF_022539505.1 Lolium rigidum | reverse complement strand
GGGCTCGCCACGTCGTTGCCGCCGGCAGTGGGGCTTTCTCGTCCCCTGGCGTGGTAGATCGGCGCGGGAAGGATCCTCCCCGGTTGGGTGTGGTGCGCTCGTCGGGCACCACATCGTGTTGGCTGCTCGATGCGCGACTGAGTGAGCGGCGCACGACGTCGTGAGAGGCGGCGTGCCTAGGGCATCGACGGCGCGGTGTTGTGAGTGGTGGCGCGCCTAGGGCATCGGCGGCACGGCGGACGACAACCTGGGCGCCGGTCTAGGCGCCGTCCTGGTGATGGTGGTGGTGGCCACCGGCGGCGGGCCATGCCGACGGTGGAGGTGCGAGGTGGGACGGACCAGATGGGCGTAAGCTTTAGGTCGGTCTTGTCCTTTCCCTCTCCGCCATCTTGGTTTTCGCTGGTAGAGGGTCGGCCGGTTGCAAGGCGTCGCGCCGCGTAGCCTTGGTCGGCCTGGGATGGTCGGCATCGCTGGACCCGAACTGAATAATGGTGGCGGTCCTAGGGTCTCTCTTGTGCGAAGGTGAAGACATGCCTGTGCCCTGCCCTTCTTGATTTGGTCGGATTGTTGAGTTCCGGAAGGCGCCGCCGGTGAATGTAACAGTGCTTCTATTGCCTGGAGTTTGCTGGATCGGGTGGTATTCGGTCGTGCGCGCTCATGCTTTTATTCCAACCATTTGGTTCTGGAGGGAGCAGTGCGAAGCTCTGTTCTGTGTTGACATCAAGTGACATCTTGGTCCATCTTGGTCCATGGTAAAGTCAGAAGAAGAGAATATCATGAAGGTCGGATTGGAGGACTAGCTAAGGGAGGTTTTAGTCTTGGCGCTGTTGAGAGACTTGCTTGGTGCTCCGGGCTTCGCAACAATGGTATGAATGTGGGAGCGGCAGCACAGATGAAATTCAGAGTCTTACCTTTCCGGGTGAAAATCCATTGTCTAGCCTTAACTGGTTGTGGCTTTAGGGTGAAAATCTAAGATCTTTGATCGCGCGACGATAGCGTTGGTGCACTGTTCCCTTCTTGAAGGCGTCGGTTTTGGAGAGTCTGAATTTCAGATGTAGTCTTGGTGGTGGATGTATTGCTGTTGCTAGGCAGGGATACTGTAGCGGGCTTTTTTTTAGCTTTTCTGTTTCTCTTTTTTTTGGTTGTGTGCATCGCCTTGTTGTAGAGAGGTTGTGTGTAATTGGTATCTTTTGATACTAATATATTCCCTTTATCGAAAAAAAAACTAGTATTGTTCTTCCCTTCAGATTGTTGTGGCAGTTCTAGTTTATTCATCAAGTAAAAATTAGACTAGCTCAAACCGAAAATCATAAGACGCTTCTAGTTTATACATCACCTAACGTCGCTTCAGTCAAAATTTACACAGATATACCCTGGTAGTAAGCTGTACCAAACATACCACAATACAAATTCATTTCAGGTACTGTACCAGCTTCCCTGAAGAAATCCCAGGTGGCTTCAGACTTCAGATCGCGCATCACACTTCAGATCACGTGTTCACTTCAGGTGGCTTCACTTGGGCTCCACCCTCGACGACGGCAGCCCGGCGCCGCTGTACTCGGACGCGCTGTCCCCTCCGTATGGGTGGCGCGGCGTTCTGCTGGCGTAGCTCATGGACTCTGACGCCGACTCGGTGACGCCGCCGGCCAGCCTCGTGATCCGCTCCAGCTCGCTCACTGCCTCGCCCATGGACGGGCGGTCGGTGCCGGCCTCCTCCACGCAGCGCAGGGCCAGGTCCACGTAATGCTCCAGCCCGCCCAGCGACGACGGCGACGCACCCAGCAACGGGTCCAGCAGCTCGTGCAGCCCGTACAGGTCCTTGCTCCGGTCCATCGCCTCGTGCACCTCCCGGACGATGTACCGCCCGCGTTCCAGCGGCTTCTTCGCCGTGATCACCTCCAGCAGCAGCACCCCGAAGCTGTACACGTCGCTCTTCTCCGTCAGCTGCTGCGTCATGTAGTACTCAGGGTCCAAGTAACCCTGCCACGTGTTCCAATTGTGTCAAATTAGCACTGTCCAACTTCCGACAACAGCTTAATTAAGCTTTCGTATAGTATACTATGAAGTATGAACTGGTCTGAGCGTGAAACTAACCATTGTGCCCTTCACTTGAGTGGTGACCTGCCCTCTTTCCTCGCCTAGAAGCTTGGAGAGGCCGAAATCTGCAACCTTAGCGTTCAATCGCTCGTCAAGGAGAACGTTGCTTGATTTGATGTCTCGGTGGACGATCGGGGGTTCTGCGAGCTCGTGCAGGTAGGCGATGCCCTTCGCGGCACCCAGGATGACACGGAGCCTCCGCTTCCAGTCCAGCCGCACGCCCGACTTCCCTGGAGATATTTCCAGGAAACGTGCATGAGCAATAATAATGACAAATGATGCATCTCATTCATGCTGTACTGATCGATCTGCGAGAAATTTCACCTGCGAGGCTCTCTTTCAGTGTGCCATTGGGGATGTACTCGTACACTAGCATCTGCTCGCCCTGATCAAGGCAGAAACCGACGAGGCTGACCACATTCTTGTGGTGAACCCTGGACAGGAGCTCAATCTCGGTTCTGAACTCCAGGTTTCCCTGCAGGGATCCCTCCTGGGATCTCTTGACAGCAACCAGTTGCCCAGTGGGAAGTGTCCCTCTGTAAACCTACAAGTAAGTACCAACAAAAGCTCTGAATATTTATCAGTTCTGGAAATGTATGGAGTTAAATGCATGCCATGCAGGATCACAATGTCTATTTCACCTTCCCAAAGCCACCGTTTCCAATGTCATTCGCCTCCGAGAAGTTATTGGTTATCTTCTTCAGTTCAGCGAACGTGAAAATACGCGCGCCGCGCAGTTGCGGCACACTGGTGCTGGTGCTCTTCATATCCAAAGAAGCTGCAGATGGTAGTGCTACCTCAGTCAGCAATCAACATGCAAATCAGTCAATAATGATTGGTGCAAAGATGAGATGGTTGATAAGCGCTAACCAAAAGACTGGCTTCTCTCTTCAGTCCTGTTTGTTTTTTTCTTCCTTCTGCCGATGACAACAACAAGAATGAGCAGTATTGCAACAAGAACCCCACCACCGGCTGCAACTCCGACAATAAGTGGCAACTTGTTCGCCTTTGATTTAGATATTACTAACGCCTCTGTATATACAAAAATTGGCTCAAATGATACGGTGGCATGCAATGGTATCTTATTCCACCGTCTAAACTACAAATTTTCAGTCAATGAACTTACCACTGGCAAAAGGGTATTGTTGGCCAATGAAATAGTATGGCCCGAAGATAGGAGGTGGCTTGTACGTCTGATTACTCAGAATGAACCCAATTTCAGAAATGTCTCGTTCGCCGAACAGTATCTTGTTGCTGGGGAATACCCCAAGATTCATCTGCAAGTTGTTGTTTGAATCAACGTATGGGTTTTCAACAGAAATTGAGTCCACCGGGATACTGTATCCCAAGAACTTAGCCTTCATGCCCTTCTCTAGCTGAATATAGTATGAGCCATTGGTGAGGTCAGAAAATGATGGTGCTCTGAAGAACAGTGTGCCTTTGTATGGCACGGCACATGTGCAGCTTGGGCTCAGAAGCTGGCTTGAGAGGCATGTGGGTGGCAGCCCAGCACAGTTCTTAGAAGTAATATATGATGGTCCTGTCGGGTTAGATTGTCCGGTCGTTTTGCAGTATTGTTCAGTGCTCCCCTGGTTGCAAATTGGATTTCCTGAAAGTCTGAGACAATGGGAATTCAGTGAGCAGACAATCCATCACAGAAATGTAGGTTTTGATGAAAGGCAGAATGCCATTACATGAGTTTCTTGCTGTATTGGGATCCCCCAACAGTGATGGCTGTGATCTGATTGTCCTGCAAATCTATTTTTTGGAGCTGAGTACTGAAGTCTGATCCAATATTTAGTGTGCCGTTGAAACGGTTGCCCCGAAGCCTCCTGCATTGTCAGCTAGTAATAATTTAATTGAGAATGAATTGTATGATCATAATATATTTGTAGATTCTTCTTTCTAAGTCAGCTAGCAGTGCACACTTAGCACTGCCTTGCAAATGAGCAAGTAGTAACTACTCACAGTGTCTGAATTGCAGGAAGGCTAAAAAGAGCTTGGGGTAGCTGTCCGCCAATACCTAGATTCTCAAGGTATCTGCAGTGGAAAAGAATTCAGACAACTTTTCCTGATGAATTAGCACAAGTGAGAAGATAAAATGACAAGGCTACAAACTTACAATGAAGTCAAGGATGGCAAAGCGGTTAACCAGGATGGATCATCAGATGCATTAAAGCTATTGTTGCTCATGTCCCTGTAACAAAGTTGCAAGCAATGCAGAAGTTAGATAATTACGATTTAAGCGCAGCTCTAGGGAAGTAAAGATGAACTCATCACTTACACAAAGCTGAGGGAATTCATTCCTGTCAGCTCTGGCAATGGACCACTTAGCTGATTGTTTTCAAGATGGCTATAATCAAACGAAAAAATGGAATTGAGGTAAGCCTTCTCATTTAGGATTGATACTGGAAACAAAGAGTACACAAAAAGGAGAAATAAGGCTCACAATTCAGCAAGCTTGGTGAGGTTGTTAATGTTACTGGGAACTGGCCCGGACAACTGATAATTGTTATCAAAACGTCTGCACCAATAGAACTTCAAGATAAGAATAATATATGCATGCTAGTATCGTAATGTGTAAATAATCTACTTACAGAACTTCCAGGACATTAAGGTGGCCTAAAGTAGAAGGTATTCTACCAGAGAAGTTATTGTTGTCAATAAGCCTGGAAAAGATGGAACAATCACTGGATCAGCCTCACCACTAAGTTCAGGAAGTTATGAGTTGAAGATCTGTGTTAGTCTTACAGATGTATCAGCTTCATGTGTGAGCTGAAAATCTGGCTTGGTATGGTGCCAGAGAGTTGATTGACCCCAAAGTGACTGCAGAAACATGGTGCATAAATGAGATGAAAAAATCTTCAGATTTCAAAAGAAGGTCATTTATGAGAATGTACTTACAAGTGCTTTGTATTTGTCAAATTATCCAGCCCAAGATTTATCCCGTCATATACAGGAAGTCCTCCGGTGAGCTTATTGTCAGCCAGGTCAAACCAGTATAGCTTTGAAAGGCCACCAAGTGATGGTGGTATGCGGCCGGTAAATCGGTTGGAGTTCAAAGATCTGCAGGCAGAGTGCAATGACCAATCTTATTTTACTGAAACCAAGGACATATCACAACATCGATGACTAGGTGAAACCATACAAAAGGTGTAGGTTGGAAAGTAGTATATGAACGTGATTCCAGATGGGGCAACTTATATGTGGTTAAACAGAGGTTTATAAATTGTAAATATGTCATTTCCTTGTGGAAAATTGACAATAAATGTCCATAATGTTAGATACATATATGTTAGTTTGAGGCCCTTACAGAAATATCAGATTTGAGAGCTGGCCAATCTCTGTAGGTATTTCACCAGTAAAGCTGCAGCCAACAAGGATTCTGCAGAGAAACGAGAGAAAAGATAAGTTAATAAGAATCTATGCACTGAAACTTTTGGACTTGCAAACCACTTGGGCCCTCCAAGTTTCATTACTCACAAGTTTTGGAGGTTGCTCAAGCTTCCCATGGATGAAGGGAGAGAGCCACCCAATTCCTTGTTGTAGGACAAGTCCCTGGAGCAAAAAGAACCAAATATCTCATAAGTTTGCATATAATCTGAAATGTAAGTTATTTCATGCTTAGGCCTGATACTGAAGTTCTTCATCGAATTTTGGTGAAAATACCAATTGAGAGTTGAATAAAAGAGAAGCAGGATTCATGATTGAGTAATGTCGTTTTCATTTAGGTGTTCTTTGCACTTTTTAACAAAGTAAGAAGTATAAGGTGCTCAAACTGAAGTAGAGAGTATATCGCTTACAAGTACTGCAATTCTGACAAAGACTGAATATCTCCTGAAAGACTACCGGAGAGTCCAAAACTTGACAGTCTTCTTAAAACATCCACCAAAGCAGATAATGTCAACTGATGTTTACAAGTGAAAAATAGATCGATAGCCACATATAAATCTCTGGTACTGGTGCTAACATTGATGTGACCCTGTCCTGGGTACAAATAATCCCAACCCACTTGTCACCGCATGGATCATTGCCAACCCAGTTTGATGGTTTGGTGTTCCATGAAGCTGCAATACCCGTGAGGCCAGAAGCTGCAAACATAGACGAGAAGAACATGATGAAAAAATTGGAACTGCAGTAACAAAAGCTGATAAAAGAACCGAAAAATGCATACTGTCTTGTGTATTTGTATCGGCCAAGATGACAGAAGCCTGCACCAGAACAGTGAACAAGATGAGCCATGGAGAGAGCTCCATGCCTTGCCAGTTTCTTGAGGGATCCCTGGATTCCTTTTAGTTGCTCATCTATTTCAAGGTCAGCAGCTCTTCTTACATCGCAATAGACCACTAGTTATAAGGGAGACACCGATTGCCTATTCATTCTGAACTGGTCAAGGACTTCAACCGTCACTCTCAGCTCATCCAGCAAGTAACCATCGTACCGACTACTTGGCCAAACAAAACGCAAGAAGAATTAAAATGTAGTCAACGGTTCTACCACTTGCATTAGGAAAATGACAGCCTGTCGTAAGTTAGCCCTCGATTAAGTGATTGGGTGCTACATTGCGATTGCTTAATATGAGAAGATAATCAATCAAGGAGATATGTTGAAGATATTGGGCATACAAGTCTTTGACCAAAACAAACGATGAGAGGACAAACTGTGCAGGTATACAAGGATATATTGTGAGTAGAATAAATGTGGAAATTCCTTCCTTTCTCTACGAAAATATGTACTCCTAATTGAGTTGCTTAGTTTTTACTTTGATGTGGAACATTCTAGTTGTTTATCGCCTACATGAGCTCAACCTACTACAGGCCAACTCATGCACAACCAATTGCAAGAACATGCCACCTAGTGGGGCAACTGGGCACTTGTTTAGAAGAGTGGACTAGTACAACGAAATTTCCTAATTGTATCAATTGGCTCATCGGACTCGCGAAACACTTTCTCAGCTTGTAAGCTTGCAAATTATGCCAGCAATTATCCCCGAACCATTTCCCGGAGACGGATATTGCTTTACCCACCTGCATTCCATCCTCAGCGTCGTGGACTCGTGCTGGGCGGCTTCCGTCGCCCGTACTGGCCTCCCGCCCAAGAGCGGCCCTGATTTTGAATTGGCTGCCGCCACATCCCTGTATCGTCGTCGTGACCGCCGGCTCACCGAGATCCATGTGACGGACCAGAGGAGCCGGCGGCGGTAATCTGGTGGGGCCCTTCTATTTCCCTTTCTTTTTACTTGGAATGATTTTCTAGCGGATGAAGATAAAGTGACGCTGCTGCCAGGTGTCATCCTCATTGCAGGTTCCAAACAGCTTGTAGGCGGGATCGTCTGTGCTCGCGAGGAGCCGTTGTTGCTGCAAGTAGGTGCCCATCGTCGAACCGTCATCGTCGACTTCCTCCTTCACCTCCGGCTTCGAGCGGTGGAGGACACATCTATCGTGCGTCTGTTGACGCGGCTCGCGGATCCTGACACCATGTGCCAGGTTGCGCCTTGCCACAGGCATCGCTCACTCCTCCTTCACCTCGGGTTTGGGCAAGGGTGGGGGGACGCGGTTGTAGGAACGCACAATGCGTGTCGGACCTGAGCAAGAAGAGCGTGACGAATAACTATGGGACGATGCGCCTCTCGGGAGCCACTGCCTGGCTGGTGGTGCCAACGGCGGCGGTGATGGCGGGTACTCCAGTCGAGGATCGCCCGCGTCGGATCCCCTCGACGAGGTCACTAGCGTGCGTCCAGGCCACCCAAGAAGAGGTGGCGCCACGCCGTGTTCTTCAAGGTTGATGGGTCGATGAGGCTGTCGAGCCGCTGCATGTTCTCCCACCGTTGTACGTCAAAGAAGTCTGACCACCATCTATCATTATTCGCGGCCGCCTAGGTTGGATCGGTGCGCTCCTCCGGCGACAGGCAACGCCGGTGGTTGCGGATCTCCTTGAACCACCACTCTTTGCAAACACGTGGCTCTAGCGGGACGCTAATGCCATTGGGGGCCATCCTCCAGCCGCCGCTGATGGGCAGCCGCGTGTCGGGTGGTACTAGGTACCGCACGTCTTACAGTGCCCAAACTTCGGCGACGGTGAGGCTTGCTCTATGGTTTGCGAGGGAGAGAGCATCGACGGTCATACGGTGAAGCCGTTCGCAGTGGCAGCTGTGGGGCAGCGGTTGCTTGACATGGTGGCGTGGATCTTGTAGGTGGATGAGGGCTATGGTTTGCGAGGGAGAGAGCATCGGCCAATAGAGCGACGATTGTGATTTGTGAAGGAGGCTGATGTGCGTGGGAGCCTTTTACGCGTCGAATACATTCGAGCGGGCGGTGGCTCGCATTAACGCCGATGAGAAGCATCGCTACACGCCTGTGGAAACTACCCGCTGCTGGGAAAGATGCATGTTTATTAACACCACTTGACCGAAGGTAGGATATGCGTTAAACCCATGTGGCCAGAACCTCTATTCAATGACATCGTGGCCCACCACTCGACATGGCGCTTCGCATGGCGTCCGACACCCCTGCAACGACCCATGTGTATCAGAGACGCACCCGAGGTGCCAAACGACATATTGGGTTGTGCCAGACCGAAAGGGTCTTTGGGGCGTGCGGCTAGACGCGGTCAAATGTCCGGCACCCCTCAAATCCTTTTGTGGACGCTATGGTGCGACGACTGGAGATGCTCTAAGGGTATTTATAATGGTAGAGAAGCCACCTCTTTACTTAGTACTCCACATTATCTGAAGAACACAATAAATAATGCATTATCTCTTGTTGACATCCCTCTCAATTAATGAGAATTAATTAAATTGAGTACTCGACTTCATATCGATTTATTAGTCTTTTGGGTAATCCCTAGGTTGTTAATTTGATCGACTTAACAAGAGTTATATACAAGAAAATATCAAAACTTCAGATGATATATTTTCAAATGTTGTAATTTTTATGTTATACTCTCTCCGCTCATAGGTATCACGTGTATAGTCTTTGACATGAAAATTGAAGAACGCACACGGGGGACAATTACACCAAGTTTGGGCGTGATTACTGATAGCTCCAAATATTGACGCTTTTTAGTAAGGATTTTCACTACCTGGTTTCATTGGGTTTTCATTGGATTTTGTGTTTCAACTAATGTTAATATCGCAATCCAAGCAAAACCTTGTTTTGAAATATGTATTTCAGCCTTTCAGGAAACCATCACTTATGAAAGATCATAGAGCATTTATGAGCTTATTGCAACAAAATATGAAGATTTCCTATTGAACCCAAATTGATCAAGGCACAGGTTTAGCGGGCATCCGTATGGGTGGGGACGACTGTACCATGCGCCTATACTGTGCACCGCCGCCTTCCCCATATCAATACAAGCCCTTTTCGTAAAGGAAACAAGAAGTAAAAAAGCAGAGACACATCCACCATTCGCACCAGAACAAAGGATATTTGATCTGAAGAAGGAGAAGACGATCATCGACTCCCGCGAAGATCTACCCCCTCTAGATCATCCACATATGCATCACATCCCACTTGTACTTAGAGAGAGAGATTCATACTTGTAAGATTAGAGATTAAAACCTCTATTCCATCTCGGTTTGTATTTAATTTGATCTTCAACTATTGTGGCTTGCTACGATAATATCGAGATGAACTCCATTTACATTGTTATGATATCATTGTGTTGTTCTCCTCTCATGTGTGAGTAGATTCCATAGGCGTGGGAGATTTAGGGGATTGGTGAGATGTGTTGTGTCCATTCTATTTCATCTATTTGTGAATTATGATTAAGATGATTAAGTATGAGAATGAATGTACATGTGCACATTGTTATCTAATTTAAGGGCCGAGGTAACATGATCTCAAGAACTCATAGACAAGAACTTGTTTGCTAGCGAGTCGGTGACCCCTGAGTGACACGGCCAGTATCAAAGAGGATCTAGAAATACTCGAGGATAAACAAGGAACCACCAAGCTTACGGCTTTGATCTGGTTTAACCACCTAGGCAAAAGTATCATTGGAGAAAGATGAAATCTACCAAGAGGAGTCTTTCTCTCTTTGGGTTTGCTTGCCTACTCAAATTTAAATAGAAAGAATCAGATTCACTTATCACATTTATTCCACCAGGCACATTCACTATCACCATGAACTGAATCTCCTCGGGCCTAATATTTCATCTGCAGTTTTTATATTCCTAATAGTTTTTTACTTTTATGCATTTTACTTTCAATACTCAAAACTCCTATATTCACATTCACCTTTTTCCATTTCAATCCTTGCAGTCAATTCACCTAAGACTTGTGACACCTTGGGTGTGATAGAAACACCGCAGATAAACATCCTACTAAGATCCTCGTTGGGATACGATATAAAAACGAAAATAATACTTTCACGAAAACATGCATGAATGACCCTATGACATGAGAAAATAGAGGAGTTTGCAAAGATAAGGAAACACAATCCAATCTCAAAAAAATATCCATACAAGTTGTGCACCTTATATCTAGGAATGGAGGGAGTATAATTTATAGTATATAAGTCAAATTAACAACCTAGAAATATGTGAAGGACTAATAAACCGGTTTAGAGGAAGTAGGAAATTGTGTTGATAAGGTAGTACACGTGGTACAATGAAGAAAATAACATTCTCTTAATTTATAAAGGGTCATCACTCAGCTAAGGGAGTCAACCTTCTCTTTCTTCATTCTCTCTCCTCCAACTAAGCAAAAATATTAATATGGAGACCTTAAAGGAAGGCTAACTTCACCGCATTGGACATGCTCCTAAGGGCATGAAAAATGCTCCATGTTGTAATACTTCCCCAACTATCCATTTAGGTTCGGATGGTCCCTAAGAGCATCCCCAGCGGTTGGGGCTCCCCAGGCCGAAATCTGGCGCTATTTAGCGCCGGATGGATGTATTTTTTGGCCTGGGGAGGCCCATTTTCCCAGTGGCGAGCCCATGGTCGCCTTCTGACGCGCACCCACCATGTGCATAGCGACGGTGCAGTCGCCGGGAAGGGTAACCGTCGGAGTGCCCTCGACGCATTGAACCGTCGTAATGGTCCGCGAAGTGGTCTGGAGAGCCCAAACGCCTCGCCGGGAACGGTCGAAGTGGCCTCAACGCGAGAACCGCCGTAATGGAGCACGAACTCCGTGGAAGAGCAACCGCCACTCTCTTCGTCGAAATACCTACATATACGGTTTCCGACGGCCGACGCCATTCATCTATTCTCTCCTCACCATCTTCTGTCAACCATGAGCGATCTCTCCTGGCCATCGGACACCGACAGCGAGGGGAAGCCGCCTGGATGGCGCCATTGGTGGGATCAAGCTGCATCGTCCAGCAGCGATGATTCCCCCCCCCCCCCGTCGGCCAGCGAGGACGAATGGGATGACGACGAGGAGGATGACGAAGAGGCCGAGGAGCAGGCCGAGGAAGAGGCCGAGGAAGAGGAGGAGGAGGAGGAGGAGGAGGATGACGAAGAGGCTGAGGACGCTGACGACGAGGAGGACTCAACTGCCTCCGACGAGGAGGTGATGAGCCGGAAGCGTCGCCGCCACGACGATGAGGCGGGGCCATCTAGGAAGAAGAAATAGTTTAAGTTTGTTTTGAAGTTTTATATGTAATTTTTATGCTTATTCGAATTATATATAATTTGTCTATGTTTCACCACTTGAGAGTTCAAAGCTTTCGTTCGACGAGGGTATTGCCGTAGATCGGGAAGACGAGGGTAGTGCCGTAGATCGGGAAGACGAGGTATTGTCGTAGAAACCCAGACCATTGTCGCTGACAGGTCGGGGCAACCAGACGATTCCCGCGATTTTCTCTCGTCCGGAGTCCCGAGCGCTCCCCGGGGGGCCGGGGACGGCCTGGGCTCTCCGGACGGATGAAAGGCCCAATCTGGACGAAAACGAGGAACCGGAGGCGCGACTGGGCCGTTTTCGCCCATCCGGATGACAAAACGCCGTCCTGGGGGCCTCGTCGGGGAGACGGCTGGAGATGCTCTAAGCGCAACTCAGGTGGCTTGGAGAGCAAAGTAATCTACTGCTCAGGAGGTTGCCTCTTCACAACAAAGGCTAACACGGTAAGTCCCAAAAGATGTCACCTTGGATGTTTGGAACACTCAATAGTTTCTCCATATATTTTAATCAATATTAAATCATGGGGAAGCATCATACCACTTAACCCATAAATCATGCCCTAGCTACATGTCATACGTGGAATACTAGATAGGTATACAAGATATCTTGTGTATTGAGGATGTATACAAGATACAATCAAGAGTTTTGCTTATCCGTGGAATACTAGATAGGTATACAAACTTCAACTGGATGAAGAGTTTTGCTGATCCGTGGAATACCAAGAGTTTTGATTTCATCAGAGACGATGAAGATGCTTGCATTTGCAAGAAATTAAGTGGGAACACTGAGACATAGCTATAATATTATATGTGGATGACATATCATTGATTATAAATGATGTAATTATGTACTTGATGTGATTAAAATGTTTCAGTGAAGATTAACTTCAAAGAAAGGATATGGACTAAGAACATATTTAGCGTCAGGATCTATGAAGATAGATTGAAATGCATAATAAGTTTAAGTTAAAGTACATATAATAAATATTGAAGTAGTTCAATATGAAAACGTTAAGAAGGTGTTCTTTTCCATGTGGAAGTTTAACAAAGCTTGAGCGTATTTGACACTCAATGAGTAAAAACACATGAGTGATTTTAGATCACGGATAATATGTACACAATCAGATGTCATGTGCTCTAAAGTGTTAGGAGCAAATATCAGAATGATTCATGCGATCATTGGACAAGAGTAAGAATATCCTTGAGTACTTTGGAAGAGCCAAGGATATATATAGTTTTGTATGAGGTAATGACAAACAGATCGATGAAAGGCGTTGCACCAATATTATTTTGGTCACATATAAAAATAAATTTCAATCTCAATTAGGCTAATGCTGTGTTTGCATGCATGGAATTGGGCTCGGAATCACCGAATCTGGAATTCATGGGCAGTTTCCACCGTTTGGATAGGCCTTAGAATCACAGCCTGGAAACTGAGACCAAATTCCACGGGCCGAATCGGTATGTGTTATCTCGACGCGAAACATTCCGAGGTGAGACCCTCGGAATCGCTCGGAAACTGTCTGGGCTCTTCCTGGCGAACGACCAGAGAGCAAGCAGCGACACGCCTGTCCCCGTCGCCGCCTCCGCCTCCATCCCGAAGACAGCGACCGGAGCCTGATGACAGCACGCAGGTTCGGCCCACCTCCTCTCCCCGCCAGTTGCGCTCGACGGCGGCCCTTTGCCGCAATCTTTAGCAGGTCCCGGCCACGGGAGGAGGCGCCGCGAGCGGCAGCGCGAAGGAGCTCGGGCGCTAGCAGGCGGAGGCACCGCGAGCGGCAGGGCGAAGGAGCTCGGGCCCTAACAGGCGGAGGCACCGCGAGCGACAGTTCGGAGGAGCTCGGGCCGTAGCAGGCGGAGGCGCCGCGAGCGGCAGCGCGGACGCGCTCGGCCCCTAGCAGGCGGAGACACTCAACGGCGGCACTTAGCTCAGGGAGGCCGGATCCAGCGTCGGAGACGGCGGCCGCCTCGTCGACAAGTGCCGGCCGGAGCTGGGAACGATGGGGATGAGGCCCCCGTCGTTTTATTCTTTATTCGTTTTTTTTAATATGGGCATGATGGATAGGTGTGGTCAATTTATTTTGTGCTGTGTTTGCTAAATAATGTATATAGTACATTCTAATATATAAATTTTACATGTGGATAAATTTATATTGTTCAAATTCGACAAAACACCAATATCCAGGGTTTGTACATCCAAAAAGAATTTGGAATTGGGTTCACCCTTTGATTTCAAGGAAATTTTGAGCACATCCAAACAGCTGAATTCTATTTCAGAGCCAATCATTTCCATCTCAGATTTGGAAACTGAAAGTCCAATTCAATTCCATATAGAATTCTATGCATCCAAACACAGCATAAGTGTTCATTAAGAAGGTAGCACAATTGGCTAGAAGAAGTCTATGCTAGATTTAGATGAGTTCTAAATATTATGACGGATACTACAAACAAAGGCAGAGTATGTCATTGTTTTGGCAATGACCGAGAATTTTTGAGTCGAGAAGTTCTTTGAGAACTTGGTATAGTTCCGGTAGTGTCAGAACTATGAAGCTATATTGTGTGTGACATATTTCAGACCGCGGAATTAAGGTTCCACCAGAAGACTAAACATATATGATTAATGCCGACTCATTTGGAAAATGAGTGATGCGTGGAGACGCAAATGAATTGCAAAATACATACGTTTATGAGCGTGTCAGATTCATTGACTGAAACCTCTCCCATGAGAAAATATGATAAGCACCAGAAGCCCACGGTGTTAGATCTTTACAAATGTAAACTAGATTATTGACTCTAGTGCAAGTGGGAGACTGTTGGAGATATGCCCAAGAGGCAATAATAAAAATGTTTATTGTTATATCTTAGTATTCATGATAAATGATTACATCACATGCTATAATTGTATTAACTAGAAATATTAATACATGTGTGTTGTGTAAACAACCAGAGTACCTAGTCCTCTTGTTAAGCTAGCCTGTTGATTAATAGATGATCATGGTTTCCTGATCATGAACATTGAATGTTATTAATAACAAGATCATATCATTAGGTGAATGATGTGATGGACAGACACCCATAGTAAGCATAGCATAAGATCAAGTCATTAAGTTCAACTTGCTATAAGCTTTCGATACATAGTAACCTAGTCCTTCGACCATGAGATCATGTAAATCACTTACACTGGATGGGTACTTTGATTACATCAAACGCCACTGCGTAAATGGGTGGTTATAAAAATGGGATTAAGTATTCAGTAAGTATGAGTTGAGGCATATGGATAAAGAGTGGAATTTGTCCATCCTGATGACAGATAGATATGCTCCGGGCCCTCTCGGTGGAATGTCATCTAATTAACTTGCAAGCATGTGACAAGGTCACAAGAGATGACATACCACGGTACGAGTAAAGAGTACTTGTCGGTAACGAGGTTGAACTAGGTATAGAGATACCGATGATGAAACCTCGGATAAGTAAAGTATCGCGCGACAAAGGGAATCGGTATCGTATGTTAATGGTTCATTCGATCACTAAGTTATCGTTGAATATGTGGGAGCCATTGTGGATCTCCAGGTCCCGCTATTGGTTATTGATTAGAGAGGAGTCTCGATCATGTCTGCATAGTTCACGAACCGTAGGGTGACACACTTAAGGTTCGATGTTGTATAGTAGATATGGAATATGAGATGGAGACCGAATGTTGTTCGGAGTCCCGAATGGGATCCAAGGCATCACGGGGAGGTCGGGAATAGTCCGGAGAATAAGATTCGGATATGGGAAGTCATTGTCATGGTTACCGGAAAAGTTCAGGATTTTTCGGTATTGTACCGGAGGTTCTAGAAGGTTCCAGAGGGTACCATAGTGGGGCCCACCTATCCCGGATGACCAACATGGACCGAATGACAAGGTATCGACTTGTCAATGCCTACAAGTTGTAGACTAGGGTTTTGTCGGAAGTAGAGGGCAAGTAGATCTCGAGGGTATCAGCCGGAAAAGTACTCGACTGCTTATGACAATTAGGGTTGCGTGAACAATGACTCAATCCTCTCTTTGTCCCTCGACTCCCCTTTATATAGGAGGTGGAGCCGAAGGTTTCGTATTACGCGAGTTTACAAATTCCGGGAGACTCTTTGAGTCCAACCCGTGAAGTTACAAATCTCTTTATTCCTAATACAACTCTATCTTTCCTTATCAACTAATTGGGCTTCCGATCTTCATATTCTTTGACTTCATGGGCCTTCAGTAAACCCCGGGTACCATCTTCGGCAGGCCCATTGGGGATGCCTATGTCAGTAGCCCCCGAGATTTTGCTTGAATCGGAGAATCAGGGAAAATCTCCAACTTTACAATTATCATATAACTTCTTCGAGTTACACATATCTTTAATAGAACAGTCATATATTGTACAGGGATAATGGTAATTGGGGCTAGTTCATCTGACGGATCAGGTACTAGTTAACTGCTCTAGTGGCAATCCGCAAAAACCTACTTCAAGATCACGTCCCTGGACATGATCTCGGATACTGGCGTAACTCGACATGTGCCGCTTAAGGTCTTACCGGATGTCGAGTTCCAGTCATGTTTTATCGGGTACCTAACGCGTCCGTTAGGATTTTTCTTCGTATCTGTTGATACGGAAAAAAGTAGCAAACCACCGTCAGAGACGGTGCCACGCCGCACAGGACGGATCCGGGGACTTACCTTTGCAAAGTTTTGCGGCATTCAGAGAATTATTCGCGACTGAAGGCGCTCTGAGAATATATTGTCGAGTGCCTTTTTCGGCTGATGGAATAGCTCATTTATTCGAGTCAACGAATGACTTGTATATTTTTATCTTGTCCTCCCGATGGGAGTATATGAAGAGTTATTTGTATAACTCGAAATATACCAATCATGTTGTTTTCCAAATTCATCGGGCACGCGAACAGCGTTCGCGATGGGAGTAGCCCCCGAGGCTACAGCCAAGTGCTTGGACTTGGTTGTAGGCTCACCATTTTAACACCTTTTATTGCTATATTGTCATCTTTCTGCTATTTTTCTCGGGTGCGCGACCAACATTTTCTTCTTTCTAAAGTAGCCCCCGAGCATTTGATCAAAAACTTGTATTTGATCAAAAGCTCTCGAGATTTTCATCACTTCCTCATTATCACCAATCTTCATGACACTGCAGCCGAAATTTCTCTTTGCTAAAGTGACATCAGTGCTGACGATAGCCACGACCGCGGTATCGGGAAAACGCGAGTTCTGTCTTGTCGCTGACCCGTGGACCCAAAATCTGCAGCACATTGACACGTTGCGCAAGTGGGGGACACATGTCCTTCGCTTTTTCTGGCACGCGCGCTGTAGCGCCTGTCCAGTTCCTTCTCAGTGAAAATACATTCTTACCCCTTGAACCACGTGTGAAGAATCCAATCCGTTCTCATATCATCCGACGGTGCGTCGATTCGAAGATTGACTATAAAAGACCTTCTTCTTCCTCCGTTCTCCCCTTCTCTGCGCCGTACCTCTGCTTCTCTCTCTCCAAAATCCCCATTGCCAAATACGCTCCTGCGCCCGTGCTTACTTCCCTACTGCAGCCCATCCCACTAGATGCTGTCGCGGTCTAGGCTCACCAAGCACACCTCCCCCATGGCGACGGAAGGCCTGCAGTCCTCCGAGTGGGAGAGATCTAGGATCTCGAATCAGGATGTGAACCTGCTCAAGAAGCTCGGGTTCACGAAGCAGGAGAAGACACTAATCTTCCCCGGCGAGGAGAGCTACCCCACGCCGCGCATTGGATACCGGGTAACTTTTGTCGACCACCTCATCCGCGGCCTAGCTACTCCGATCCACGAATTTCTTCGTGGATTGCTCTTTGTTTACGGTCTACAACTCCATCATCTCACCCCCAATTCCATCCTTCACATCTCCATCTTCATCACCCTCTCTGAATGCTTTCTCGGGACCCCTCCCAACTGGGGCCTGTGGAAACGCATATTTCTCGTCCGCCGCAACAGCTCCCACACCACCGCCTACAATGTAGGTGGTGTAGTTATATGCGTCCGCCCAGATGTCGAATATTTCGATGTCAAGTTCCCTGACTCTGTTCAAGGGTGGCGCAAAAGATGGCTTTATGTCCAGGAGGCGCACAATGACGTGCAGGAGTACAATGTCGCTCCTTTTGATGGTGGCGAAAAAATCGTTCATCATCGTTCGTGGGACGCGGAAGCTTCCGATGAAGAGAAAACAGCGACAGATGCACTGATGAAGCGCATTCATGAACTCCAGAATACCCGCGGCAAAGAGCTGTCGGGTATTCAGATAACTGCGTACTTCCTTAGGATTAGGTGATGGCGCGTGATGCACACGTCCGTTGGGAACCCCAAGAGGAAGGTGTGATGCGCACAGCAGTAAGTTTTCCCTCAGAAAGAAACCAAGGTTATCGAACCAGTAGGAGATGAAGGCCACGTGAAGGTTGTTGGTGGAGGAGTGTAGTGCGGCGCAACACCAGGGATTCCGGCGCCAACGTGGAACATGCACAACACAATCACAATACTTTGCCCCAACTTAACAGTGAGATTGTCAATCTCACCGGCTTGCTGTAAACAAAGGATTAAACGTATGGTGTGGAGAATGATGTTTGTTTGCGAAGAACAACAGAGAACAGAGATTGCAGTAGATTGTATTTCAGATGTAAAAGAATGGACCGGGGTCCATAGTTCACTAGTGGTGTCTCTCCAATAAGATAAATAGCATGTTGGGTGAATAAATTACAGTTGGGCAATTGACAAATAGAGATGCATATACATATCATGATGACTACTATGAGATTTACTTAGGGCATTACGACAAAGAACATAGACCGCTATCCAGCATGCATCTATGCCTAAAAAGTCCACCTTCGGGTTAGCATCCGCACCCCTTCCCAGTATTAAGTTGCAAACAACAGACAATTGCATTAAGTACTGTGCGTAATGTAATCAACACAAATATCCTTAGACAAAGCATCGATGTTTTATCCCTAGTGGCAACAGCACATCCACAACCTTAGAACTTTCTGTCACTGTCCCAGATTCAATGGAGGCATGAACCCACTATCGAGCATAAATACTCCCTCTTGGAGTTACAAGTATCAACTTGGCCAGAGCCTCTACTAGCAACGGAGAGCATGCAAGAACATAAAACAACACATATATGATAGATCAATTAATCAACTTGACATAGTATTCTATATTCATCGGATCCCAACAAACACAACATGTAGCATTACAAATAGACGATCTTGATCATGATAGGCAGCTCACAAGATCTAAACATGATAGCACAAGAGGAGAAGACAACCATCTAGCTACCGCTATGGACCCATAGTCCAAGCATGAACTACTCACGCATCGGTCCGGAGGCGGGCATGGTGATGTAGAGCCCTCCGGTGATGATTCCCCTCTCCGGCAGAGTGCCGGAGGCGATCTCTCGAATCCCCCGAGATGGGATTGGCGGCGGCGGCATCTCTGGAACTTTTCTCGTATCGTGGCTCTCGGTGATAGGGTTTTCGCGACGGAGAGAATATATAGGCGAAGGGACAGAGTCGAGGGACGCTCGAGGGGCCCACCCCATAGGGCGGCGCGCCTAGAGGTGGGGCCGTGCCCCCTAGGGTGTGGCCGCCTCGTCGCTCCTCTTCGTCTCCTCTTTGGACTTCTGGAAGGCTCTGTGCAAAATAAGACCGTGGGCTTTTGTTTCGTCCAATTCCGAGAATATTTCCTGTGTAGGATTTCTGAAACCAAAAACAGCAGAAAACAGGAACTGGCGCTTCGGCATCTTGTTAATAGGTTAGTGCCGGAAAATGCATCAAAATGATATAAAGTGTATATAAAACATGTGAGTATTGTCATAAAACTAGCATGGAACATAAGAAATTATAGATACGTTTGAGACGTATCAAGCATCCCCAAGCTTAGTTCCTACTCGCCCTCGAGTAGGTAAACGATAACAAGGATAATTTCTGAAGTGACATGCTACTATCATAATCTTGATCAATACTATTGTAAAGCATATGAGATGAATGAAGTGTTTCGAAGCAATGGTAAAGATAATGTCTAAACAACTGAATCATATAGCAAAGACTTTTCATGAATAGTACTTTCAAGACAAGCATCAATAAGTCTTGCATAAGAGTTAACTCATAAAAAGCAATAGATTCTTAATAGAAGGTTTTGAAGCAACACAAAGGATGATTAAGTTTCAGCAATTGCTTTCAACTTGTAACATGTATATCTCATGGATAGTTGTCAACATAAAGCAATATAACAAGTGAAATAAGTAAACATGTAAGAATCAATGCACACAGTTGACACAAGTGTTTGCTTCTAAGACAGAAAGAAGTAGGTAAACTGACTCAACATAAAGTAAAAGAAAGGCCCTTCGCAGAGGGAAGCATGGATTACTCATGTGCTAGAGATTTTTATTTTGAAAACATGGAAACAATTTTGTCAACGGTAGTAATAATTCATATGTGTTATGCATAAAACCTCTTATAAGTTGCAAGCCTCATGCATCGAATACCAATAGTGCCCGCACCTTGTCCTAATTAGCTCGGATTTCGATGGATTATCATTGCATTACATATGTTTCAACCAAGTGTCACAAAGGGGTACCTCTATGCCACCTGTACAAAGGTCCAAGGAGATAGATCGCATTTGATTTCTCAGTTTTGATAGATCTCAACTTGAGGACATCCATACCGGGACAACATAGAAAACAGATAATGCACTCCTCTTTAATGCTTAAGCATTCAACAACAGATACTATTCTCATAAGAGATTGAGGATAAATGTCCAAGCTGAAACTTCCACCATGATACATGGCTTTGGTTGGCGGCCCAATGTTCTTCTCTAACAATATGCATACTCAAACCATTTAATCATGATAAATCACCCTTACTTCAGACAAGATGAACATGCATAGCAACTCACATGATATTCAACAAAGGTGTAACAGTTGATGGTGTCCCCATAAACATGGTTACCGCTCAACAAGCAACTTATAAGAAATAAGATACATAAGCAACATATTCAATACCACAATAGTTTTTAAGCTATTTTCCCATGAGCTATGTATTGCAAAGACAAGGAATGAAATTTTAAAGGTAGCACGCAAGCAATTTACTTTGGAATGGCAGAGAAATACCACATAGTAGGTAGTTATGGTGGACACAAATGGCATAGGTTTTGGCTCAAGGTTTTGGATGCACGAGAAGCATTCCCTCTCAGTACAAGGATTTGGCTAGCAATGTTGTTTGAAGCAAACACAAGTATGAACTGGTACAGCAAAACTTACATAAGAACATATTGCAAGCATTATAAGACTCTATACTGTCTCCTTGTTGCTCAAACACTTTTACCAGAAAATATCTAGACCTTAGAGAGATCAATCATGCAATCCAAATTTCAACAAGCTCTACAAGTAGTTCTCCACTAATAGGTTTAAACTACATGATGCAAAAGCTTAAACATGATCTATGAGAGCTCAAAACAATTGCCAAGTATCAAATTATCCAAGACCATATACCAATTACCACATGAAGCATTTTCTGTTTCCAACCAAATAGCAATCAACGAAGCGGTTTTTAACCTTCGCCATGAAAATTAAAGTAAAGCTAAGAACACCAGTGTTCATATGAAAAAGCGGAGCGTGTCTTTCTCCAACACAAGGAATGCTAGGATCCGATTTTATTCAAACATAAACAAAAACAAAAACAAACAGACGCTCCAAGTAAGCACATAAGATGTGACGGAATAAAAATATAGTTTCACTAGAGGTGACCTGATAAGTTGTCGATGAAGAAGGAGATGCCTTGGGCATCCCCAATCTTAGATGCTTGAGTCTTCTTGAAATATGCAGGTATGAACCACGGGGGCATCCCCAAGCTTAGACTTTTCACTCTTCTTGATCATATTTTATCATCCTCCTCTCTTGACCCTTGAAAACTTCCTCCACACCAAACTCAAAACAAACTCATTAGAGGGTCAGTGCATAATCAAAACTTCATATGTTCAGAGAGGACACAATCATTCTTAAAAGTTCTGGACATTACCCAATGCTACTGAAAGTTAATGGAACAAAGAAATCCACTCAACACAGTAAAAGAGGCAATGCGAAATAAAAGGCAGAATCTGTCAAAACAGAACAGTCCGTAAAGACGAATTTTTTCGAGGCACTTAACAGGCTCAGATGAAAAATCTCAAATTGAATGAAAGTTGCGTACATATCTGAGGATCACACATGAATTTTTTCAGCATTTTAAGAGTTTCCTACAGAGAGATCTACTCAAATTCGTGACAGGTAATAATCTGTTTCTGCGCAGGAATCCAAATCTAGTATCAACTTTACTATCAAAGACTTTACTTGGCACAACAACATGATAAGGAGAGGTTGCTACAGTAGTAACAACTTCCAAGACACAACAAAACAGTAGCAAAATAAAAGAAAACAACATGGGTTATCTCCCAAGAAGTGCTTTTCTTTAACGCCTTTCAGCTAGGCGCAGCAAGTGCAAATCAAGTATTATCAAGAGAAAAAGCATCAACATCATAATTTTCCTTAAAAACACAACTTGTCGCAGAGGGTACCTTAGATGCTCCATTATCTAAATTTCCCATAGTGGTACTAAGGGTTTTATCAATTTTAGGCTTATAATAATTCTTTGGCTTAGGCACCTTAGAGACATACATGAATTTTTGCTCCTTACCCACATAAGCTTTCTCCTTAAACTTAAGAGAAGAAAAAGTTGAACCCAAGGTTCCCATAACTTCTTCAAGTTCACCAATCCTATGGGTTTTATTATCATGGATAGCACAATTTTCTAAGATAGCAATTCTTTCATTAATTCCTCCTAGGGATTTATCAAGTTTATCAGTATTATCAAGTAATATTCCCAATTTAGTCTCAACACTTGGAAGATTTTCCTCTATGGCTTCCAACTTTTTCATGACATCCTCAAGAGAGATTTCAATTTTAGCTTCATTAACAGGTGGTATTCCAACTAGACTCTCAATGATGCAACTAGCTTCTAAAGCGGGAGTACCTAGGAAATTACCCCCTGAAAGATTATCAAGAACATACCTATTCCAGCTAGATATACCAACATAAAAGTTCCTAAGGAGGATAATAGTGGAGTGTTTCTTAGTGCACCTATGATGAGCATCACTAATTCTATACCAAGCATCTTTAAAACTTTCTCCCCCTTGTTGCCTAAAAGAACGAACTTCAACTTCAGGATTACTCATTTTAGCAATAGTAAAAATAAACAAAGCAAAACCGAATTAAATAAAGTAAAACAAGTAACAAATTTTTGTGTGTTTTTGATATAAAGAAAGCAAACAAAACAGAAAATAAAATAAAGTAAAGCAAGTAACTAATTTTTTTGTGTTTCTAATATAAAGAAAGCAAACAAGACAGAAAATAAAATAAAGTAGAGCAAGACAATAAACAAAGTAAAGAGATTGGATGTGAGAGACTCCACTTGCAGCGTGTCTTGATCTCCCCGGCAACGGCGCCAGAAAACAGTCTTGATGGCGCGTGATGCACACGTCCGTTGGGAACCCCAAGAGGAAGGTGTGATGCGCACAGCAGTAAGTTTTCCCTCAGAAAGAAACCAAGGTTATCGAACCAGTAGGGAGATGAAGGCCACGTGAAGGTTGTTGGTGGAGGAGTGTAGTGCGGCGCAACACCAGGGATTCCGGCGCCAACGTGGAACCTGCACAACACAATCACAATACTTTGCCCCAACTTAATAGTGAGGTTGTCAATCTCACCGGCTTGTTGTAAACAAAGGATTAAACGTATGGTGTGGAGAATGATGTTTGTTTGCGAAGAACAACAGAGAACAAAGATTGCAGTAGATTGTATTTCAGATGTAAAAGAATGGACCGGGGTCCACAGTTCACTAGCGGTGTCTCTCCAATAAGATAAATAGCATGTTGGGTGAACAAATTACAGTTGGGCAATTGACAAATAGAGATGCATATACATATCATGATGACTACTATGAGATTTACTTAGGGCATTACGACAAAGAACATAGACCGCTATCCAGCATGCATCTATGCCTAAAAAGTCCACCTTCGGGTTAGCATCCGCACCCCTTCCAGTATTAAGTTGCAAACAACAGACAATTGCATTAAGTACTGTGCGTAATGTCACTACAAGAAAAGTTGCCATGGCCGACGAAGTTGAAGTCGCGCCGTGGTTGCTGGTGTACCATGGCCGACGATTTTTGGTCTCTCCGTTGTGCATGTCAAAACGTTTTCTTTCTCGTTTTTGAGGCCACCTAGCCCGACGAAAACGGCCAAAACGTCGCGTATGGTGGCCCGGGACGTGGTGCATCTCGAATTCTCGGGTTCGTCGGCCGAGTCAACGCAAATCCGCACCGCCCAGGGATGTAGGGCCCAGATGGCAGCCTCTCTGGCGTTGTTTTTTTTTCTCGATCGGGCCATCTAGTTCAACGCTCTCCGATCGAGCCGTTTACGATGCAGGATCATGGGTCCCGCATGTCATCCTCTATGAACCAAAATTCTTTCTATTCTTGGATTTTTTTTGACCCCCTGATTTCTGGCACTTCCTTTTTCTTTTGATCCCTTGCCGCCTTGGAAACGTTGAGATCGCTGCTGCTAAATGGGACCCACATGTCATCCTCTATGTGCAATCAACTTTCTTTTCTTGAAGTTTTTTTTGGCACCTCATATTTGGTCACTTGCCTTTTTCTTTCGATCCCGTCCCGCCTCTCAAACGGTGATACCGCTGCTGCTAAATGGGACCCGCATGTCATCCTCTATGTACTATAAAACTTTCTTTTCTTGAATTATTTTTGGCTCCTCATATTTGGTCACTTGCCTTTTTCTTTCGATCCCGTGCAGCCTCTCAAACGGTGATACCGCTGTCTGCTAAATGGGACCCGCATGTCATCCTCTATGTACTATAAAACTTTCTTTTCTTGAATTTTTTTTGGCCCCCGATATTTGGTCACTTGCCTTTTTCTTTCGATCCCCTGCCGCCTCTCAAACGGTGATACCGCTGCTGCTAAATGGGACCCGCATGTCATCCTCTATGTACTATAAAACTTTCTTTTCTTGAATTATTTTGGCTCCTCATATTTGGTCACTTGCATTTATCTTTCGATCTCATGCCACGTTTGAAACGTTGAGGAACCTGCTTTCTCATGGGACCCGCATGTCATCCTCTATGTGCTATAAAAGTTTATTTTCTTGGATTTTTTTCACCCTCTGATTTTTGGCTATTTCCTTTTTCTTTTGATCCCCTGCCGCCTTGGAAACGTTGAGTAAGCTCGTCGACTCATGGGACCCGCATGTCATCCTCTATGTACAATCAAGTTTCTTTTCTTGAATTATTTTTGGATCCCGATATTTGGTCACTTGCCTTTTTCTTTCGATCTCATGCCACGTTTGAAACGTTGAGGAACCTGCTGGCTCATGGGACCCGCATGTCATCCTCTATGTGCTATAAAAGTTTATTTTCTTTATTTTTTTCACCCTCTGATTTTTGGCTATTTCCTTTTTCTTTTGATCCCCTGCCGCCTTGTAACACCCCAACTTTTGCAATCTTATTTAGTTGTCCAACGTGCAAAAATCAGGGGGAACAAAAACTCTTTAAGTTTTGCTTGTATTGGTATGTTTTTGATTGAACTGCTTATCTGAATTTGTTTGACGAGTGATGGTTGTTGAATAGTGGTAAGTGAAGTATCCCAACCCACATCTTCAAGTCTCAAGAAAAACCCTTAAGCTATGGCCGCTCTTGTATTACCTTAATCTTCTCTCTTCAAAAGTATTTGAAACCCTTTAACAAAACACAAAACTTCCTTGCTTTGTCTTATGACTCAAAATTATATTTCTTATGATATTTCCAAAACTCTTTCCTTTTTAAGTGGCTATGATCACCTCAGATCATGATATTACAAAAACGGTTTTCTAAAATTGTTATTGACACCAAGTAATTGCCAACTGGCTTACTCTTACTTTGTGTGACTTCAAAATTTTATAAAATCTTTTATGTGCAGTTTTGGTTTCCTGAAACAAAATGGAATGATCTATATTTTATTCTACTTTAACTATGGGTCATTCTACTCCCTCTAAAACCCTCTCTCTTTGTGAAGATTTTCAAAATAAGATTTCATATCTAGTTTAATAAATCTAATAAAGGCCATAGACCGCAAAGCTAAATTTTAGGACTAATTGATCCATGATCAATTATCCATGGCATTGTCTTTGCCACTAATACATCTCATTGATCTATCATATCATCACTCCATCTATGCTTAATCTTGGTAGATGATCATTTGTCCAACAAATGAATAATATCCATTTCATCCCCATCTCACCCTGATACTTGCTTTGCATCCTTGAAACAAATCTAAACTCTGAAGTTAAACCATGATCTTATGGCAATTCCAATTTCCAAAACTTGGACTTTCCCTCCGATTTGAGCTAACCATTTAAAACCCTAAACCTCTCTATTTCTGACTTACAAAATGTTTCTAATTTTCGCCAACTAATTTCAAAACCTTTTTCTTGAATAAAAATAAGAAATTGATATGTTTTATCATATCATTTCCCTCCAAAATAATTTCTAGAAATTGATTTTCTTTTTTTCCCTTTTTGCAAATGCATGTTAATGGTACATATACCATTTGTTGCATCTTTTGATATCAAGAAATTTCGGGAAAGGTTTACCATAAAATTTATAAATTTAAATGCCATATTCCCTTGATCACCCCCATCTCTTACTTATTCTCTCCCATTATTTCTCGTGAAGACAAAAGTGTGAAAAATGCATTCATGAGCGTCTCTATTAGATCCTCCATTGTCCATTTCTATCTCTGATGATCTTTTCTTAACATCGTCAAACCGCCCATGTTCCATCATCTCCGGCTGAGCAACATGGTCGACTTGCATTGCCTTTTGGCAATCCCTCCTTGCTCTTTTGAGATGAACCAAACAGAAAGGCCGGACATGTCTAGTCTCTTTGCATGTCACCATATGACAATCCCTCTCACGCTACTTTATTTGGATCACCACCACTCCACCATATGATCTCTTCAGCATTTTTATTACTTCTCTCTCTCTCTCCCTTGGACATCCACGCCAGCCTTTCTGCATGCTACATTGCTCATTTTGGCACTACCCCATTGGAGACACGAGCTTGGCCGACGCAAGTTGTTACTGCGACCTCTCTTTCCATTCAACCCGAACTTGACACACGCACACGAGCTGTGCCGCGCCACTCCTTGACCGGAAGCCTCCTCGCCCAGGCCTGCACGCTCTCTCTCGCAGCCGTGTACTGCCGTCACCCGAACGCACACCCTCCCGGCGTCGAGCACGCCATGGCCGGCACGACCTCGCCACACATTCCCCAGCCTCTCTCCTCGTATAAAGGCCGTCCGCCGCGATGGAGGAGTGCTCTAGTACCACCCTAGACCTGCCAGCTAACCCCGACTAGCCCTGCCTCGCTCGTGAGCGTCCGCGTCGTCGGCAGTACTTTTATCGAGCAGCTGCAGTGCGAAGTGACGCGTCGACGACCCCCTCCGTTCCAGCAGCGTTGCAACAGCAGCTAGGCTCCAAAGCTCTGTGCTGAGCGCAGTGGGCGCTGAGGCGCCGCTCACTCGACCAGTCGCAGCCGCCGACCACCCCGTTTCTTCCGTGCATGCCCTCGGTGTATCGTGGAAGCGGCACCATCGTTTTAAGCCCTCACGCCCCCACTCAATCCCTCCTTCTCTCCCCTCTGTTCCCGGCTTTAGCGACTGCGCCGGAGAGGCCCTGTAGTGGTGTTAGGGCATCTCCAACCGGGCGACCCAAACGGACGCGCTGGGCCGTCCGTTTTGGGCCGTTTGGGTCGCCGCCCGGACACGCGGACAGCGGCCCGCGTCCGCGTGTCCGTTTGGGTCGCGCGCTGCGCCCAACGCGCGGATGCATCGCAAATTGGAGAAACACGAAAACAAAATGAAAATGGCAAATTTAAACGATATTTGATTAAACATATGCCCTATTTTGGGCAAATTTAGTACATAGCCCTATTTTGGGCAAATAAAACTAACAAAAGAAGCCCCTATATGGGCTTTTAAATTTAAACTAAAATATAAACAGAAAATAAAAACCCTCTAGGGTTTGGTCGGCGGCGCGGTGGCCGCCGGTGCGCCGCCTAGCCCCTGTGGGCGTCGTCGGCGACGTCGTCGAGGTCCCCGGGCGGCGAGGCACTGTCGTGGCTCGACCGCGCCGGGGACTCCGGCCGGGAGACCACGGGGCCTCCTCCCACGGCGAGTGGGGTCCGGAGCCACCCGCGCCGCCCGGAGGCGCCGCTGCCTCTCTGCCAGCGGCGCCGCTCGGCCTCCTGGCGCCGACTCCTCCAGCGGCGGCACCTCTCCTCCTGGCGGCGCTGCTGCTCGGCGGCGCGGCGCCTGGCCTCCTCCCGCCGCGCCGTCTCCTCCTCCTCCTCCCGTCGCGCCTGGAGGGCCTGGGCGTAGAGCTCCCAGCCCTCCGCGTCCTCCACCTCCCGCCGCGCCGCCTCCTCCATTTCGGAGGTGCGAATGGCCGCATGGAGTTGCGGCCATTTCGCCTCCTCCTCCGCCGCCGAGACGATGAGGGCGGCGCGGAGGTCCGGGTCCTCCTCCGAGGACTCGGGCTTGGGCTCGAGCAGCAGCGGCGGCGGTTGCGGCAATGCCGCGCCGCGGCGGGCGGCCTCTCCGATGTGGAGGCCGCCTCGGTTTCCGCACGATGGTCGCAGCGCCGGCGGCCGACGCCGACTGCTGCTGGCCTCGTCGTCGTTCGCTCCGGGAGCGAACCGTCGCTTCGGGGCCATGGCGGCGGTTTTTGCTCGGGGAGTGGAGTGGGGACTGGAGTGGAGGGCCAGATCCCGTCCAGTCCCCATTTAATAGTCTCCCTGGTCACCGACGAGTGGGCCCAAGGGAGACGAGGCGACCAGCACGCGGACGCGAGCGGACGGCGCGTGCCATCCGCGGCCACGCAAACCTAGCCCAGATTTGGGCCGGGTTTGCGTCGTTCCGGACGCCGCGGCCGTCCGCTTTTGCGGTGCGTCCCCGCGTTGGGCCGGGTTTTTGTCCGGCTGGACCCATCCGGACGCCGGGCGCGGGATGGGTCGCCCCGTTGGAGATTTGTTTAGGGCATCTCCAACCGGGCGACCCAAACGGACGCGCTGGGCCGTCCGTTTTGGGCCGTTTGCGTGCCCGAGCGGACGCGCGGACGGAGCCCCGCGTCCGCGCGTCCGTTTGGGTCGCGTCCTGCGCCCAACGCAGCGGCCACCCATTTGGCCATTTGGCCTATTTCTTTGGAAAATAGGTCCTCTGGCCACAGATTCACTTTGATATATAATAATATCTCGTAAACATAAAATAATATATAGGAAACATATATTATCAAATACCATACAATATTATCAAATGTACCATGATAAATCAAATAAAATGTGTCATAGTTTGAGAAAAATATAAAAATTACAATTGAGATTGTCTAACTCAATTTGGGCACTCGAGGATCTCCTTCTGTCTCTTCTCGAACCAAGCTCTCTTTGCCTCGCTCATGTTGGTCAAGTCGGCGTTCATGATGAGGTTGTCCTCGGCTTGGCGTTTGAGCTCAACTTCCTTCGCCTTCAGCTCCACCTCTTTGGCCCTTGCCATTGCTATGAGCTCAAGTTCTCTCTCTTTGAGCTCAAGTTCTTTAGCTTTGGTCTTCGCCTTGACCTCTTCAATCTCAAGCTTCTTCTGCTGGACATCAAAGAATTTCTTCCTGTCCTCTTCTTTCTTCCGGCGCCTCCTCTCATCCCTCTTGTCCGTGGACACCTCTCTGTCCGCATGCATCTCCTTCAAAGTGCCATACAATAGCATGGATGACGCATCACGCTTCATGTCGGCTTTGGTTGCCTTGTGGCCGCGTGGACGACTTGCACGAGAAGCGGAGCTGCCGCAAGGCTGCCCACCATCAAGGTCAATGACCGTGGCATCTTTGGCGGGATTGTTGCCAGTCAAGGTCGCCATGTAGCCCTCGTACCCCTCCCGGAACTTGGGGGTGCCGTGGAGTTCCTTCCAACAATGAGGGAAGGCAAAGGTCTTCTCTCCATTGTTGGCTTTGTAGAATTCCAAAGCTCGCCACACCTAGAGCAAAGCGAGACAACAACGATAAACATATGTGCAAACATCGGATGAATAAGTTGAGGTTATGAATCATACCAAGTCCTTCACACCCATGCCACTAACGGGGAGCCGCCTCGCGTGCTCATACGCCGCCTGGAACTTGTTGCATTCCGTTTGAATTGCTCCCCACCTCTTTTGGAGCGATATTTCGCTGCGGTCGCTCTCAAATGGCTCCCGTCCATATTTGCGATGTTCATGGAAGTATTCATAGATCCGGCGCCGAATGCGGACCCCTTCCGCTCGGCACCCGTCAACGCATCTTGCCCGATGGTCAACCATCCATCGACGAGCACCTTGTCCTCCTTCTCCGTGTAGTTGGCGGTTCGTTTGCTTACCCGGCGACCTCGAGCTTGTGCAGCTAGCGGCTTGTGTGAGGCCCTCACCGAACAACGGCTCCTCCTCAATGTTTATGCTGCCGGGACAGCAGCTTGTGCCCTCCGTGTGTCAATGGGAGGTGGCCGGGGAGCCTCGCCGTGTCGAAGGATATGGAAGGGTCGTCGGCATTGTCTCGCGCGAAAGACGGAGGGCCCGCACGGCGGACGGTGACTGCGCGCGCGCGGCCGACATATCGTCGAACAGGTTGCGTGCACCGGACGTCGCAGCTGCTCCCGTGTTCTTCGGGCCTTTGGAGTTCGCCGGCGCACGGTTCAGGTCAATGGACGAAGGTGACGGCCCCGTCATGGACTCGCCCACCTCCGGTGACCCATCCCGTGACCGGTACGCCCGCCGCCCATGCGCCCCCATTTCGTGCCCAAATAGGGCGAGCCGGCGAGGCGGTTGACCTTGGAGGAAGGGGCCGGGTCACGGAGGAGGCCGAGCTCCCCACCGAGGCCGCGCCGGTGCCGGGATGATCATGTGCCGGCCGAGCGCCGGGTGGCCGTAAAATAGCATGGCCTCGCTGCTCTTGAAGGAGAGTGCTCTTCGCCTCCGTCCGGAGTTGGAGAAGCTGCTCCGCCGCCCGCCGCCGCTCCAGCTCGGCAGCGGTTTCCCTCTTCCGTTGGTCCAGCCGCCCTGCGCCGGTCGGCCCTCTTCCTCGCTCTCGAGCTTCCTCGCTCCGGGGTGAGCTCGGCCTTCGCCTTCTTCGTCGGCGGCCCGGGGGAGCTCGGCCACCGCCGGCTCAGGAGCCGCCTCCACGGCGAGGAGCGGCAACGGCCGCGGGTGCCTCCTCTTCGATGGTGGCGGTGGTGTCGGTGGCGGTGGCGGCGGCAGTCGCTTCGTCGGCAATCTCTAGGTTTTGGGAGTGCAGTGGAGTGTTTTCTGTTTTGGGAGGCGAGACGGAGCGGGCCGTGGGCGGACAAGGGAGGACGCGAGCGACCAGCCTTTCGCGTCCGCGGCCACGCAAACTCGTCCAAGATTTGGGCCGGGTTTGGGTCGTCCCGGACGCCGCGGCCATCCGTTTTAGGGATGGGTCCGCGCGCTGGGCCGCGGTTTTGTCCGTTTCGACCCATCCGGACGCGCGGGCGCGGGATGGGTCGCCCGGTTGGAGATGCCCTTACTTCCCCAGCCGCTGCTCCTCTCCTTGTCCCCTTCTATCCGTCTCCGCGCGCCGCTCCTGGCCGCCAGTCAGCGAGCGCCACGGCAGGCAGAGCCCGACCCATCGTCTTGGTTAAAAGCATCCGACCCCATCTGCTCCTTTCTCTCTGAAAGAGCACTCCCGAGAGCACCCCTGTCTCTCCTCCTTCTCGCTCGCCCAGATCAAGACCTTGCCGGGAGCTGCCGCTCGACGTGAAGACGTACACGTCGTGGCCGTCAATCTCCGTCCCTCCATACCATACCACCACCTCCCTCTCTCGTTTCTGGAAGCAATGGACAAAGCCTTCTGCTCCCTTCCCTCTTCTGCAAACGGCAACCGAGCCGAGCTCGTCGATCCGCATGCCGTCGTGCACATCACGACCACCACCTATCCATCCCTCTCTGTCCCTCTACGCCTTACGCCTCTAACCCGTCCCCCATCGTTGTCCAGGAGCGCTCGAGGCCGCCACCGTCGTGGGATTCGTCCGCAGCATCGCGAACCCTGTCGACGTCCGTGCCGCCGTGACTGCGACGACGTGCTCACGCACGATCGCACCGACGCCCGGGAGCCTGCATGCGCGTCCGTGACGGCAAGGTTAGCTGCTCCCGCGCCGCGTCATCCCTGCATCGCCCCGTCGCCGTCGTCTTGTCCGTGAGACCGTGACGACGCCCACGTCACCGAGCCTGTCGTCGCCCTTGCGAACGACCTGGAGTTGACTGCGCGTCCTCAGCGCTAGGACAGGGCCGCCACGAGCTCCTCTACCTCTCCTCTACATCGCCGACGCCTCCAAGCCGCCACGGCGAGCACCCGCGTCCGTCTCCGGACGAGTTCGTCCGCGACGGCCCCAAGCCCCCAACCTCTGCCTCAGCTCCCTCCACCGCGCCGCCGTCCAGGAGCTTGGCGCCATCCGACACGAGCGTGTCGCGGGACTCTGCTCGACGCCGCGCCAAACTCCCGCGTTCCCGTCGTCCGCCGTCGTCCTCGAGCCCACGGTGAGCCCTCTTCTCTCGGTCGCAGAAGATGCACTCGGTGGCCGCCGGATCGGCATCCCTGGGCTGCATGCAGCCCAGCCTTGTGCATGGCTGCTGGCCCCGCTGGGTTCCCTTTTCCGAACCGCCACGCCCGCAGGACCGCCGCGATGGCAGTGGGCCGGCCCGGCGCTGTATGGCGCAGATCCGGCCGATTTGGCCCGGATCCTCCTTTTCCATTTTCCTGTTAAATTCTATACTGCCAGATCCTGTTTAGAAACAAATCCATTAAAAATTCCAAACTTCACCAAATTTCACGAATAAAAATCCTGGATGCTCCTGATAAAATTCCTAACCACCCTGTATTGCATGCATGTGCTTTTCCCTTATATATTTTTACTGGTTATTATTTTACTGAAATGTTGCTGTTAGAGTGTTTTATTTATTGTGACAATTGTGTGAACCCTTTTTTAGTGAAACCAGTTTTGATGAAAAGTAGAACCCAATACCTTTATTTTGGCATAGGTTGCACTTGCAGGAGCTTCACATTTTCTAAATGGTTTAAAAATCTAAATCTGGACAGTAGGCCCTTTCTTGAATTTTAATTTGGAAAATAAAAAGACTTTTGCAACAAAATAAAATTTCTCTGGTAGATACCATGCTAGTGTACATCTAGGTCAGAGGGAATATTTTTCTGACCGATGTTTTATTTCTGGGGATTATATAATCAAAACAGGGTACCTTTTTAGTATATAAATTGTGATAATTATTTAATAGCTCAGAAAAATGCCAAACCAATTTTGGTGGATCATATTGTTCAGTAGCTATCTGTTTGTATGTTTGTTACTGGCTTGTTATGTTCTGATATCTCTGTGCCTTGAAAGTGGATTGCTTTAGTTTCTGCATTATTAAAATGTTGTAAAATATTTAAAAAATTATTTGTGTTTGATTCCAGTGCATGTGAGTTCTAAATGTTAATACCTTCCAGTAGGTATTCTGCATGTATTTTTATGAGCCTCAGAAAGATTTAGGCCATTTATTTGGTTCCTAAGCTATTTCTAGTTTTATAAAAATCATATCTATTGTTTAAAAAACCCAAATTTAGTGAATCCAATTTCTATAGCTTTATAAAATCAATCTTTACTCCCTGTGATTTTACCAAAAAAATTGTGTGCAACATCCTGGAGTGGCTGGTTAATTTGATGCTAGTATTTATTTTACCCGTAGGGAAATTGTGTTGTTTTTGTTTAAAATGCTTTTTAATGAACCTTGGCACCATACCTCTACTAGTGGTTTCCAAAGGTCATTAGCCACGTTTTATTATGTAGATTATGATTTGTTGTGAGGTAGAGCCTTCTTAGCAAAAATAACCATTTTTGCCCTAGGTGTTATTATTTGATATGTTTAGTGTCTCTGGTTTAGTGGTTGGCTGTTGTGTGTTGTTGTGTGGCTTGATGCTATGCCTAGGAATTGATTACCTTTCCTTTTTATTTTGCGACGTTAGAATTCGAGTTCTATTGGAGAAGAAGAGAGGATCTTGGTGAGGATTTCGAAGAGGAAGGAAGAGCAGATGATTCATGAAGATGAAGTCCAGGGACAAATAGCCAACAAAGGCAAGCCACCTCTTGATGCATCTCTGATCCTATATATCTTACTCTTGCATTATTGCAGGTTTTATAAAGTGCATGTCTTTTTATTTTCATGTCGGTGGTTAGTGCCACCCGGAGTTTTATTAATCCACCCTTAGGGTGCAGCCCTCGTGGGTACCTACTGAACACATCTCTATTAGTGATATGGTGATTATCACCTTGAAATCCTTGCCGCCATTTTTCGAAGAAGAATTGGACTATAGGTTGGGAGCCCTGGAAAAATGGTTATGAAAATGTTTTCCTGAAAAGAAGTTTTTCGAAAACCTTGGAATGGGGTAGCCCTGCCCAAGTGTGGTTTGATTAAATGTTTTTAAGCAGAAAAGACTTGCTTGGAGCAAGAGAAGTGAAGAAAAATTGTTTTCGAAAACCTTTTGTTGACTGAGTACATCACCGGACCTAGCCAGTACAACCACATTACCCTTTAGTGGGACGGGGCGTAGCGTAGTAGTTTGTCTCGCCTTAGTTTGGGTCACCGCAAATGTAAGGGGTAGTCCGAGCATGGACACCTATCGACCGGGCCTTCCCGACGTATCGGGGACGCCTTTCCTTCTTTTCGGATGGCAGGGGTACAACCTATGAGCTCCCATTGAATAATGCCCCGCGGTTGGTCGCGGCATTCCGGAGGGTCGAGCTGGTCGGGGAATTTGCTACTCCCGGGTAAACGACCCCTCGGACTCTGGTGTTGGGAGGTACAACTCTAGGAGGCATGTCTTGGGCTAAGGCGAGCAGGCGAAAAACTACGATCGGGTACTTGTCGTGGCATAGGTTATTATGCAGGGATGATGCCCACACGATGAGTATTCAGATCTTGTGGGGAAAGTGTACAACCTCTGCAGAGTGTAAAATCTATTCGAATAGCCGTGTCCGTGGCAATGGACGTGGTAAAGGAAGTGCTGAGTATCAAAAGGAGTTTTGTTTTATAAAAGTGTTTTCTCAAAGTGTTGATTTGGGAAAGTGACGCCAGTGGGACTGGATGGAAAAATGTACCTGGGAGGTACGGTGGAGAGTTGGAAAACTTGTTTTGGTCATACTAAGATGGCCGGAAAGAAAAATGGGTCACCCTTACCTATTAGTCTTCAAAAGAAAATTTGTTTTCAAACGTTTTTCAACAAAGATATAGAGATGTCATACTCTCGAGAGGAACCACCTCTCGCTCTTTGTCGCCCTAGTTAGTGCCTGTTCCTTGCTACTGCCAAATTGCATATCTTTTACTTCTCTCTAAGGTGGTTTGCAAGTACAATTCATAATGTACTCATGGCTTTGTCCCTGGCTATTTACTTGGCCAGACTTGGTGGAATCCGACAGATGAAGAAGGAGTCGACGACGTCTATGCGAGCTAGGAACGTCTTCCCAATCAGTTGCCTGTAAGGTTATGGCATGACTTGGGCCATGCGAACGCTTTCATCTGAAGTATTTCCGCTGTGTGGTTGATGATCTCCTGCCATTATGGCACTTATGTAAGTATCTGGTCATGCGACCATTGTAATCTTTTTATTCGGTACTGTAATGGATGATGTATTTGATACCAGTTCGGTTATGCTTTCACGACACACTGATCATGGGATCGTGAATGTGTATGCATAACGGGTGTTTCGGACAGCTAGTCCGGGGCCCCACACGCCTTGGAAACGTTGGGTAAGCTGCTGACCCATGGGACCCGCATGTCATCCTCTATATACAATCAACTTTCTTTTTCTTTTGATCTCAAGCCGCATTTGAAACGTTGAGAACGCTGCTGCTAAATGGGACCCGCATGTCATCCTCTATGTACAATAAATTTTCTTTTCTTGGATTATCTTTGGCTCCTGATATTTTGTTACTTGCCTTTTTCTTTCGATCTCATACCGCCTTTGAAACGTTGAGTAAGCTGCTGGATCATGGGTCCCGCATGTCATGCCTTTCTTGGAGTTATTTTTGACCCCTAATTTCTGGCTATTTGCCTTTTTCTTTTGATCTCCTGCCCCCTCTGAAACGATGAGGACGCTGTTGGCAGGTCGGTCCCACATGTCATCCTCTATGAACAATAAAAGTTTCCTTTGATGGATTTATTTTGAACCCCTAATTAATTTCTAGATATTTCCTTTTTTTCTTTTGATCCCCTGCCGCCTTGGAATCGTTGAGGATGCTCGCTGCCTCATGGGTCCCGCATGTCATCCTCTCGTAACGGTAAATGTTTCTTTTCTTGGATTTTGTTGACCAAACGATTTTTGGCTTATTTTTCTTTCGATCTCCCTGCAGCCTTTAAAATGTTGAGGACGCTCGCCGGCTCACGGGTCCCACATGTCAACCTCTATGAACAATAAACGCCGAGGATGCTCGCTGCCTCATGGGTCCTGCATGTCATCCGCTCAGAACGAAAATGTTTCTTTTCTTGGATTTTTTACCAACAGATTTTTGGTTTACTTTTTCTTTCCATCCCCTGCCGCCTTTAAATCGTTGACGACGCTGCTGGCTCATGGGTCCCCGATGTCAGCCTCCCCGTACAAGAAACATGTGATATCTTGATTATTTTGCAGACAATAAACAGTGTACTTTGCTCTGAGCTATTGCAAATGGATAAATTAAATATTTATTTTTCATAAAAAAACTTATATGTTGAATCTCCTTGTTTTTTGTTTTTTGCGAAGCATGGGACTTTCCTCTTTTTCTTAGATAAATCCGACTTTCCTGTTTTGGAGTGGGCTGAAATTGTACGAGACAAAAGGCCGAGCAGGATAATTCGAAGGCCCAGATGTCCAGATGCAGCCCAATTGAAATCTTTCTTTTCTTGGATTTTTTTCACCCCCAAATTTCTCGGTTACTTCATTTTTCTTTTGGTCCCGTGCCGCCTTGGAAAAGTTGAGACCGCTCGCTGCAAAATGGGACCCGCATGTCATCCTCTATGTACAATAAAGTTTCTTTTCTTGGATTATTTTTGGCTCCCGATATTTGGTCACTTGCCTTTTTCTTTCGATCTCATGCCGACTTTGAAACGTTGAGGAAGCTGCTGGCTCATGGGTCCCGCATGTCATCCTCTATGAACAATAAAGTTTATTTTCTTGAATTATTTTTGGATCCTGATATTTGGTCACTTACCTTTTTCTTTCGATCTCATGCCACGTTTGAAACGTTGAGGAACCTGCTGGCTCATGGGACCCGCATGTCATCCTCTATGTCCATCAACTTTCTTTTCTTGGATTTTTTGACCCCCTAATTTCTGGCTACTTTTTTTTTCTTTTGATCTCAAGTCGCATTTGAAACGTTGGGACCGCTGCTGCAAAATGGGACCCGCATGTCATCCTCTATGTACAATAAAAGTTTCTTTTCTTGGATTATTTTCCACCCTCTCGATTTTTGGTCACTTGCCTTTTTCTTTCGATCTCATGCCGCCTTTGAAAACGTTGAGGAACCTGCTGGCTCATGGGACCCGCATGTCATCCTCTATGTACTATAAAAGTTTTTTTCTTGGATTTTTTTCTTTTGATCCCCTGCCGCCTTGGAAACGTTGAGTAAGCTGCTGACTCATGGGACCCGCATGTCATCCTCTATGTACAATCAAACTTTCTTTTTCTTTTGATCTCAAGCCGCATTTGAAACGTTGAGACCGCTGCTGTAAAATGGGACCCGCATGTCATCCTCTATGTACAATAAAGTTTCTTTTCTTGGATTATTTTTGGCTCCTGATATTTGGTCACTTGCCTTTTTCTTTCGATCTCATGCCGAGTTTGAAACGTTGAGGAAGCTGCTGGCTCATGGGTCCCGCATGTCATCCTCTCTGAACAATAAAAGTTTCCTTTGTTGGATTTATTTTTTACCCCTAATTTCTGGCTATTTGTCTTTTTCTTTTGATCCCCTGCCCCCTTTGACACGATGACGACGCAGCTGGCAGGTCGGTCCCACATGTCATCCTCTATGAACAATAAAAGTTTCCTTTGATGGATTTATTTTTGACCCTACTTAATTTCTGGCTATTTCCTTTTTTTCTTTTGATCCCCTGCCGCCTTGGAATAGTTGAGGATGCTGCTGCCTCATGGGTCCCGCATGTCATCCTCTCAGAAAGGTAAATGTTTCTTTTCTTGGTTTTTTTACCAAATGATTTATGGCTTATTTTTTCTTTCGATCTATTGCCGCCTTTAAAACGTTGACGACGCTGCTGGCTCATGGGTCCCTGATGTCAGCCTCCCCGTACAAGAAACATGTGATATCTCGATTATTTTGCAGACAATAAACAGTGTATTTCGCTCTGAGCTTTGCAAACGGATAAATTAAATCTTTATTTTTACATAAACAAACTTATATGTTGAATCTCCTTGTTTTTTGTTTTTGCGAAACATAGGACTTTCATGTTTTTTATCGAAAAAAAGACTTTCGTGTTTTGGAGTGGGCTGAAATTGTACGAGACAAAAGGCCGAGCAGGATAGTTCGTAGGCCCAGATGGCCAGATGCAGCCCAATTGAAATCTTTCTTTTCTTGTATTATTTTGGCCAGATGCTACTTCCTTTTTCTTTTGATCCCGTGCCACCTTTGGAAACGTTGAGACCGCTGCTGCAAAATGGGTCCCGCATGTTGATACGTCCAAAACGTATCTACT
>NC_061512.1:88926195-88943284 GCF_022539505.1 Lolium rigidum | reverse complement strand
GCAGCCCGAACTCTTAGTATTTAGCTGCTCGATGAAATAAATGTATAGTATAATGAGACTCTTATATTGTAAGCTAAGTTGGGTTCACCTCGAACCCAAGAGTATTCCTCTTAGGACCCAAGAGGAGCTCCAAGACAACATATGTTTGATGCTTGTAATAATAAGTGAATGAGTTATGGACCCTGCTATGTTCTGTTGTACTACTCTGAGGGATGTAATATTTGCGGAATGGTACTTCGTGAATGTTATATCAAAGACTGGCATACTACAACATGCAGTGGTATGCAGGGTCACCACAAGAGAAGAACATGCTACATATGTCGTGAGAAGGGCCACATCTCCTCCTTTTGCACTAGTGGTAACTCATCCAACCCTATCTTGATCCATGGTGCTTATTCTCTACATAAGGATAAGGTTGGCGATGTGTTTGCCAAATATGTTGGCACTCAAAGTGGTTTCGTAAAAAGAACCATTTGGGTTTGCCAAGCCTATTGTGACTAACTTCTTAGGACCCAACTTGGTTCGGGACCAACAAGCCAAAATTTGATCAATAGGTACAAGTGGAGGGCATGGAGGCTTGACTAGTTCATGAAGACTTGGGGGATCTTCATCATTCTCACTTCCTCAAGTCAAGTACTATTCCTTCCATCCTTTACCCATGCTCCTCCTTGCGGTAACGAGTCCTCAACTCCTTTACATTGAAAGTTACTCGCTCCCCTTTCACATGTGTTGGTTTTGTACCTTGCATGTGGTTGTGTATGTTGTGCCCCCTACTTGCTTATCTTGTTTGCTTACTTAAATGTTGGGTGGCACATCATGTACAATTGTTGTTTATTGAGCCTATTGCATCTTGTTGATATCTTAGTTGTTGGCTCACGTGAGAAATTAATGGACTATCCCATTTTGGGGGAGTGATATGCTTTGTGCATCTCACAATCTCAAAATGTGCGACATGTTGAATCAAAATTCTATAATGTCCATTAATTATCTCACTTGGTTCTTATTTGCCTCTTGCACGAAAAAATGTCTTTATCACATTATGGGGGAGTATTGTGCTTTGTGCATTCTACAAGCCTAGAAAATGTGAACATTTGAGGTTGTGTCACATAGAATTGATATTATAGATTATCTTGTTCCTATGTGACATGTGTGCTCAAACAAACCCCATTTTACCATATGCTTTGTTTCTTGTGAAGATGATCTTGGATATAACCTCAATCCACCATAAGGAAATATTTCCTATATATCTCTTGTCCTTGGATAATTGATAACATATTATGGGTTATGTCTTTGGATCATCCTCACACTTGGCTCATGTGCTCAATTGCTTCATTTCTTGCCAAGAATTTGTTCTTGTGGGTTAGACTCCCATATGTCTTCCTTGCTTCTTATGCTCACCCTTATCTTACTTGAACCTTGTTAGTGTTTTGATAAACGATGGTAGAGCGATGATCCCGCATTTGTGCATTTTGTAATCAAATGCAAAATCCTAAATAGTGCACTAATTTTGGGGGAGCTCTCCTATGTTTGCTAGAACACTCCCTTGTTTCAAGAATTTGATCTTGGAAGACAAACCTTTTCTTTTCGGTACTTTTGTGCTATCATGAAAAGCGTTGAGGGCTTGGTTTATTTGGAACCTTGCTTTCTTTGGGAGTTGGTTATCTCATTGCTTGATTTTTGGTTTTACTTTCCTATAATGAGATAAGTCCTTGAGCATGCTTGTTTTGGATATCTTGCTCTATCTCTCTTGTACGTATCTTGTGTGTGCATGTTTCTTTGTGGATAAACGTCTTCGTGATGTTGTCCACTTAGAGAAACTTATACACATAAGAGATGGTGCATATCTTTTGATATCCCACTTTGTTGGAGTTCATTCCTTTATTCTTACTTGACTTGTTAATGACTCCACAAAGATTGTGGTTATGAGTGCTCATTTTATCCTATTTGCATCTTCAAGCACTCATATTTTATTTTGGCACAAGCTTTGTTTTACTTGCTTCTTATTAAGCTTGTGTTTCTTTTTGGGTCATTGGATTGCTTGCTTCATTTGTCGAAGCCATCCCACCTTCATATCCTCTTGCAATCTTTGATCCTCAATATAGTTGGATTCCCTCCCGGTATTCGTCATTGGATACGTGCATTTGATTTCCCTCACATTAAGAGAAATGCACACCTTATGGAGGAATTCTAACTATATTGGCCTTCCAAACCTTTCGTCCATTTTGGAAATCGATGCCAATGGGGGAGAAGTTTGGAGGGTTTAAGGGAATTGCTTTTGTTGGTTCTTAAGCATTTGCCTTTCATGCCTTGCATTTGTTGCTTTGCATGGTTGAATATTTAGAGGATACTCCGCTAGGCTTTAATTGCCGGTATATGCAATGAAATTCAAGTTCATTCACACATGCATATATTATGGGGGAGTTTGTTCTAAATATTCAACTTGGGTTGTTCGCTAAATTCCATATCTAAACCCTCTCAAAGAGATTGTCATCAATTACCAAAATGGGGGAGATTGTAAGAACATGTCCATTACCCCATGTGTGGTTTTGGTAATTGATGACAATCCCTATGGACTAACGATTTCTTTGAGAATATATCTTAGGTCAAGTCCATAGCCATGTGTTGGATTCAAGGTTGCAAGATGGAGAAGATCGAGTACGATGAAGAAGACCAATGAAGATGGTGTCGAAGAGAGACGAGGACGGTGTTGAAGATGAAGAGAGAAGACGACGTAGAAGATGAAGAAAGAAGATGGCGTTGAAGATGGATGAAGACGGTGGTGTGCGTACAAGATGGAAGAAGACGGTGGCGTCTATGTTGAAGGAAGACGGTGGCATGTACAATCATGAAGAGTATGAAGACGGAGCTTGCCGACTCGAGAAGAACGCGCAAGGACTAGGTTTGTGCTTGATAGGATAGTGAGTGTCACATCATCAGTGAGAGCTCAAACCTTGCATGCATTGCATCGTGTTCTTGGTTCTTCTTGGTTCTTATGCATGAAACGGATTTCGGTTGCATCGCATGTTGCATGTGTGAGAGTGATGATTTTCCCGATATACCGTATTGAGAGGTTACACCTCTATGACCTTGAGAAAATCATCGCTCACTCTTTTGCATGATTTCATCATGTGAGAAGGTAGCTCTTGTCGCCCTCTTTCCAATGAAATTGGTTTCATGTCATTCCGATCTTCCTAGCTCAAGATATTGCGTTTTTCGTATGCTCTATTTGAAAAAGAAAAGGAAACAGCATATGGGCCGGGCGGTACTACCGCGGGCGGTACCGGCCTAAATACCGCACGCGTGTTTTGGCTTACTGGATCGCAAGCGGTACCAGGCCGGTACCAGCCCGGTAGTACCGTAACCCAATTACGATACCAGGCCGGTACCAGGGCCAGTACTACCGGCCCAGCTTTTCTTCTTCCTTCCTCAGCCCGCACCACTTCCTCTCCGCCTGGGCCGCCCCGCGCCTTGGCCCACCACCGCGCGCCACGCACGCATGCGCGTGACCAGGCCGCAGCTCGCTCCCGCTCGCCACGCCTCGAGCACGCGGCGCGTTTCCGCTCGATCCCGTGGGAGATCGTGGCGTTGACCCCGTGCTGCTCCCGCCCGCGCCTTGACTGTCACGCCACTGGCCCCACGCCTCCATACCGCATGCTGCGCTCTGCCACTGCTCTTCTCTCTCTGCGTTTCAGTTTTGGTTCAGCACTTTCAGCACAAGCGGTAGTACCGCTCCACTGAGCGGTACTACCGGTTTTGGGGCGTTTTTTCAGATCTGGTTTTTGGGCAAAATGGCAGTACCACTTTGCACAGCGGTAGTACTGCTTTGGAGCGAATCTGACCGTTTTCTCAGCCCCAACAGCTATATTTTGCTGCCCCAATTTATACCTCTCTTCCACCTCCGACCCAACTACCCATTCCCTTCCATTCTCTCTCCTCCATTGTTGACCTTGAGTTCTTTCTTCCTCCTCTTGATCCTCCCACTATTTGTTGCATATTTTTGGGGGAAAGGAGAGAGGAGACCTAGATCTAGAGCTTCACCAATTGAATCCCTCTGCAAGTGAGGGGATCTTGCTAGATCTAGGTCTTGGAGTTATTTGGTGTTTCTCCACATATTTGTTCTTCCTCCCTTATTCCCCAAATAGCTTTTGTAGCTTTGTTGGAATTTGGGAGAGAAGAACTTGGGCATCTTAGTGGTGTTCTTAGCCATTGCATTAGGTGCATCGGTTTGAGTTCTCTCCGGGGTTTCGATCTCGTAGAGTGTGTGTTCGTTCTTAGTGGTGTTCTTGCCTTAGTGGCCATCTTGCCTAAGTGGCCATCTTGCCTTTAGTGGCCGTGTTGCCTCTTGTGGCGCCGTGTCTCCTTTGTGGCCTTGTAGCCTTAGTGATCTTATCGTCTTAGTGGCGTGGTGGTCTTTGCGGCGCCGTGTCTCCTATGCTTGATGCTATACCTATCTTGTTATCACCTTGTTGCTCATCATGCTAGCATAGGTTGTTGGAGCACTTAGGCAAACCCCTAGTTGATAGGCCTTGAGCTAAACTTGTAAACACATGTGTAGTTTTATTCCGCCTAGTTTAGCTCTCAAGTAGAAGTTTTTATACACCGCCTATTCACCCCCCCCTCTAGGCGACATCCTAGTACATTCAGCCTCCCACCCGCGCGGCCCTGTGACCACTTCATCCACCTACTGCCGGACACGTCGCCTGTCGCCGTGCGCCCGTACTGGTACCCCCAGTTGCAGAAGGACGAGCTCGAGCGCCAGGTGGCGGTCATGCTCGCGCAGGGCATCATCCGGATTTCGACATCGCCGTTCTCCGTCCCGGTGCTCCTTGTTCGCAAGGCCGACGGCACATGGCGCTTCTGCATCGACTACCGCGCCCTCAATGCCATGATGTCCAAGGACAAGTTCCCCATCCCCGTCGTGGATGAGCTCTTGGACGAGCTACACGGAGCGCGCTTCTTCACCAAGCTCGACCTGCGTTCGGGCTATCATCAGGTGCGCATGCACCCGGATGACATCGAGAAGATGGCGTTCCGTACTCACCATGGCCACTTCGAGTTCCTGGTGATGCCGTTCGGCCTATCCAACGCGCCGGCGACCTTCCAGGCCCTGATGAACGACATGCTAAGCCCATACTTGCGTCGCTTTTTGCTTGTTTTCTTTGATGACATTCTTATCTACAGTTCATCCTGGGCGGAGCACCTGCAGCACATGGCCATCATCTTCAACGAGCTTCGAGCGCATCGTCTCCACCTCAAGCGCTCGAAGTGCTCGTTCGGCACGACCTCCGTCGCATATCTGGGGCACGTCATCTCGGCGGACGGTGTCGCGATGTCGCTGCCGTCGCCGCGTGGCCAACCCCGCTGTCACCGCGGGCTCTCCGCGGCTTCTTGGGCCTCGCCGGCTACTGCCGGAAGTACATCCGGGACTTCGGCCTCATCGTCGTACCACTGACGCGCCTCCTTCGATGCGACGCCTTCTCCTGGACGAGGATGCGGCTACGGCGTTCACGGCTCTCCAACGGGCGCTCATGATGGGACCCGTCCTCCAGATGCCGGACTTCGACATGCCGTTCGTGGTGGACTGTGACGCCTCCGGCACCGGCTTCGGCGCCGCCCTCCACCAGGGCTAGGGACCGCTGGCCTTCTTCAGCCGCCCCTTCGCCGCTCGCCATCACAAGCTCGCGACATACGAGTGCGAGCATATTGGGCTGGTCCAGGCAGTGCGCCACTGGCGACCTTACCTTTGGGGTCGGTCGTTTCGTGTGCGCACGGACCACTACAGCCTCAAGTTCTTGCTGGACCAGCGCCTATCCACCGTCCCGCGACACCAGTGGATCAGCAAGCTCTTCGGCTTCGACTTCACCGTCGAGTACCGTCCAGGCCGTCTCAACACGGTCGCCGACGCCTTGTCCCGCCGCGACACTGAGGATGTCGCGGATGATGTTTCCACGGCGGGCACTTTCATGTGCATCCGCTCCGGGCCATCCTTCGCCTTCATCGACGACATTCGTCGGGCGACTTCTACTGCCGCGGACGCACATGCGCTCTGTGGGCGCCTTGACACCGGCGAGCTGGGGGCGCCCTAGCGCCTAGACGAGGGGCTGCTTCTACACGGGCGCCGCCTTTTCGTGCCCGCCCATGGTGACCTGCGCCACCAGGTCTTGTCCCTGGCGCACTCTGCATGACACGAGGGTGTGCAGAAGACCCTCCATCGCCTCTATGCTGATTTCTACATCCCCGGTGATGGCGCGCTGGTCCGTGACTGGGTGCGATCATGCGTGACGTGCCAGCGGAACAAGACGGAGACGCTGCGACCCGTGGGTATGCTACAGCCGCTGGATGTGCCTTCACAGGTGTGGGCTGATATCTCCATGGACTTCATCGAGGGCCTTCCCAAGGTGGGCGGCAAGTCTGTCATCCTCACGGTGGTTGACCGCTTCTCCAAGTACCCGCACTTCATCGCCCTCGGTCACCCCTTGAAAGAACATCTCTCGGTTTATGTTTTGAATGTTTGATGTCAATATATGTGATACACTAATGTTTGATGAAGTGGTGCAGAGAATATATAGATACATGTCTATGGGTGTTTTGTGTGGAAAAACGAGACAAAAAGAAGCAGGAAGTTTTTCTCTAGACCGGATAATCCGGGCCGGATATTTGCAAAATATCCGGACCCCAAAAATCGGCTAAGGACTTTTGGAAAAGTGCCTCAGTACTACCCTGGACAGGGGCCAGATTTTTGGCCGGATTTTCCCCAGAGCCAGATTTTTCAGGGGGGCGGATTTTCCGGCCCTCACTAAGGCCGGATAATCCGGCCTGCGAGAAGCCCCAACGGCTGGATTTTGGGAGGGGGTATTTATACCCCCTTCTCCCTCCTTCCCAAGGTGCTCAATCATTCCCCAAGTTCATCACCATTAGAGCCAACTCAAGAAACACAAGAATCACAAGATCTCCTCCACCACCCAACCAAAGCTCTTGATCTTTGGATATTCGAAGGAGAAGACACCGATCTACATCATCACCGAAGCGATTTGCATTTCCCCCTCATATGCTTGAGGGCCCTTTGCTAGTGTTCCTCTTTTGAGAAACCCTAGTTGTTTGTACTTGATATTGTTCTTGTTGTTGTTGTGTTACTGATTTGGGAGCCTCCAATTTGGTTGTGGATGTGTGCCCCAAGAACCTTGTAAAGGCCCTGTTTCCGCCTCAAGGAAATCCCTTAGTGGAAGTGGGCTAGGCCTTTGTGGTGGTGCTCACAGGAGACCTGAGTGAAGCCTTCGTGGGGTTGGTCTGGCTTTCGTAGCGACCACACTCCTCCGAACATAGACGTACCTTCTTGCAAAGGAAGGGAACTACGGGAATCAACTCCGTGTCTCCGCGTGCTCCACTCTCGGTTACCTCTATCCTATTATCTCCCATATATATTGCGTAGTTATATCTTGCTTAGTTGTTGACCTTGTCATATAGGTAAATTCACATAGTTGCATATCTAGAGAATTTACCTTTGTGTCAAGCCTAAATTGAAAAAGAATTAAAAATTGGTTAGCACCTATTCACCCCCTGACAAGGTATCGACTTGTCAATGCCTACAGATTGTAGACTAGGGTTTTCAGGGAAGTAAAGGGCAAGTAGATCTCGAAGGTTCAGCCGGAAAAGTACTCAACTGCTAAGAAACTAGGGTTGTGTTGACAATGAAATCGATCCCTTCTTTCTCCCTCGACTCCCCCTTAGATAAGAGGCGGAGCCGAGGATTTCGTGATGTACAAGTTACAAAGTCCGGGAGACTCTTTGAGTTCTTCCCGTAATAGTTACAAGTCATTATTCCTAATACAACTCTATCTTTCCAAACTATCTCGTAATTGGGCTTCCGGGCTTCATAAACTTCGGGTCGTGGGCCTTCAGTAAACCCCGGGTACCATCTTCGGCAGGCCCATTGGGGATGGCTATGTAAGTAGCCCCCAAGATTTTTCTTGAATCGAAGAATCAGGGAAAATCTCCATCTTTACAATTATCATATGACTTCTTCGAGTCAATAAATAACTTTCATAAAACAGTCGTATATTGTACAGGGATAACGGTAGTTGGGGCTGGTTCATCTGACGGATCAGGTACCAGTTAACTGTTCTTGTGGCAATCCCGCAAAAACCTACTTCAAGATCACGTCCCTGGACACGATCTCGGGATACTGGCGTAATTCGACATGTGCCGCTTAAGGTCTTACCAGATGCCGAATTCCAGTTATGTTTTATCGGGTACCTAACGCGTCCGTTAGGATTTTTCTTCGTATCTATTGATACAGAAAAAAGTAGCAGAGCGCATTCAGAGGCGATGTCACGCCACGCAGGACGGATCCTGGGGTCTTACCTTCGCAAAGTATTGCGGCATTCAGAGATTAAATCGCGACTAAGGCGCTCTGAGAATATATTGTCGAGTGCCTTTTTCGGCTGCTAGAATAGCCCATTTATTCGAGTCAACGGATGACTTGTATATTTTTATCTTGTCCTCCCGATGGGAGTATATGAAGAGTTATTTTATAACTCGAAATATGCTCACAATTACTTCTTCAAATTCATCGGGTACGCGAACAGCGTTCCCGATGGGAGTAGCCCCCGAGGCTACAGCCAAGTGCTTGTACTTGGTTGTAGGCTAACCCTTTTAGTACCTTTGTCGCTATATTGTCATTTCTTCTAGTTCTCCCACCTTTATCGGGTGCGCGACCAGCGCTCCCGATGGGAGTAGCCCACGAGGCTACAGTCGAGTATTTATACTTGGTTGTAGGCTCAACTTGCTTTACTGTTGAACAACTCTATATTTTATCATCCGCGTTACTCTCTTATCAGAAGTATAAATAATACTTCTGATAAGAGTAGCCCCCGAGCATATGAACAAATGCTTGTATTTGATCATAGGCTCTCGCCTTTTCTTTGTTGCAAAACCCGAAATTTCCCTGTCGATATTCTTGATGAAACTGCTCGAAGTTCTCTTTCAATGACGTTGTTTTTGATGACGGCTGTAGACTAATGTTTATCCTTCTGAATCAACTCCTTTACCAACCTCTTTAAAAAGTAGCCCCCGAGCATTTGAACAAAAACTTGCATTTGATCAAAGGCTCCCGAAATTATCACTAATACTTCTCTGTCACCAACCCTCGAAGCACCGCAGTTGAAGTTTTTCCTTAAAGTGACATCAGCGCTGACGATGGCCACGACCACTGTATCGGGAAGACGCGAGTTTGGTCCTGTCACTGACTTGTGGGCCCGAAACTCTGCGGTATTTGACACGTTACACAAGTGGGGGACACACGTCCTCCGCTTTTTCTGGCACGCGCTGTAGCGCGTGTCCAGTTCCATCGCAGTAAAAAGACCTTTTTATCCATGGAAACACGTGTAGGGCATCAAATCCATTCTTTCACCATCCAACGGCGCGGCGATTCATTAGCTTGCTATAAATAACCTTCTCCTTCCTCCGGTTATCCCCTTCGCCGCGCCGCGCTCCTGCTCTTTTTCTCTCCAAAAATCTCCATTGCTACTGCAAAGCTCCTGCGCCCTTACTCTCTCCCAACTTCACCAATCTCTCACGTTGATGCCACCGCGAGCGAGACTCACAAGGCACACCACTCCAGAGACTAGCACGGCGACGAAGAACTTGAAGACCTCTGAATGGGAGAGATATAAGATCTCGAACCAAGACATCAACCTGCTGAAGAAGCTCGGGTTGATGAAGAAGGAAGAATCGCTGATCTTTCCCAGCGAAGAAAGCTTCCCGACGCCCCCCATCCAATACCGGGTAACTTTTGTTGACCACCTCATCCGCGGTCTTTCCACACCTATCCATGAGTTCCTTCGTGTATTACTTTTTGTTTATGGGCTGCAGCTGCACCAGCCGACCCCCAATTCTATCCTCCATGTCTCTATCTTTATCACCCTCTGCGAGTGTTTTCTCGGGACCCATCCGAATTGGGCCCTATGGAAACACATTTTCTGCATTCGCCGCAATAGCTCCCGCAACATCGCCTACAATATAGGTGGAGTTGTTATCTGTGTCCGTCCTGACGTCGATTATTTCGACGTCAAATTCCCCGACTCCGTCCAAGGGTGGCGCAGGAAATGGCTATACGTCCGCAAGGAGTATCTTGACTCCCAGGAGTATAACATCGCGCCCTTTGACGGTAGCGCAAAAATCCTCCGACACCGATCCTGGGATGCGGAAGCTACCGAAGATGGCGACAGATGCGCTGATGAAACACATCCATGAGCTCCAGAACACCCGCGGTAAGGAACTGTCGGGTGTTCAAATTACTTCATATTTCCTTAGGATCAAGGTGCAGCCTCTACAGGCTCGCAAAAACCCTTTGTGGTTGTCGGCAAGAAAGATGTCGACCGCATATCCAAAGATCTCTTTGTGAAGGATTTGGAGAAGCTTGTCCGACGTGTTTCGTCGTTAAGCAAGAAAGATGTGATTCCAACATCGTGTCGCATAGAGCCATATACCAGCACCAACACTCTCACCAAAGTAAGTAACTTTGTCTCTCAAGTTTTCTGATTCTTATATTGGTTAACTTGCTTTCTCGACTGTTGTCTTGTCGATCTCTTTTCCTTCTTAACTGTTCCTTTCTATTGATTTTCCTTCCGCAGAACCACCAAGTTATCTCTTCTCTGCCTCCCTTATCTGAAGGTGGGGAAGTCGACGAAAGAACTATCGTCATCGACGATTCCCACGGTACATCTCGCCATGAGAGTGAAGTCGCGGTATCTCACAAATCCGCGGCTTCCTCTGAAAGAGAGACTGAATCTGAGGCTTCCGAGTCAGTGCATTCTCTCCCTTCCGCTGCTTCCCCAAGGAACAAATGGAAAAGGGGTAATGTCGAGGACTCCGACACCTCCAAAATCGACGGATCACCTGCCGAGGAAACTTCCCCAGAAGAGGAAGGTGCCTTCAATCCTTACGATGATGCCCTCGTTAGCTCGTAAGTTACCCTGCCGTGTTTTTCTCTTTATAATTTTTTTTATATTTTCATTCTATCTTTTGTGCACAGTGGCGACGAAGAAGAAGAACCCACTGCCAATGTGACTGCTCCCACGAGCACGTTACAAACTTTAGTTCTTTCAGAAACTCGCCCTGCAACGGAGGAAACTTCACCTCCGCAGCAGGACTTAGAGAAGTTTACTCCTGTCGCCAGCCCCCGTGCCCCCTCGCCGAAGAGAGCGAGAATTGAACTTGGCATTGCCCCCTTAGTCGACCTTTCACTTATCTCCTCCCAAAATACGCCGGGTGGTATTGCTAAGCATTGCGACCCCATGTTTGCCAGAACATCGGCTTCATCATTGCTGAGTCTACTAATATGATTCACTTCGCACCCGTCAAAGAGCTTCTCGAGTTCATTGTATACCTCCTTGTATGCTATCATACTGTCATTGACTGCATCACATTGGTTCATCACTTGTTGGGCCACCAATTGGGAGTCATCGAATATTTTTAATCGGGTTGCACCACATGCTTTCGCCATCTTCATCCCGTGTATCAGTGCTTCATACTCTGCCTCGTTGTTAGGGAACGTCATCCGCAGTACATATTTCATCTTATCTCCTTGAGGTGATACTAATATCACGGCGGCTCCAGCTCCTTCTAACCTTTTGGACCCGTCAAAGTTCATAGTCCAGGTTGTCGACAAATCTGGGGGTCCCGTATTTTGCAGCTCCATCCACTCTGTGACGAAGTTTGGTAAGATCTGTGACTTTATTGCTTTTGTTTCCTCATATGTGATGTCCCGAGGGGAAAGCTCTATTCCCCAAAGGGAGACACGACCCGTAGCTTCCGGGTTGTTTAATATATTGGACAAAGGCGCCTCGTTGACCACTATTATCGGATGTGCTGAGAAATAGTGTCGCAGTTTTCTTGCGGTTGTGAATACTCCATATGCTAATTTTTGGTACTGCGGGTACCGCTGTTTTGAAGGCGATAAAACTTCACTGATGAAGTATAACAGCCGATGGACTCCATGGAGTTTTCCCTCTTCTTCTCTTTCAATCACAAGCACTGTGCTAACCACCTGAGGTGTGGCCGCGATATACAACAGGAGAGGTTCCTTTTCCTTGGGCACCACCAATATTGGTGGTGTCGAGATTGTGCGCTTGAGGTCCTCAAAGGCTCTATCTGCTTCTTTGTTCCACTCGAACTTTTCTCCCTGCTTGATCAAGGCGTAAAACGGCAACGCCTTTTCTCCCAGCCTGGTGGCGAATCTGCTCAAAGCTGCGACTCGCCCAGTTAGCTGCTGTATTTCTTTTAACTTTGTTGGCTTCCGCATCGTCACGACGGCTTGGATTTTCTCCGAGTTAGCCTCGATTCCCCTTGCTGACACCAGAAACCCGAGAAGTTCTCCCGCCGGGACGCCAAAGGAGCACTTCGTCGGGTTCAGCTTGAGCCAGAATTTATCGAGATTGTCGAAAGTTTCCTTGAGATCGTCAATCAAGGTTGACCCTGCTGTCCACAACTGGCGCGTGGTTGACGTGGGAGGTTTGATGGCGATTGACGGGCTTGATGGAGTGTCTTGATTCGTTCCCCAGCAACGGCGCCAGAAAAGTGCTTGATGTCTACGGGTGCTTCTATTCTTGTAGACAGTGTTGGGCCTCCAAGAGCAGAGGTTTGTAGAACAGTAGCAAGTTTCCCTTAAGTGGATCACCCAAGGTTTATCGAACTCGGGGAGGAAGAGGTCAAAGATATCCCTCTCAAGCAACCCTGCAATCACGATACAAGAAGTCTCTTGTGTCCCAAACACACCTAATACACTTGTCAGATGTATAGGTGCACTAGTTCGGCGAAGAGATAGTGAAATACAAGTGGTATGAATGAATATGAGCAGTAGTAACGGTGCCAGAAAAGTGCTTGCTGGCGTGCAGTTGATGGTAGTAATATTGCAGGAAGTAAACATGCAGTAGAACGATGAAACAAGCGGTGTTTGCAGTATTGGAAATAAGGCCTAGGGATCATACTTTCACTAGTGGACACTCTCAACATTGATCACATAAATAAATAAGTTTTCTTCCTTTGTGCTACATATACTCTTGTTAGATAATGAACACCATTCGTTGCTTAGGGCTACAAGAGCACCTCAATGCCGGAGTTAACAAGCTCCACAACATTCGATATTCATGTTTAAGTAACCTTAGAGCATAATAGATCTTTGCAATCTAAACCGAGTACTAACATAGCATACACACTGTCACCTTTACACTATGAAGGGGGAATAGATCACATCAATACTATCATAGTAATAATTAACTCCATAACCTACAAGAGATTATGATCATAACCTACGCCAAGAATTAAACGATGCACACACTGTCACCATTACACCGCGAAGGAGGAATAGAGTAGTTTAATAACATCACAAGAGTAGCACATAGACTAATAGTGATACAAAGCTCATCATATGGATCTCAATCATGCAAAGCAATTCATGAGATCATTGTATTGGGGTACAGAGAGAGCGATTAACCACATAGCTACCGGTACAGCCCTTAGCCTCGATGGAGAACTACTCCCTCCTCATGGGAGACAGCAGCGGTGATGAAGATGGCGGTGGTGTCGATGGAGGAGCCTTCCGGGGCACTTCCCCGTCCCGGCGGCGTGCCGGAACGGAGACTCCTGTTCCCCAGATCTTGGGTTCGCGATGGCGGCGGCTCTGGAAGGTTTCTCGTACCGTGGTTTTTCCGTATCGAAGATTTAGGTCAGGGACCTTTAAATAGGCGAAGAGGCGGAGTCGGAAGGCTGACGAGGCGGTGACACAATAGGGGGGCGCGGCCCAGGCCCTGGTCGCGCCACCCTGGCGTGTGGCCCCCCTGTGGCTCTCCTCTGGTGGCTCTCGGGTGTTCTAGAAGCTTCGTGGAATTCTAAGATGCTGGGCGTTGATTTCTTCCAATTCCGAGAATATTTCCTTACTAGGATTTCTGAAACCAAAAACAGCGAGAAAACGAGAACCGACACTTCGGCATCTCGTCAATAGGTTAGTTCCGGAAAATGCATCAAAACGATATAAAGTGTGAACAAAACATGTAGGTATTGTCATAAAACTAGCATGGAACATAAGAAATTATAGATACATTTGAGACGTATCAGACCCCTGCTTTGTTGTTATGACAACATCGTCGATGTACACTTGAACGTTTTGGCCAATCTGTGTGGCAAGGCACTTCTGCATCATCCGCTGATATGTTGCTCCCACCTTTTTCAACCCAAAAGGCATTGTTCTATAACAGAACACGCCATAGGGTGTTATAAAAGCTGTTTTGACCTCATCTTCTTCTTTTAATCGGATCTGGTTATAACCAGAGTATGCGTCCAGGTAGGAAAGACGTTCACAGCCTGCCGTGGAGTCGATAATTTGATCGATCCTTGGGAGGGGGAAGTGATCCTTTGGACAATGTTTATTGAGACATGTGAAGTCGACGCACATGCGAAGGACCTCTGTGTTTTTCTTCGGGACCAGCGATCGGGTTAGCTACCCACGTGGCCTCTGTGTGTAATTCCTTTATAAATCCAGCTTCTCTGAGTCGATTAATCTCCGACAGCATAGCTTTGCGGTTTGGTTCCGAAAAACGCCGCAAAGGTTGTTTGATTGGTCTAGCCAGTGGATCCAAGTTTAAAGGGTGCTCGGCAAGTTCCCTGGGTACTCCTGGCATGTCTGCTGGACACCATGCGAAGATTTCCAAGCGCTCACGGAGGAACTCGACGAGTGCGCTTTCCTATGCGAGATCCATATTTGTTGTGATAGATGTCGTCTTCCTGGGATCTGTCGGGTGGATCTGCACTTCCTTTGAGTTTTTGGTTGTGTCGAAAGTTGGCTCCTTTAGCGGCCTCCCTCCATCAGGCAACACGTCATAATCAGTTGTTAGCCTGGACGCCATATACTCTGCTTGCATCCCGAAGGTTTCTGACAGTCGATGAAAATCCTTGTCGCACTTATCCGCTAGCGCGAAACTGCCTTTTACTGTGATTGGCCCTTTGGGTCCAGGGAGTCTCCACAACAAGTATGTGTAATGTGGTACCGCCATAAACCTGGCATATGTGGGTCATCCCAGTAGAGCATGGTACTGTGATGGAAAATCCACGACTTCGAACTCCAGCCTTTCTATCCTGTAATTCTCTCGGGTTCCAAACTGAACGTCGAGATTGATCTTTCCCAGTGGATAACTTGGCTTGTATGGTGTGATACCATGGAAACGTGTGTCGGTTGGTTTTAAGTTTGCCAAGGATATATTCATCTTCCTCAATGTATCTGCATACATGAGGTTTAAGCTGCTGCCTCCATCTATGAATACTCGTGAAACGTCGAATCCTGCTATCACCGCTGGTAATATCAAAGCTGATTGCCCTGGTCGAGGGACTTGTTGCAGGTGGTCCGCTATGGTGAAACCGATGTCTTGTCCCGACCAATTCAGGTACTGATTGTTGGTGGAGGCATCTTTTCTGCCATGAAGACTTGTCGCGAAATTACTTTTTGAGCTCTATTGGATGGCCTGGCCTTCGGAATCATCGAGACCGCACCATTGGTGTCGATATAAGGAGGCGGGTGTGGAGCTGCCGCCAATTGCAACTGGTGTCGATTTTTGTCCGTGATTGCGGGAGGAGGTGGAAGGTGGATCTCACTCCTTGGCCCCTGGGGGTTCCTATTTGCTACATGTGCGTTGGCATGCCCCGCGTACCTATTCAGTGCCTGGAAAGTTTGGCAATCCTTCTGCAAATGCCCCGACTGCCTCTTCCCGTTACTGTCAAGAAAGAAGTGCATTTGGCATGGTCCGTTCATCATATCTTCGGGAGATATGTACGGCCTTTGGAACCTTGGTCCGTTATTTTGCCTGCTGGGGCGTGGACTATCCCTGTAATCGTTACGCTGTTCACCACTCTTTTGATAATCATCTCGATTACTATTTCCACTATTTCCTCGGAAGCCAGCCGATATTTGGCCGGGACCGTCATAGTCGGAGAATTGGCGAGAAAATTGTCGTCTATTTTGAATATTTCGATTACGATTGTCCTCAGGCGACCTATGCCGCTTGTTGTGAACAGCATCTTCTCCATCTTCCCAGCGATTCGCTATTTCCATCAGTGCCGCTATTGTTTTTGGATTAGTCCTTCCCAAATCCTCGACTAGATCCTTCCTTCGAATCCCAGCGACAAACGCATCTATCGCTCTTTCATCAGATATGTTTTTTGCCGAGTTTTTGATAATGTTCCACCTCTGAATGTACATCCTCAGCGACTCATCATACTTTTTTCTACAAGCCCGTAGCTGCTCTATTGACGCAGGTTTCTTGCATGTAGATAAGAAATTTTTCACAAACATGTCCTCGAAAGTTTCCCAACTGTCGATGGATCCAGGTGGTAACTTTTTTATCCATGATCGCGTTGCTCCACTTAGGTGCACTTGGATGCTCTGCATAGTAGTTGCTTTGGTTCCTCCCGTCAATTTTACTGTTTCCAAATAATCGACTAGCCAATCATGTGGATCTTGCAGGCCATCGAACTTCTTGTAGTTGTCGTGTAATTTGAAACCAGATGGAACCCGCGTTTTTCGAACTCTTCGAGTGAAACAAGGGATCCCGCACATCTCCTCCTCGTCGACCTCTGGTGACTGCCGACGTTCTCTCCTCTCTTGCCGCGCCCTATCAACTCACACTTGTGTTGATGTATCTCTTGCCGCGCTTATTCTTGGCGGGTCCTGTACTACCACTGTGGGTCGTGGACTATTTTGCCTTGGAGCACCTTCGGGAGGTGTGCCTGTGTTTGTGAACGACGTTCCCATGACTCCAACTCCTGCTATAGCCATGGTGTACAATGCTTCCCTCGGATCTCCGGGAGGTGGTCTATTTGCCAGTATGAAGTCCTGGGTCGCCATATATCTAGCTTCCGGTGTTTTGGGAATAATGTTTCCCCTTGTATCTATTGACATAAAGGACATATCGAGATTTTGGATCAGATTGTCCCTCTCGCCTTCATGCACGTTCTAGGTGCGGCATACGATCCTTTCAATTGGTATCAGAGCCTCGGCTCTTATTTCGGGCTTAACCGCCTAAGAGTATGTCGGATGACGCAC
>NC_061512.1:88707863-88926095 GCF_022539505.1 Lolium rigidum | reverse complement strand
GATGTCGTTATTAATTCATGTAAGAGGTTAATACTAAGAGTAATTTAGGGATACTTGAATTATAGTAAAATACAACCTTGAAATGGTGTCAAGGTGTTTTTAAAGTCCAAATGCATTAATGGACTTATTTTCATTATTGAAAATAATATGTGTGATTTAAATCATTATTTAAATCATCAAATTAAGACTTATTCTTCTTTTTCTTCAAAAATTCTCTTTGATATTTTATTTAGATAGAGAATTTTATGCTGATTAATTTTCATATTTTTACTTATTTTTTTAGAGCTGTATTTTATTTTCTAAAATTCTTGGAAATTCTCATTTAAATGGGTATTTTGGAAATGTCCAAAATACCCCTCGGGCTCCACTGTCGGGCGGCCGAGCTGGTTAGGTTGGACCAGCCCGGTGGGCTCGGTCCAACCGACCCGGTCGCTCGTCGCCCCCTCGCGCTCGAACCCTAATTATCTTCTCGCTACGCGGCGCGCGCGTCGCCGCTCCCTTCGCCGAATTGTTCCGGCCGACTCCGGCCATCGCCGCCGGCGAGATGCGGCGCATCTGATCCGCCGTTCGACGGCGCTTCAGATCCACCGCGCCGATCTGTGTTTCGCCGCTTCCTCGACGCGTCCCCATCGTCTTTGCTCGCCTGCCGTGGTGTGCTGCGGCGAGTTCGCCGCCGCCGATGCTCCTGATGCCGAGGCCGTGTGCCTCGCTGTGCCTGCGCTGGAGCCTCCGCGCTTCGGCGACCGCCTGGCTTGGCCATGGCTTGGCGCTGCCGTGGCCAGGCTGTGCCGCCGTACCGCCATGGTGACGCCGTCGCGCTGCTCCAGGTTAGTACGCCTCCATCTTCTCCCTTTCTTCCTCCTCCTCTATGTCATGCTCTAGTTACAAGTCTGCCTCTCCTCATGGAGATGCTGGCACTGCCGTGCTGTTGTTGCTTCTGCGCCCCTGTGTGCCTTGTGCCAAGCCAGCCCTGGTGCTGTGCTAGCTGCTGCTATGCGTATGCTGCTGCTGTGCAATTGCCATGGATTCTGGCTGCTGTGCTATGCTATTGTGCTCGTAGCTTGCTTGTTGCAACTCATGAACTCTTGCTCATGAGCATATTGTGATGCTTTGCTTTATTCATTTGTTACTGCTGCTGCTATCTTGCTCCTGACTCTCCTGTGTGAGCAATTACTACTCCCTGGCTTGATCATGGTGCATGATCATTGCCTTTGGCAAGTGCCAGTGCTCCTGGTGTGTTATCTCTGTGCTATAATTCATGATCATGCTCAATTGAGCATTGTTACTGACTTGGCAGCTCCATCCCTTGATGGAGTGCTTCTGGATACAATTATAATGCTCTATTCACTTATCTATGATGCAATTGTTCAATTATATGGTTAATTTATTTATCTGGGCCATGTGATGATGCTATGCTAGACTGTGGTGACCTGTAGCAAGAGCTAGTGATGCTCTGATGATCAATTTATAATTTCTTGCTTGTGAGCAAATGTATGCTCTTCACTGTGACTCACTGATGCACACCAGTCTTTGCTTGTGCTTCATACAGGTTTAGCCTGTGTGTGCTGGTGCTTGTCTAAGCATCAGTGGATGCTTGCAATGATCCATTGGGTCATCAGCAAGATCCAGTGCATCATTAGCTTGCCTGCTTCATTTATCTGCTTAGTTTGCCTTGATATTTGGATATCTGATGTGAACTGCCTTGCAGTGATGATCATATAAGCGGATTTGGTTAGAGCTAGAAGGATGCCAACATCCGTTGGGAACCCCGGCTCCTTTTGAACCCATCTGGGTGATGATATTAGTGCATGGCTTCTCTGTGGAATTTGGTATAGTGGTTGAGGTGGCCCTGACAGCAATTCCTTGCTGTTAGGGTAGCTCCCACATGTGTTGGCTTGCTGTGATTTGGGGAATATATTACTGGAAGAATCCTTGTGGTTTTTTCCAGTTTCCTTTGATGTTGATAAACATGAATAGACACTTGATAGTCTATCTGTCTGATGGTGTAGTGGCTATAGGTGCTAAGTGAAACTGACTAGCTAGATAGGATTATCCCTTGTTGGATTTCTTTGATTATGTCACTGGTTTGGCATAGCCAATGTTCCCAGGGTGCTTTCCTATTTGTTTCTCTCTTGTTCACTTGCACCATTTTGGCCAGTAGCCATATGATGACTCACATATAGGGTTTCTACCCTTGTTGGTGTGTTGGAGATCATGCTTGTGCAATTTATGAACAAAACCATCTGGTTTGTTCATGTTAAGGTGTATACCTCACTCCAGCTCCTAGAAATAGTGTGTTGGTGTAGAGGTTTTGCTTCGTGCTTGACTTCTTAGCTTGCCCTGCTCCTCCTTGTGGCTTGTGCTTGATCTACTCCATGGTTTACTTCTCAACAGAAGCAGTTCCTTGCTTGAGCTGTTCCTGGATGAGGGTTCTAGCTATGTGTTCTTCCTGTTCTAAGTGTTCTTGCTCTCCGATGACTTACCAAGTCTGTCATGTCGATGAATGAGCTAGGGTTTGGCTCTGAAAAGTTTATATATGATGCTCCCTTACTCTCCCTGGTCGACACCTCTTGCTTGTCACTTTGGTGACTCTCCCAGGCTGTGCATGTGCTGGTGGACATGCATACTGCCTTGTGAGCTGCTTGTGTAGTTCCTGGTTGGAACTTGGTCCATTTGGTGGATCAGCTCGGCTGATCTTGATAATATCCTCTCAACTTCACATTTTCTTGCTAACCTGCCAAGTGGCAATGCCACTTGGCATAACACTTGTCTTTGTCTTTGTTTGTGTGATTACAGGGAACAATGTGATGTTCTGGATGAAGATCAAGATCCTTTTGGCAAGATCTCCATGATGATCATCTTGTGTAATTTAGGATAGATCATTCACTTGTAATTTTTCTTTATTTTCTTTCTTCTATTCTGCCCATTTATGTAATGTGTTGTATTAATCATTTATTTCACTTGTGAATATTGTAATGACAATGTAAATTGTGTGATGATCAATAAAGCTCAAAGTTTTCTTTAATGAGCTTTACTTTATTATAATTGTTCATATTGCTTATTATTGTTTATTTACTTAATGAATTTCCTCATAATTGAATTATTTAGGGTTATTATTTAATGTTTGAATTTGAAATTCAAATTCAACATTGGTTTAAATTCAACCATGTCACTTTTCAAGAATTCAATCATGCAACTCTCCCCTCTCTTCTTAAAACCCTAAACTAATGAAGTGAGATGCAAGTTTGTCGCACTCTCGAAACCCTAACCCTGTAAAGTGTCGAGAGAGAAACTTGTCCCCCTTCGATGCAGTTTTTGTTTAAAAGCACGAAATTTCCCCAGAATTTACTATGCAATGCACATCCCTTTCTAAAATCTACCCCTCGATCGTCTCTAAACCTGGGACATTACATCTCTTCTCCTTCTTCTCACTTGATTTCTCCACAACGGGAGCCTTGGCTTGATCATTCTTGGGTAGCAGCCTTTCTTCAAGTCGAGGAAGACCTTGAGCTTGGCCTTGAGGAAGACCATGAGCTCCATCTTGAGGCAGCTTCCCTTGTTTCTTCTCGCCAAGTGTCTTCTTCTTCAAGGGGCACGATCTAACATGATGCCCTTCAATCTTGCACTTGAAGCACACAATCTTGGCGGGGTCCTTCACATGCCCATGGCCCTTCTTCCGCTTGTGCGTGGTGGACTTGTTCTTGTTGTTGGAGTTGAATCCAAGTCCACTCTTGTCTTTGGGGAATTGCTTCCCTTCATGACCCTTTACCAAGTCCTTCTTCAAAGAAGTGACTTGGGCCTCGAGCTCTTCGATTTCCCCTACATGGTTAGTAACAACACAAGTACTAGAGGAAGTGGAAGCTTTATTGTTAGAGCAACAAGGCAAGGTATGTAATTCACCACAAGATATAGCAATAGCATGGGTGGGTGAATTACTAGCACTAGCACATGGAATTGTAGAACAAGGCATAGAAGGTAGTTCACCACAAGATAAGTCAATAGCATGAGTGGGTGAACTAAAAGCACTAGCACATGGCAAAATAGCATTTTGAGAAGTAGTGCTAGTACTCACATGAGGCTCACAAGTTACCTTTGACACGATAGCCTCATGGGCTAACTTTAGCAAATCATGAGAGACTAGAAGATCATCATAGGAGCTAGAAAGCTTTCCATAATTTTCTTCCAATTTCTCATAATTGCTTGTTAGCAAAGCAAGTTGAGCCCTTAGCTCAACATTCTCCTTCAAGATGGAGGCTTCACAAGAGGTAGAGTTAGTAGCACAAGCATTATCAATCATAGCACAAGGAGAAGGCAACTTAGCAAGCTCTATTAGGTTGAGAGCCTTAAATTGCTCATGTGACTCGGTGAGTTTGATGAGCTCACTGTCAATAGCCCTAGAGCTACTTTTGAGAAGCTCAAAATCCTCAAGGAGTTTAGCATGAGCACTTACTAGCTCAACATTTTTAGTTCGAAAATCATGTGCCACGTCTAAAGCTCTATACGAGATTCCTTTACCATAAGTATCTTTAGAGCAAAGTTCTCCTCAAGAGTTTTATTGGTGGTTTGTTGTTCTTTAAGAGCTTCACTAAGAGTTGCAATCTCGTTTGCATACTCGCGCTCATGCCCTTCCATTTTCTCAATAAGTTTTGTGCTCTCAATGGCAAAATCCAAGATTTTCATGAAGTTAGAGCAAGAAAATTTCTTATCATGAAGAGCATGGAATACTAACTCACCCATCATGTTTAAGGAAGCAACATTAAGTTCTTCCATATCATCATCCTCATCATCACTAGATATATAGGGTTCCAAGGAAGGAGATACCTTAGAAGCCTTAGCCATAAGGCAAGTGTGGGAACCATGAGATGATGAAGAGGACGAAGTAATTGAAGCCCCATCCAATATCTTGTCTTGGCCCATAGTATCCTTGGTTCCCTCTACATTATTAGTCACACAAATACTAGAGGAAAGCAAAGTATGTTCATTATGGCAACAAGACAAGGCAAGCACATCATCATGGGATGAAGACATGCAAGGACTATCAACACTAGCATGTAAAGCATTTATAGTGCTATAAGTGTTCAAGTCCATAGATGAAACGTTGCAATGGGATAGGGATGAAGAATCATCAAGAGAAGGCTCACCATCAACAATGCAATGTTCATCACCACTCACCATATCATTACCTTGTGTCTTACCACACATTGGTGAAGTGGAAGGAGTGTGATCATCCTCAATGGTCTTGGACCCACCATATGTATCTCGAAGCTTTGTCCAAAACTCATGAGCACTCCGGAAGGGCGCGATGGAGGAAATCACTACATGACTCACAACATGGCAAAGCACTTTAGTAGCTTGAGCATCTAGATAAGAGTTTTTCTTCTCCTCAAAAGTTGGATTTTGTGGATCCTTAGGAGGAGAAAAACCCCTATCAAGAATTTGCTCTACATGTGGGTGCATGCCCCTAAAATAATCAAGCATGTAGAATTTCCAAGCATCATAATTAGTGCCATCAAATGTAAAGGTGGAAATGTGCACTAATCCTCTAGCCGACGTCATACTCTCTAGGCGGTGAAGCCCGACAAGATAAGAGAGCCCTAGCTCTGATACCAATTGAATGTACTAGGACGTCGCCTAGATGGGGGGGTGAATAGGCGGTGTATAAAAACTTCTACTTGAGAGCTAAACTAGGCGGAATAAAATTACACATGTGTTTACTAGTTTAGCTCAAGGCCTATCAACTAGGGGTTTGCCTAAGTGCTCCAACAACCTATGCTAGCATGATGAGCAACAAGGTGATAACAAGATAGGTATAGCATCAAGCATGATAGATATCACAATGTAAAGTGCATAGGTAAAGGAGCTCGGGTTGAGAAGTATCCGGTGCACGAGGAGACGACGATGTATCCCGAAGTTCACACCCAAGGGTGCTACGTCTCCGTTGGAGCGGTGTGGAGGCACGAGGCACTCCAAGAAGCCAACTAGGGCCACCGTATTCTCCTCGAGCCTTTCCACCAAAGGAAAGCCTCGATCCACTAATGGACACTTGAGGGTGGTCACCGAACCCGTACAAGCTTGGGCAAACACCCAAGTATCACACTTGAGGCAACTCCACAACAAGGAGGCTCTCAAGTACACGGCCACAAGAGGCTACAACACACCACCAAGCCACCAAGATGCTAATGCGCCACAAGAGGCTAACACACTCCACAAAGGCCACACCGCCACAAAGACCACCACGCCACTAAGACGATAAGATCACTAAGGTTACAAGGCCACAAAGGAGACACGGCGCCACAAGAGGCAACACGGCCACTAAAGGCAAGATGGCCACTTAGGCAAGATGGCCACTAAGGCAAGAACACCACTAAGAACGAACACACACTCTACGAGATCGAAACCCCGGAGAGAACTAAAACCGATGCACCTAATGCAATGGCTAAGAACACCACTAAGATGCCGAAGTTCTTCTCTCCCAAATTCCAACAAAGCTACAAAAGCTATTGGGGGAATAAGGGAGGAAGAACAAATATGTGGAGAAACACCAAATAACTCCAAGACCTAGATCTAGCAAGATCCCCTCACTTGGAGAGGGATTCAATTGGTGAAGCTCTAGATCTAGGTCTCCTCTCTCCTTTCCCCCAAAAATATGCAACAAATAGTGGGAGGATCAAGAGGAGGAAGAAAGAACTCAAGGTCAACAATGGAGGAGAGAGAATGGAAGGGAAGGGGTAGTTGGGTCGGAGGTGGAAGAGTGGTATAAATAGGGGCAGCAAAATATAGCTGTTGGGGCTGAGAAAACGGTCAGATTCGCTCCAAAGCGGTACTACCTCTGTGCAAAGCGGTACTACCGTTTTGCCCAAAAACCAGATCTGAAAAACGCCCCAAAACCGGTAGTACCACTCAGTGGAGCGGTACTACCGCTTGTGCTGAAAGTGCTGAACCAAAACTGAAACGCAGAGAGAGAAGAGCAGTGGCAGAGCACAGCATGCGGTATGGAGGCGTGGGGCCAGCGGCGCGACAGCCAAGGCGCGGGCGGAAGCAGCACGGGGTCAACGCCACGATCTCCCGCGGGATCGAGCGGAAACGCGCCGCGTGCTCGAGGCGTGGCGAGCGGGAGCGAGCAGCGGCCTGGTTGCGCGCATGCGTGCCTGGCGCGCGGTGGTGGGCCAAGGCGCGGGGCGGCCCAGGCGGAGAGGAAGTGGTGCGGGCTGAGGAAGGAAGAAGAAAAGCTGGGCCGGTAGTACCGGCCCTGGTACCGGCCTGGTACCGTAATTGGGTTATGGTACTACCGGGCTAGTACCGGCCTGGTACCGCTTGCGATCCAGTAAGCCAAAACACGCGTGCGGTATTTAGGCCGGTACTGCCCGCGGTAGTACCGCCCGTCCCATATGCTGTTTCCTTTTCTTTTTCAAATAGAGCATACGGAAAACGCAATATCTTGAGCTAGGAAGATCGGAATGACATGAAACCAATTTCATTGGAAAGAGGGCGACAAGAGATACCTTCTCACATGATGAAATCATGCAAAAGAGTGAGTGATGATTTTCTCAAGGTCATAGAGGTGTAACCTCTCAATACGGTATATCGGGAAAATCATCACTCTCGCACATGCAACATGCGATGCAACCGAAATCCGTTTCATGCATAAGAACCAAGAAGAACCAAGAACACGATGCAATGCTTGCAAGGTTTGAGCTCTCTCCGATGATGCGACACTCACTATCCTATCGAGCACAAACCTAGTCCTTGCGCGTTCTTCTCGAGTCGGCAAGCTCCGTCTTCATACTCTTCATGATTGTACATGCCACCGTCTTCCTTCAACATACACGCCACCGTCTTCTTCCATCTTGTACGCACACCACCGTCTTCATCCATCTTCAACGCCATCTTCTTTCTTCATATTCTACGCCGTCTTCTCTCTTCATCTTCAACACCGTCCTCGTCTCTCTTCAACACCATCTTCATTGGTCTTCTTCATCGTACTCGATCTTCTCCATCTTGCAACCTTGAATCCAACACATGGCTATGGACTTGACCTAAGATATATTCTCAAAGCAATCGTTAGTCCATAGGGATTGTCATCAATTACCAAAAACAGACATGGGGTAATGGACATGTTCTTACAGAGGCCTTGTAACTGGTCGAAGATGTCGCTGTGCTGCTGCAGGAGGTCGGCCAGGAGAGGATGCGCCTCGTCAAGTGCGGCCGCCATCAACTGAAGCTGCGGGGTCGCGGTGCCGGAGCAGCTGATGCCCGTCCACTGAACGCGACGGCCGCCCTCGCGCCAGAAGATGAGGGACAACACGTCGAGGTCCCAAAGGATGGGTCCTAGTGTGGACAGGAAGTCGACGCCGAGGATGAAGTCATAGCATCCCAGGTCGATGCCGACGCAGTCGATGGAGAAGGGCTCGTCGCCGATGAGGACGGGAACCTGGCGCGCCACGCGGCGGTCCCCGTTGGCGACGGTGACGCTGAACTTCTCTGCGCCCGTTGGCTGGAGGCGAGGCGGCGCATGGCGTCCCTAGATAGGAAGTTGTGCGTCGAGCCCATGTCCACAAGCACGGTGAGACGCTCCCCGTGGATCATCACCGGAAGCACCATCGTCTTCGCCGTCTTGATGCCCACCATGGCATGAAGGGAGATGACAAAGGCGGTCGCGTCGACCGGCCCGTAGGTCGTGACGTCGGCCTCGGAGAGTCTGGTGGCGTCAAGCTCCATGGTGAGGGCCTCCACCTCCGCGTCGTCGACAGTCTCCAAGTAGAATAGACGGGAGCACGTATGACCCGTCGCGTACGGCTCGTCGCAGTTGAAGCACAGTCCCTTACGGCGCCGCTCGAGCTGCTCGGCTGACGTCAAGCGCTGGAAGGTACGTGTCGGCGCGGGGGTGGCTGCAGCAGCGGTCGGCAGGGCGGGGCGCGTCGGGGTGGCAGTCGCCTGTGCGGGGCGGGTCGGGGGGTGCGCGCTGCGGCCAGGGAACGCCTGCTGCATGGCGTTGGCGCTCTGCTCGTATGCGCACGCGTAGTACATGGACGTCTGCAGGTCCTGGGGGTCGTACATCTTGATGTTGACGCGGATATGGTCGGGGAGGCCGCCGACGAAGAGCTCGGCGCGCTGGCGAGTCGTGATGCCAGGCGCATGGCAGGCCACCGCCCACGGAGGCATCCCGCCCTCGTCCTGCTCGAGGGCGTAGTACCACGTCTCTGCGGCGCCACAGAGCTGGTACGAGGCGATCCATGTGCGGTCGGATGCCATGGTCCGCTGCCCCCTGAAAAACTGGTCTCACTGATTGAGCCAGTTCAGGGGGTCGACGGTGCCGTCGTAGGTGGCGAACTCCAGCTTGGTGAAGCGAGGCGGCTGCTGCACGTGCGGCGAGGCCGTATAGGCGCCCTCGTGGTGACCCATCGTGGCGGGAGGAGAGTACTGCGGCACCATGGAGCTCCCGACGTGTGGGTCAGTATACCCGCCGAACCCCCCGAAGGTGGTGGCGGGCGGCTGCAGCACCGTCGGCTGTGGCGGCGCTGTCGTGTAGGTGGGCGTGTCGATCCACGTCGGCAGCGGGGATGGCGACGACGGGAACCTGATCTGGGTGACCGGGAGTCCCTGGGGCGTGACGGTGGCCGGTGGTGGTGGCGCGAAGGACGCAGCCAGCGGGGGCGGTGGCGCGTAGGGAGCCTGGAGGAAGGTCCGGAGATTCGAGACCGCCAGGGTGAGGTCGCGGATCGCCGACGACATCTCCGCCGGAGAGAGGACGAGGGCCGCGTCGGTCGCCATGGCTGCGGTGCCCGAGGCGGGCGGACCCGAGGTGGCCGCCGGCGGCGGCTGGAGCGGCGGCGGCGGCTACTGCGAGGTGGCGGTGGCCGCGCCGGTGGAGGCGGTGGCGGTGGGGAGGCCTGAAGAAGTCATCGAACCAAAGCAATCTGATACCAAATTGGTAGAGACTACGGTTCTACCAGGTCTCGGGCGTAGATTATAGGGATGGAAGTGAGAGCGGTGAGGCTGGAGGCGCAAACGCCGGCGGCTGGGGCCGTCGCTGCGAGAGGGAGGAGGCGGTGGCTAGGGCAGAGTGCGGCTAGGGTTTGGGGCTCCCGTCTCCTGAGGGAGACGACAACAGTATATGTTTATTGTCTGATTATAATTGAAGGGGTACATGTATTTATATAGGAGGACAGCTCCTCTAAATCCTAAATAACTTAGGCTAAGCCCCTAATTCGGCCCACTATTGGGCCTCTTCCGTGTATACTGGAGCCCTACCATAACAGTTTCTTTAACTGAATAACATCAACTAAGTTAAGTAAGTGTTATATATATTGCTGCCATGTTTATAGCACCCCAGATCCACGCTGGTGTGACACGCTTCCAGATCGATATGGTATGCAACGTTTCATAATGCTACCTTAATAGAAATAGGTGACATGCAAATAAGCAATGTTCTTGCACTGATTATGCGGAAACCATTGTTTGTGATAAGTTTCTATTGATATTTCCTCTGGCAGTCAAAGTACCCTATCTTGGCAAGGCTTCAAGCAGCTTACAATGAGCATCCTGCATTTCAAGCCGCACTTCCCAAAAATCAACCAGATGCACCTCCATCACAGTAATCAGGACTTCGATCGAGCTACGTACGACCGATCGAGAAATAATTCTAGTAACAGCTTGCAAGTGTTTTCAGTGTATGTCAAGATTCTACGCTGTACTAGCAGTACACCGCATGTAACTTCAGAATTAGGTGCCCAGTGTAAGCAAAGTAGTATGGAGGACTGACAATGGATGAGCTTGACGCGTTGCTGTAAAAGTAAATAAATGCAATTTCGTTTTTTGAACTTAATAAATGTAATTAGTGATATGTGTGTAAAATTCTGTTCTATCATGTTAGGAACCGATATCTCAGTGATATCGGTGCAATTAAATCATATCAAGTGCCTTCTGTTTATATATAGGAGATTGAGGCCATTATGGTGAAGATTGTAAAATGGTTCATTACCTTGCAATCAGCTATTTACATGATATACGAGGCAGAGGTCCATGTGTGTCCTCGGACGCGGGTATCCTTAACTCCCTCTCCTCACGCACTCCTTTCTCTAATACAGTTGTCGGTGATGGTTCCTCTCTCCCGTCACCGCCTCAGGCTCTACCTCTCTCACTTTTTTTTTTTCCTATTCTCCTACCGGGGCAGGATCTCCAGCCGCAAGTCCTGCCGTGACGCCTGCCGCGGGACATTCTCCTGCCGCGCCAGCGTCTCCTCCCGCGAGGTCTACGACGGCCTCCACCTCAGCGTCGCATTCATCGCCCGGCTCCTCCTCAGCGTCACCTTGAACGTCAGGCTTGCCCGCGTCTTCGCCACCAGGCTCCTCGATGCCCTCGCTGACAAGGTATTAGCTTGTCAATGCCTACGGATTGTAGACTTAGGGTTTCGTAGAAAGTAGAGGGCAAGTAGATCTCGAAGGTTCAACCGAAAATGTGCTCGAATCAGAAATTAGGGTGTGTGTTGACAATAGATTCGATCCTTTCTTCTCCCCTCGGCTCCCCTTTATATAGGAGGAAGAGCCGAGAGATTTCGTGGCGTATAAGTTACAAGCTCTGGGAAGCCAGCCGAGTCTTTCCCGTATGATTACATGATTCGTGATTCCTAATATAACTCTATAATCCTTATCGAGGTTTGCCGGGCTTCTGGGTCTTGAAAGCTTCGAGTCGTGGGCCTCTAGATAACCTCGGCTACCTTATTCGACATGCCCATTTGGTATGCCTATGTCAGTAGCCCCCAAGATTTTTCTTGAATCGTAGAATCAAGTAAAATCTCCAACGTAGAATTGATTCGCATCTTTACACATCATAGAATAGAATATTTTGCTTAACATCTATTTTGTAAAGGGATATTGGTAGATGGGGCTGGTTCATCTGATGGATCAGGTACTAGTTAACTGCTATTGTAGCAAACCCGCATAAACCTACTTCAAGCTCAAGTCCCTGGACTTGAACTCGGGACACTGGCGTAATTCGACACGCGCCGCTTAAGGACTTATCGTAAATCGAATCCCAGTTATGTTTTATCGAGTACCTAACGCGTCCGCTAGGATTTTTCTTCGCATCTGTTGATACAGATAAAGTGGGAGAGCGCATTCGGGTGCGGTACCACGCCACACAGGACAGATCCTGGGGACTTATCTTCGTTAACTCTTTTGAGTTACGGCATTCAGAGTTTTTACCACGGCGGACGCGCTTTGAGAATATATTGTCGAGTGCCTTTGTCGGCTGCTAGAATTGTGAATTTCTTCGAGTTGTCTAATGACAATATCTTGATCTCCCGATGGGAGTACATGATGAGTTATGTGTAACTCGAAGATGTACGATGAAAATTCTTCGTCTGAAATTCTATATTGTCTTGTCATTGTCTTGTTTCTTCTTCCTCATATTTCATCGGGTGCGCGACCAGCGCTGAAAGAGCAAAGTCTAAAACCCATGTTTTGTATGTTTGATGACAACACTTGAATAATCTCACCGTGTGCAAAGAGTGTCTTTGATAGATTTGCAAGTGCACGGTGACCTCGCTGGACACGTCAAGATCGGAGGACTGAAGCGTAGCTTTTAGGTTTTCTGGTTTTGTGTGTGTATCGCGAGGTGACATGGTCGGAGAGGAAAAGAGGAGAAAGCGGTTTTTGTTAGGCCGGTACTACCGGTACCAGTAGTACCGCTACCCCTACTGGTACCCCTACTGGTACCGCCCATCAGTACCGCTCTGGAGACTTGCCTGAGAAAAAGACCCACAAATAAAGTTTCAGTACCCTTGCGGTACCTTGAGCGGTAGTACCGCTTGAGAGCGGTAGTACCGCTTCGGTACCGCTTGAGTACCGTAACTCAAGTTACAGCAGTACCGCTCCAGTACCGCTTGGTATCCAGTAAGCTCTGGAGGCCATTACGGTACCTCCAGCGGTACCGCGAGCGGTAGTACCGCTATGTGTCCACGTGGACAAGATCTGAGGGGATTTCGAATCCAGAGCGGTAGTACCGCTTACCAAAGCGGTAGTACCGCTTAGGCAAAAATCGCAGATAACGGTTGGATTTCGGGGGGCCTATTTAAAGGGCCCTTCTTCCCTAGCTCGTTTTCATCTCTTCTCTCTCTCCTCCATTGTTGTTGAGCTTAATCTTAGAGGATCTCCCCAACCATCCAACCAATCTTGCCCAAATTTTGAGGAGTGGTGGAGGAGGCCCCGATCTATAGTTCTACCAAGAGAGATTTCACCAATTCGTGCTAGTCCTTAGTGGATCTTGGAGTTAGGGTTCCTATGGTGGGATCTTGGAGTAAGTGCACCTATGGAGGCTAGCTTAGAGTTGTGCTAGCCCCATAGGTTGTTGGGAGCCTCCTAGTGTTGTGGAGCACGCCCCAACCTTGTGAAGGAACCGCCGCCTCGACCGGTGCCTTAGTGGAGAAAAGGGAGCCCCTTTGTGGAGCTCTCTTGAGGAAGAAGGTGAGGCCTTCCTTCGTGGTGTGGCCGCCTAGTCTCTTGTGTGAGACTAGCACCTCCTCAACACAGACATACTCCCTCTTGTGGGAGGAACTGCGGGAAACAAATCCTCACCTCGACTCCGCGCCCTCCGGTTGTCCCGTCCCTCATCTTTGTTACTTGTGTTTGGTTGCTTTGCTTGTTGCACTTGTCTAGGATCATACTAGGATCATCTCCATCACTAAAGTATTCACCTTTACCTTCCGCTTACTAAAATCTGAAAAAGACTAAAAACTGCGTAGCGCCCATTCACCCCCCCTCTTGTTCGCTACGATCCATTCAATTGGTATCAGAGCGAGGTTTTCTTGCTCGGGCTTTACCGCCTAAGAAATGGACGAACAAGAGGCGGCTAAGAATGGGTCCCTTTCCGGTGAGCGACCACCTCCACCATCTACCGTCGATAGCACAACGACTACGTTGGATGACCTCAAGAAATTGGAGTCATCCATCGTTAACCAAATGAAGGCTATGATGATGGAGTTGGTAGCTCCAAAACCAACCCCCACCATTGATCCAAATGCAAATGCCGAAATTCCCCCACCCAAAGTTACCCAATTTCCTCTTGTTGATTTTGTCGCTCAATAGACGAAAAATCAACAAGAAGAAAAGCTTGGGGAAGGCGACACTTCTATAAAAGGGAAGGATGTACCACCGGTGGCGGGACAATTAGGGAGTAATCATGCGGTGCCTCCATCAAGTGATTACACCATAAATTTCCCAATACCCATGCCTCATATTTTGTCTCATGGTTCACCACCATTACTTGAATCAAATAGCTTTGAGAATTGGCAATTCTTGATGAAATCTCATGTGCGCAGTGCTTCTACCGAGCTTTGGCGCATCATCGAGGAAGGTTATTCACCAAGAGACCCAAAGAACTTGACTAGAAGAGAGGTGGTGGATGATCAACTCAACGCCACCGCCATCAACATGATTCACATGGCCGTCACGCCCAAGGACCGCGCTCACATTCGCTCGCTCAAGACCGCCAAGGAAGCATGGGATAAACTCGACAAGCTCTTCCTCGGAAACGAGAGTATTCAAAGCTCTCGCTACGATGAAGTGAACAACATGGCCGACAACTTCGTCATGAATGAAGGGGAGTCTCCGGGAGAAATGTATCGTCGTCTCATCGCCCTTTCCGTGCAAATGCAATATCTAGGAGCAACGTTTGTGGACGATCATTGGATCAAAAGAAAGTTCTACAACGCTCTCCTCCCATATGAGGAAGTGAAGTTGACGGCCATCCGCCAAAACGCCTCCTTCCGTGCTATGACATCCGATGAAGTCCTTAGTGAAGTCATCGCATTGGACATCTCCAAGAAGAATGCGCAGGATCTTGTTGCAAGGGCTCACAACACTCGCAAGCCCATCCTCGCATTGAAGATGAAGGAGCATGAAGCTAGTGAGAGCGATGAGGATCCCATGGAGTGGAGTCGGGATGATCTAAAGGCAAATTACCATGAGCACATGGCTCTCGCCCCAAAGAGGTTTTGGGATGGAAACAAGACACAAAGCTCAAGGCCAAGAAGATACTCGTCTCGTGAGTCTCCAAGAAACTTCTCAAAAAGCCCAAAGGAGGGGCAAAGGGGGAGAACATGCGGTGACAAAAGTCAGTTCGTTGCGGAATGTATCTATGAGAGAAGAGAAGATAATGGTGGAAGGCTTGTCCGCAAGAATAAGTTCAAGTCCCTCTCCAAAGGTTTCTCCAAGTTCTCCTCCTAGCCCGGTGACGCCAAGTTCTCCCCCACCAAGAAGCCAAGAGCCTTTATCATTCAAGAAGAGTACTCCTCCGATGATGGTGAGGATCATGAAGACAAGAGCTCAAGCAAGGAAGAAGAGGGAGTGACCTCCATCGCCATTTCCACTCCCTCCATTTCCCTCTTCGACTCTCCTAATGAGAACCACATCACCAACAACTCCCGTTGCCTCATGGCAAAGGTATCCTCGGAGGTAGAATCTTCTTCCAAACTCACATCTTCCTCTAATGCTATATCTTTTGATGATGCCACTAGTCTCACCATTAAGCGTGAGATTTTGGGTTTGGATGCTTTTCTCACTAACATGCAAGGGGATAACAAGACCCATGTTGGAGCCCTCATGGCCCAACTTGGTGCGGCTCAAGACCTCATAGAAGAGAAGGAGATACTTGAGAGGGAGACGGCAAATGAGATTGCCTCTCTAAATGAAGCACTTGAGGAGGAGCAAAATTTGCGTATGTCTCTTGAAGCTAGTGTCATCACCCTCGAAGACTCAAACAACGCCATCATCTCCCAATTCACCAAGGACCGAGATCATACTCTTGGATTGGTGGGTGAGCTCAAGAAGAAGAAGCTTCTTCTTGAGGATGACCACGCATTACTTCGTGAGAAAGTTGCCGCCCTCACCAAGGATTTCAAATCTTTGGAGAGTAAGCATGCAATTCCCTCCGAGACATGTGATCATCCTCAAGAGGAAGCCCACGAAGTGAAAGGTGATGGAGGGCCAAACCCATGTGGAGACGAGCTTGTTGATCAAGTTGCTTCCTTGAAGAAGCATAATGCATTACTCTTGGAGGTCAATGCCCTTCAAGAAGAAGCCTTGGATGAGTATTACCGCTTGTGCAAGGAGAAAACTTCATGTTGCAATCATGAAGAGGAAATTGCAACTCCTGAGAAGACCAAGGCCAAGCTACTAAGTTTGAATGGCATGCAAGAAGAGTCCTTGATGGAGTGCCTCCGCATGAGCAAAGAGAAGGTTACTTGTTGTGACCATGAGGAAGAAATTGCCTCTTTGAAGAGGAGTAAAGCCAAGCTCATGGAGGTTAACTTAATGCAAGAAGAAGCCTTGAAGGAGTACTTTACTTTGAGCAAGGACCGTGCTTGTTGCAATCATGAAGGTGACGTTGCCAAGTTGGAGAGTCACAAGCGCCTACTCATGAAGATGAATGCTCTCCAAGAAGAAGCTTTGATGGAACATTTCCGGGTGAACAAGGCAAAGGAAGTTCAAGTGTTTGATATCACTCATCCTCACCCGGAGCATGAAGATAAAGTAAACCGCTTGAAGGTCAAGATTGATAGACTCCAAATCCAAGCTAAATACTTCGAGGGAGTCATTGAAGCCAAAGATGGAGCCAATGAGGGCTATTGCAATGAGGAAGGAGCGGCTTACAAGCCGAAGAGAAAGAGAAGAAGGAGGACCAAGAACAAGAACAACAAGGAGAACATGAGGATCAATCATGAGGAAGAGCATCCTCACTCAAGGAGGGGTGGAACTCCCGACGCCACCACACCGGGCTTCGCCGGCTCTAACAATCCTTCTCATGTTCTTTTCGTTGATTACTATGGACATATTTGTGCTCGCTTTATTGGTCCTCTAGAGGACAATGTTGATTGGACTATTTGGGTTCCCAAACCCCTTGTTACTAACATGATAGGACCCATTGAAAAATGGGTACCTAAATCCAAGACTTGATTCCTTGTAGGACTATGCTTCCGGTGGCGCTAAATGGGTGGTTGATAGTGGAGCCACAAGTCATATGACCGGAAGCAAAGAAATTGTTGTCGACCTCGAGCCATCTCATTCTACCGTTTCATATGGCGACAACACGAGCTCTAAGGTATTGGGTCTTGGCAAGGTGGTGGTAACACCTGACATCTCACTTGTGAATGTCCTCCTTGTCGAGACCCTTGGTTACAATTTACTATCCGTTCATCAAATTGCGCGTATGGGTCTATGTACCTTTTTCGATGAACATATGGTGGTCCTCTTGTGGAGCAAGACACTCCATGTAGCCTTACTACAAGAAAATGGTCATGTAGAGACGTTCGTCATTGGACGCTTTCATTTTCGTCTTTATGTGGAAAACCAACGAGGTGTAAAGACGTTCATTAAGACGTTCTACATATCGTCTCATTACACAACAATAATTTGCTTCATATTATTCTCAGAAAATCGATAAGCCCACAAACCCACGACTCCCATCTCTAAGTCTCTTACGTGACTCAGAAAATAAACCTAACTCAAGCGTGCAAGATCTACAGCCGCCGCCCCCAATGGATCCTCTCCGGTGAGCTGTTCTGCTACCCTCGTATGATACAGCTCGGAAGATTTTCAGAGGATACTTGGGCTTGAACTCAAGAGAAAAGCGGCAGTTTTACCGTCCGATCATCGTACAGATTATTGGCAATGCAAAGATCAACTGTTGTGTCCGGATCAGGAAGCTCTTCTAGTTTTTACTGGAAGAAACTTTGGCGATTGCCAGTACCACCGAAAGTGCGATCATTCTGGTGGAGGGTGATTAAGCGGTTCATACCGGCAAGACAAATACTCAAGGAAAGACACATGGAACAAATTGCTTTTTGCCATGCATGTGGACGAGGAGATGAGTCAATCTTTCACGCTCTCTTTGAGTGTACCTGGGCCAAGATTTTCTGGCAGGAAATGAGAGATATGGCTGCAATAAAAGTGCCGTCCTTTCATCCAGTGCTCTTGGGCACAAGATGTTATTGACAGTCCAATAATGAATGAGGAGAGCACCTCTTTGATTCTTTGTGGATGCTGGGCTATATGGAACGAGCGCAATGCTCGTAAACACGGAGATGGAGGGAGATCGGTAACTGATTCGGTACGGTGGGTCATGCAAACTACGATAGATTTGTCCAGGTCTGGTAAAGGACGAATAAAGTTCCCAAAGCGAAAACTCATTGGTCTCCTCCCCCTGAAGGAGTACTCAAGATCAATGCAGATGCTTGCTTTATTGAACATGAAAAGAATGGAAGTACAGGTTTGGTGGTCCGGAATAATGAAGGGATGATGTTACGTGGCCAAGCCCTTTGGTATGAGCACGCAGCCAGTGCGTCCATGATGGAAGTATTGGCAATAAGAGAAGGAGCAATGCTAGCATTAGAAAGGAGCTATGAACGGGCCGTCATTGAGAGTGATTCCAAAGAGGTAGTTAACTTGATAAATGATGGACTTCAAATTAGATCAGAACTTAAAGCTATATGTGATGAGATCAGGGAGATTATGAGAGTTTTACCTAGCTTAAGTGTGTCGTATATTGGGAGAGATGCTAATCAAGCAGCTCATTTATGTGCTAAGCAAGCTAGTTCTGATAGGAGAAGATGCATGTGGATCAACTATAACCCAGGTTTTCTGACTAGCACCCTATTGAGTGATTGCCCGTTAGTTAATTAATAAAGCTCTAAAAAAAGAAAAAAAAAGAAAGATAAATCCCCCCTCCCCGGCCCCTTTCTGGCTTCATCTTCCTCCGTCTGGGTACTGTCCTCCACAGCCCCGATGTAGTGCTCGGTATTTGTCACCTGAGACAAATCGGAGCCTGAGAAACCGGTATTAGTCTCATCCATCTCCCATCAGGTGATCCAAGATGGTAAGCAATCTTCGCTGGCTTTCTCTTCATCTCCCGTGTAAGATACATCTTATTTTGCGTGTATATTGCAATTCAGTGATCCATGTCTTCCTCGACATGAAGAAAGTATAGTACTGTATTAGTCCAAATTTCTGATATTATCCATTGATTTTTCAAAGTCATCGACTGCAACTTTAATATTTGTCTTGGATTCCACTACAAACTGGATTTTACATTAATGGAATGGCATAATCTGGTTGACTGATGCAGGATTGTATGTTGGTGATGACTGAATGTGCCCCAATAGTTCGCGTCTTATTTAAAGCGCATAAACATAATATTAATCCAAGGTACCAAACGTTCCATGCATATGATTTCTATCAGGCTATAAATTCAGTCTATATTTTTGTTATATGCACAACGTATATCTATTATGTGATGTACAACGAGTAGTACTTATTCACCAGAAAAATGCTTCTACCAATGAATTATTCCTCTAAATAATTAGTACACATCTATGCAGAAATTGTAAGAGATTAGCAGAAACACAATGAATTTTTCTTAGATCATGCTGTATATTCTGCTGTTGCCTATTGTATTGCCATGCGCTATTTGTTACTCATAGGTTCTCAATTGAGACTATGATCTACTTGAATAATGTTTGTACGTTAAAGTGTAGAGGTTCACATAATTCAAGTGCGAAGTTCAGAAATAATCGTTTTGGACACATCTTGACCACTAATTTTAGTATTTGTAAAACCAGCCTTTATTTTAATGGTCATTATTTCTTTGCAGTCGTTCTCATGCTATCTTCAAGATATCTATCAAGCAAAAGGGGACCCCAAGCTCTACATATGAGAAGTGCCTTCAAATGAAGAGGAAAGATGGAGCATTTCCCCGCACCGGGACAGATAAATTAACCCGCCTACTGCGTTTTTATAGTAATACTTTTATTTCTGAATGATGTTATCTTAAGCTGGAATATTAATGTGGAAATGCTATGTATTCAAGGCTAACTGCTATTAGCTCTCTTGCAGGATTTCAGGAAGAAAAAGTAGAACTGTTACGAGTGGTACGTCCAATATTTCACACATATATTCTTGTAAGATGTATAGGCCTACTTGGATTTTTCATTAGCTTGAGTACTTAAGTAAAACTCTTTTTCTTTGCCATGTATTTTTTTGCAGTTTGCATTAGTCTACTGATTCAAATGCAGAGGAAACGACTAAGATATGCCAATCGAGCATAGGAAACCAGTAATATATCACAGCCCGTTTTTCTTTACTTTCTTCCTGAAATAACATATGTTTCTGGAATTAGCCTGGTAGAGGCTAGGGTTCTACCGGGTCTAGGGCGGAGGTTGTAAGGGTGGAAGTGAGGGCGGAGAGGTTGAAGAGCTCGGCGCCGGCGGCTGGGCACCGTCGCGGAGGAAGGAGGCGGCGGCTAGGGTTCTCCCGTCTCCCTTCAGGAGACGAGACAGTAATGATACTGAATTATTGTCTGCTTAATCTTGAAGGGATACAAGTGTTTATATAGGAGGACGGCCTCCTCGAAACCCTAATTTACTTGGGTTAAGCCCCTAATTTACTTGGGCTAAGCCCCTAACTAGACACTAGTGGGCTCCCTACGTTGGTAGGTCAGACCGACCATAACATCTCTCCCTGCCTTCTCAAACAGCTCGTCCTCGAGCTGAACTTCTGGAAACTGCTGACGGAGATCTTCAAGCTTCTCCCAAGTTGCCTCGTCCTCGGGCAGGCCGGTCCAATGCACCAAGACGTGCCAAACACCACGGCACTGCTGGGCCTTCAACACGCGAGCCACACTCGCCGGGGCAGGTTCGAGACGCCGATCCGAAGTAGGTGGAAGAGCTGGTGGTGCAAAAGGAGGGTCGCCCCGGTAGGCCTTCAGGAGGCCGACGTTGAAGACGTCGTGGAGGCGCGAGCCCGCAGGCAACCCAAGGCGGTAGGCGAGCTTGCCGATGCGCTCCAGCACACGGAAAGGACCGGCGTAACGAGGTCCCAACTTGCGCCTGGAGCGCGGGTCCAAGGACTGGGTCGTCCGGTGAAGAAGGCGTAGCCAGACCCAATCGCCCACCGCAAATTCCGCCTCGCGATGGTGTGCATCATAGTACTTCCTGGCCAGCTGCTGAGCCTGAAGAAGTCGCTGGCGCGCCTCAGCCAGTATCTCGTCGCGGGTACGCAGCAGGTCATCCGCCGTCTCAGTACGGGCCGTGCCAGACGCATAGGGAAGCATCGCCGGTGGTGGCCTCCCATAGACCACCTCAAAGGGAGTAGCGTGCATCGCGGAGTGGTAGGACGTGTTGTAGCAGTACTCGGCCCAGGCCAGCCAGTCCACCCAAACTCGTGGACGATCCCCGGTGAGGCAGCGCAGGTACATGGCGATGATCTTATTGACGACCTCGGACTGGCCGTCCGTCTGAGGATGAAACGCCGTACTCATGCGGAGCTTCACGCCCGCCAGCCCAAAGAGGTCCCTCCAGACGTGACCCGTAAACACAGGATCACGATCACTGACGATGGAGGACGGAAACCCATGGAGGCGAACGATGCCGTCGAAGAAAGCGCGTGCCACGGACGCCACCGTATAGGGATGGCCCAGGGCGATGAAGTGCGTGTACTTGGAGAAGCGGTCAACCACCGTGAGGATGACGGACTTGCCGCCAACCTTCGGCAGCCCTAAGAGCAGCGTGTCTACCAATTTCACCATGGCGGCTAACTTCAAATAATAGGTAACTTAAAAGAATAATATCTATTATCTCGCGAATCGTCGAGATTGGGAAAGTCCATAAAATTTAGGAACATTAGAGTCTTCATTAAAATATACTTCGTTTATGTAGTATCGTTGCGATTTTTTTTACAATAAACTCTTGCTTTGCCTAATGGAAACACCGCTTGAAAGACTTGGAACTCCTCTTTTATAAGTTGCAATATAGAACTAATTTTTTTTTTTTCTAATTAGTTTCTCCCTAAAATTACATTTTTTCAATCAAAATAAAATGGAAAAAATTTATAGAATGAAAGTCTTTATGCTCTTATTAATAGGATTTACTAACCTTAAACCAATTATTTTGGAGAAAATAGATGTAAGTGGTAAGTTTTATTGCAAGAAGACTCCACTTTTCCTCGATGAAGTCCATGGAGATGTCCGCCCACACCTGGGACGGCACGTCCAGCGGCTGCAGCAAGCCTGCCGGACGGAGCGTCTCCGTCTTGTTCCGCTGGCAGGTGACACACGCCCGCACCCAGTCTCGCACCAGGGCGCTATCCCCTGGAATGTAAAAATCAGCGCGAAGACGGTGCAGGGTCTTCTGGGCGCCCTCGTGACCTGCAGAATGCGCCAAGGACAAAGCCTGGTGGCGCAGGTCTCCATGATCCGGCACGAAGATGCGGCGTCCATGGAGGAGTAGTCCCTCGTCCAGGCGCCATGGCGCGGCCAGCTCGCCGTCGGCCAGGCGCTGGCGCAGCTGTTGCGCATCCGCAGCCGTGGCAGTAGCGCGGCAAACCTCGTCGATGAAGACGAAAGATGGCCCGGAGTGGATGCAAAGGGCTGCACCGACTGTGGGCGCGTCCGCAGTGTCGTCAACGTCTCGGCGGGACAGGGCGTCGGCGACTGTATTGAGGCGGCCGGGGCGGTACTCGACGGTGAAGTCGAAGCCGAAGAGCTTGCTGATCCACTGGTGTTGCGGCACGGTAGAGAGGCGCTGATCCAGCAAGAACTTCAGGCTGTAGTGGTCCGTGCGTACACGGAATGTCCGGCCCCAAAGATACGCCCGCCAGTGGCGCACCGCCTGGACCAGCCCGATCAGCTCGCGCTCATATGCGGCGAGCTTGTGGTGGCGCGCGGCGAAGGGGCGACTGAAGAAGGCGAGTGGACCCTCGCCCTGGTGAAGGATGGCGCCGAAGCCAATGCCGGAGGCGTCGCAGTCCACCACGAACGGCTCGTCGAAGTCCGGCATCTGAAGAACGGGACCCGTCGTGAGTGCCCGCTGCAGGGCGGCGAAGGCCGTGGCCGCCTCCTCGTCCCAAGAGAAAGCGTCGCGGCGAAGCAGGCGCGTAAGGGGCGCGGCGATGAGGCCGAAGTCCTGGATGTATCGCCGGTAGTATCCTGCGAGGCCCAAAAATCCGCGAAGAGCTCGTGGCGACTGGGGCGTTGGCCAGGCGGCGACGGCAGCGACCTTGTCCGCGTCCATCGCGACACCGTCGGCGGAGATGACGTGGCCCAAATATGCGACGGAGGTCGTGCCAAACGAGCACTTCGAGCGCTTGAGGTGAAGACGATGCGCTCGAAGCTCGTTGAAGATGATGGCCACGTGCTGGCAGGTGCTCCGCCCAGGATGCGCTGTAGATCAAAATATCATCAAAGAAAACAAGCACAAAGCGGTGTAAGTAGGGGCTGAGCACGTCGTTCATCAGAGCCTGGAAGGTCGCCGGCGCATTGGAGAGGCCGAACGGCATCACCAAAAAATCGTAGTGGCCATGGTGAGTGCGGAACACCGTCTTGGCGATGTCGTCCGGGTGCATGCGCACCTGATGATAGCCCGAGCGCAAGTCGAGCTTGGTGAAGAAGCGTGCGCCATGCAGCTCGTCCAGGAGCTCATCCACGACGGGGATGGGGAACTTGTCCTTGGACGTGACGGTGTTGAGGGCGCTGAAGTCGATGCAGAAACGCCACGTGCCGTCGGTCTTGCGCACCAGGAGCACGGGGGTGCAGAACGGTGACGTCGAGATCCGGATGATGCCCTGAGCGAGCATGACCGCCACCTGGCGCTCGAGCTCGTCCTTCTGCAGCTGGGGGTACCGGTACGGCCGCACCGCTACGGGTGCCGTGTTTGGCAGCAGGTGGATGCGGTGGTCACAGGGTCGCGAGGGAGGGAGGCCCTGCGGCTCGTCGAAGAGGTCGCCGTGCTGCTGCAGTAAGTCGGCCAGGAGCGGATGCGCCTCGTCGAGCGCGGCGGCCATCAGGTGTAGCTGCGGGGATGTGCCAGTGCTGCCCATGCCCGTCCAGTGAACACGGCGGCCGCCCTCGCGCCAGAAGATGAGGGACAGCACGTCGAGGTCCCACAAGATGGGGCCTAAGGTGCTCAGGAAGTCGAGGCCGAGGATGAAGTCGTAGCAGCCCAAATCGAGGCCGACGCAGTCGATGGAGAAGGGCTCGTCGCCTACAAGCACGGGAACCTGTCGCGCCACGCCCTGGCACGTAAGACGATCCCCGTTGGCTACGGTAACGTTGTACGTCTCCGAGCCCGCCGGCTGGAGAGCGAGGCGGCGCATGGCGGTGCTGGACAAGAAGTTGTGTGTGGAGCCCGTGTCCACCAGCGCAGTTAGACGCTCCCCATTGATCGTCACCGGAAGCAGCATCGTCTTTGCCGTTTTGATGCCCGCCATAGCATGGAGAGACACGACGAAGGCGGACACGTCGACTGGCGCGTAGGTCGTGACACCGGCCTCAGTGACGGTGGCGGCCGCGAGCTCGGCGGTGAGGGCCTCAACGTCGGCGTCGTCGACGGTCTCCAAGTAGAAGAGGCGGGCGCACGTGTGGCCCGGCGCGTATTTTTCGTCGCAGTTGAAGCACAGCCCCTGGCGGCGCCGCTCAAGCTGCTCCGCAGCCGTCAGCCGCTTGAAGGGGCGAGTCGGCGCAGGAGGGCCTGCGGGCGCAGCGGCCAGTGCGGGACGCGGCGGGACGGTGGGCGTCGGGGCGGGTCGGGGCACGGGCCGGGCGCTGCCACGTTGCGCGTAGACCTGCTGCATGGCGAGGGCGCGCTGCTCGTAGGCTCGTGCGTAGTACATGGCCGTCTGCAGGTCCCCCGGCTCGCGCATCTCGACATCGACGCGAATGTAGTCGGGGAGGCCGCCGACGAAGAGATCGGCGCGCTGCTGTGCCGAGACACCCGGGGCATGGCACGCGAGCGCCTGAAAGCGGTCGGCGAAGTCCTGGACCGTGGTGGTGAAGGCGAGGCGTCCCAGCTCGGCGAGGCGGCTGCCACGGAGGGTCGGCCCAAACCGTTGGAGGCACAGGTCGCGGAAACGCTCCCAAGGCGGCATCCCGCCCTCGTCCTGCTCGAGGGCGTAGTACCAAGTCTGCGCGGCGCCCCATAGGTGATAGGAGGCGATCCATGTGCGGTCGGTGCTGAGCTTCCGCTGCCCCCGAAAAAATTGCTCACACTGGTTCAGCCAGTTCAGGGGGTCGGTGGCGCCGTCGTAGGTGGCGAACTCCAGCTTAGTGAAGCGGGGCGGCTGCTGTGCCACGGTCGGGACCATGGGGGCGCCCTCCTGGCTGGTCGGGTTGATGGACGTGCTCGCGGCGAAGGGCCCCGGAAACCCGCCAGGGCCGCCAAGGCGGTGGGCGGGCTGCTGGACCGTTGTCCGCGCCGCAGTATGAGTGTAGATGGGTGCCGCGTCGGTCCATGTGGGAATCGGCGAGGGCGACGGCGGCCACCACGCGGGCCGGCCATTGCTGGCGGCGGAGGCGGCTGGTGGGGGCGGCGGCGTAGCAGCGGTCGGTGGTGGCGGCGGTGGAACAGCGGCCGGTGGGGGCGGCGGCGGAACGGCGGCCGGTGGGGGCGGCGGGTGCTGGCCGGCCTTGATCTCCGCGAGCTCGAAGCGGATGGCGCGGAGGCTGTCGGCGAGGTCCGCCAAAGTAGCGGGCAGGAGGTCGAGGCCCGTGGGGACGGCGGCGGCCTGGTCTCCGTTGGCGGCGACGGCCCCCTGCAGCGCGTGGGCGCCGGTCATGGCGGCGGAAGTGGTGGTGGTGGCGGCGGTGGACGTGGCGGCGATGATGTCGACGGGGGGGCTGTTGGAGCCCATAAGACCTAGGCAATCTGATACCAAAGTGGTAGAGGATAGGGTTCTACCGGGTCTAGGGCGGAGGTTGTAAGGGTGGAAGTGAGGGCGGAGAGGTTGGAGAGCTCGGCGCCGGCGGCTGGGCGCCGTCGCGGAGGAAGGAGGCGGCGGCTAGGGTTCTCCCGTCTCCCTTCAGGAGACGAGACAGTAATGATACTGAATTATTGTCTGCTTAATCTTGAAGGGATACAAGTGTTTATATAGGAGGACGGCCTCCTCGAAACCCTAATTTACTTGGGCTAAGCCCCTAATTTACTTGGGCTAAGCCCCTAACTAGCCACTAGTGGGCTTCCTACGTTGGTAGGTCAGACCGACCATAACATAGCCACGACTCCTCAAATTCCATCTTGTGATGTTTGTGTCTTAATTTTTCTAGGGAAGTTATGTCTGATTAACTAATAAATTCTAAAAATGACACTTGCAAGTTTTTGGATGCAAATAAATGACATTTACAACTGCAGCGGACCTGGATAAGTTGATGTCTACATGTCCAAACTTCGTAGATAGTGCCCAATATTTAGTGACAGAAAAATATGAAAATGTATGTGAATGTGTACAAATTTTAAGTGTGTTTGCACCTTGTCCATCCTTGAACCTATCGCCAACTTCGCCTTCTCTTTAATGATAGAATTACTTGTCATTGAGTTGATTTTGTCGGTGGGTCTTCTATACATAGACGATGTAATTCTGTACATGAAAATGTTTCATTGATGAATGATCTGTAATGCATAATGTGTGACGAGCTATGATCACATTTTACAGCCATAAAAAATTATACCAAGAAACAAAATTAAACGTGAGGTCACTATCCTGATGCTACACAAATAAATTATTTGAGACGCAATAGAGCGATCCTAAGGATTATAGAGAAGTCTTAATAATCCGTGCATCAAAGCGTCTTTAGACATATAGAGATGCATTGTGAGCGTCTCATAATTATGTTAACACGCATTGCAAAGTGTCCTTATAGTCTTTGTGACGGTGTATAAGGAGACGCTCCAGAGACGTTTTATGAAAGCGACTTTACAATCGTATAGAGATGAAATATAACGTCACAAACCATTAAATTGGGCATCTTTATATGGCTAATTTGTTGTAGTTTGGATATGTGGAGAGCGGATTGTATGTTGTTGATTTCTCCGGAAAGACAACATCTTCCGCTCTTTGCCTATTCGCTAAAGGTGACAAGGGTTGGTTATGGCATCGCCGACTAACCCATGTCAACATGAGGACTTTGCAAAGTCTCCACAATTGAGGCCACATTCTCGGACTAAAAGACGATGTCTCCTTTTGCAAAGATCGTGTTTTTAGGGCATGCGTACAAGGAAAAATGCATGGAGCTCCACACAAGGCCAAGACAATCATCTCTACCACAAGATGCTTGGAGCTCCTACATGTTGATCTCTTCGGTCCACCGTCTCATGAAAGTCTTGGAGGGAAGAAGTATTGTCTCGTCATTGTTGATGACTATTCACGCTATTGTTGGGTATTCTTCTTCAAGTACAAGAGTGAGACTCAACGGACCATGATGGAGTTTGCCAAACAAGTTCAACGCAAGTACAACACCACGATCCTCGCAATAAGGAGCGACAATGGAACGGAGTTCAAGAACTACACCTTGGATGACTTCCTCGGCAAAGAAGGAATCCAACATCAATAATCCTCGCCATATACTCCCCAACAAAACGGGGTCGACGAAAGGAAGAATCGAACTTTGATCGAAGCCGCTAGAACAATGATGATGGAGTACAAGTCCAAGTATAACTTTTGGGCGGAAGCTATCTCTATTGCGTGCCATGCTACTAATCGCCTCTACTTTCGCAAGGGTCTAGAGAAGACACCATATGAGATTCTCACCGGAAACAAGCCCAATGTGCGGATGCAAATGCTATGTGCTTGTTAAGGACACACGTCTATCCAAGTTTGATTCAAGAGCTCAAGAGGGAATCTTTGTTGGCTATGCTACGGATTCTCACGCCTATAGAGTCTTCAACAAGTCAAATGGGCGGGTTGTAGAATCTTGTGATGTGACATTCGATGAAGATGATAGATCTTTGGAGGAGCAAAGTGCTTCTTGTGAGAAAGGAGATGCAATTCCCCCTGTTACCATAGGAAGGATGGGTGTTGGCACTCGCCGACCTCAAACGCTACCTTCTATGAGTACCGAGGAAGGACCAAGTTCCACCCAAGTGGAGCCATCTACCCCACAAGGCCAAGCTTCTACCATTGATCATACAAGTGCAAGCCAACCTCTACAACAACCTCAACAATCAAGTGCAAGCCTACCCCAACCAACTCAAGAACAACATCAACAACTACCGCAAGCTCATCTACCTCAACAACCGACATCAAGTGACCAAGGTCAAACCTCAAGTTCTTCACCGAATGGCTCGGGGGCAATCTTCATGGATACTCCCATTCCAAATACCCCCGAGTCATCCGGCTCTCATGATGATGATGATGCCCCACACAACAACAATGAAGGTCAAGGCGAGGATCTAAACAATGATGAAGGCCAAGAGGACTCACAAGAATCTATTCCTATGGCCGACACTCGCCATGAAGATCCTACTTTAAGACATTTGCGCCTCAAGTCTCACTCCCTAAGCAATGTCATTGGAGATCTAAAGAGCAAGGTAACTACTCGGAGGCTACTAGCAAACTTTTGTGAGCACTACGCCTTTGTCTCGATGGTGGAACCCCTCAAGGTCATCGATGCTCGTGGAGATCCGGATTGGTTGATTGCCATGCAAGAGGAACTCAACAACTTCAAAAGAAATGATGTGTGGACTCTCATGGAGCGACCCGATCATTGCCGCAATTTTATTGGCACCAAATGGGTCTTCAAGAACAAGCAAGATGAACACGGCATCGTCATCCGCAAGAAAGCAAGATTGGTGGCACAAGGCTATTCTCAAGTTGAAGGTGTGGACTTTGGCGAAACCATTGCACCCGTTGCAAGGCTCGAGTCCATCCGTATCCTTTTGGCCTTTTCCGCTCACCATGGCTTCAAGTTACAACAAATGGATGTTAAGAGTGCTTTTCTTAATGGTCCTTTACATGAGGAGGTATATGTGAAGCAACCCCCGGGATTCGAGGATCCCCATTTCCCGGACCATGTCTTCAAGCTCAAAAAGGCCCTATATGGTCTCAAACAAGCTCCTAGAGCTTGGTATGAGCATCTAAAGGAGTTGCTTGTAGACCGTGGTTTCGAAGTGGGGAAGATCGACCACACTCTTTTTACTAAGAAAGCCAATTGGGAGCTCTTCATATGCCAACTCTATGTAGATGACATCATATTAGGCTCAACTAACACAAAGTTTAATGATGAGTTTGCAAAGTTGATGACTAATAGGTTCGAGATGTCAATGATGGGGGAACTCAAGTACTTCATCGGGTTCGAGATCAAGCAAATGCAACAAGGCACCTTCATCAATCAAGCAAAGTATCTTCAAGATATGCTCAAGCGCTTCGACATGACGGATGCCAAGGGCATTGGAACCCCGATGCATCTCAAGTGTCAACTCTCTCTCAACGAGACCGGCAAGGCGGTGGATCCCAAGCTCTACCATTCGATGATAGGTTCGCTTCTTTACCTTTGTGCTTCTCGTCCGGTGACGAGGGATCACCTCGTCAATGCCTACGTATTGTAGACTTGGGTTTCGGGAGAGAGCGACGATAGAGATTCCGGGAACGAGATTAGGCACACGACGTACCCAGCTTCGGGTCCCCTCAGTGGAGGCACTACTAGGAAAAGGCTTATAGCAGCACTCCTTACCGCCGGCGAGTACGTTTTGAAAATGCCGGCGGTAAGACCTTCCAGGGTGGCCTAACCCTACCGCCGGCGAGTTGAACGGAAGGCGCCGGGGGTGCGGGCTTTACCGCCGGCGAACGCAAAAATGAAAATGCCGGGGGTAACGAGGGGCTGGGCGGGCCACCCAGACAGCACTTACCGCCGGCGTTTTGCGCCCAAACCGCCGGGGGTAGAAGGCTGTACCGCCGGCGAACCCGAAAATGGAAATGCCGGGGGTAACGAGTGGCTGGGTGGGCCACCCATCCTGCACTTACCGCCGGCGTTTGTGGGCCGTATGTGCCGGCGGTAATAGGCCCTACCGCTGGCAAACGCACATGTAGACGCCGGCGGTAACCTGGGATATGCCATAACTCGACCAGCCACCTACCACCACCCTCACACACTCATATGTGATGGAAAATCAACCCAAGCACTTGTTATCTCATTCTCCCACCCATTTTAGCTATTTCAACCAACAAAATATGATGTATTTGAGCAAATCATGCACTACCTAGCCCCTCTAGCATGATTTGCATGATCTAGATCTAGATCTATCTCCTCCCACCACCTTTTCCACTAGATCTAGCTAGATCTCTCTATTTGTAGATCTCTCTAGATCTCTCGAGCATAAAGTCGACGTGTGACGTCTCTCCGGTGCTTTTGGACGTCGCGTCAACTAATAGGTATATAAATAATGAGTGGAATGTTCATGAGTTGGTGAAAAGTCGCGGTTACACTAGTAGAATTGCAAAAGGCGCGGTTCCATATATGTAAATGCATTGTTTTGCATTTGTTTACGCGTGCAGGAACATTGAGTTGCCAATGTTTTGCCGGAATGTTGATTAACTTCCGTTCCGGCGAATTTTGGAACTCCAGCATGACAATATTTAGCAAAGTTCATGCCGAATTTTTTCCGTGAAAACCGAGACGGCGGTGTAATCAATTATCTTGTCTTGTAGGCGGCGATGGTCATCGCGATGAGGGAAAGCGTCGTGGATAGATACGTGGAACGCGCGACGGCCGACATGTATCGAAAAAGCGAAAGGATATAATGTGTCCTTGTCGAAGATGCAAGCTAGGATCGTTGTTTGACCCCTTCTCAGGCATAGTGAATCAACACCTGCTCAGGTATAGTTTCATGGAGGGGCATACTGAGTGGATGAGTGATGATGGAGATGATGATATCGATGGTGATGGAGATGATGATGGTGGAGATGATGATAACGAAGGTGATGGAGAGGATGCCCCACACGACAATGGAGACGAGGTTGAAGAGGATGGCGCACACGTTGATGGTGATCAAGAAGGCCGGGAAGAGCATGCGGCCGACGAGGACATGAGTAGAAATACCCCGCTAACCGCGGCCGTGCAGGACCGTCATGTTACACATCGACCGACCCCAAAATCGCTGGTAGACGGAAGGCTAAGCTAGATCAACTCGAGGTAGACTCGAGAACTCCGTTGTACGATGCAGCTCGTGGGACGGAGGAGAGCCGTCTGAGATACGCTCTCGATATTATGGAGATGAAGGCAAAGCACAAATGGACGGACACAAGCGTGGACGAACTCTTCGGATACTTGAAGATCCACTTTCCTAAAGATAACACGTGTGCCGGTAGCCTACAGGAGGCCAAGAAAATCGTGTGCCCTCTCGATTTACCGCACCGAAATACCACGCATGCATCGGTGATCGCGTAATATATCGGAACGAGCATGCCAATCTCGATACATGCCCACAGAGTGTGGCGAATCTCGATACAAGAGAGGGACAAAAAAATCTCCTCGAAAAGTTGTGTGGTACTTCCCGCTCACGCCCCGTCTGCAGCGGTACTTCGTGGACCCCAAGGAAGCAAAGCTCATGCGCGGGCACGCGGAAAGAAAGGAGGCGGTGATGCGTGATGTAGAACGGGTTGAAAACCCAGTGCTAACACACCCTTCGGATGCAAGCCAGTGGAAAACATTAGACGATGAGTATTACGAAGAATTCGGGAAAGAACCAAGGAACATCAGGTTGGGTGCGAGCACCGACGAACTCAATCCGTTTGGGAACCAAAGCAGCAAGCACAAGACTCGGCTCGTGTTTGTATGGATGTACAACCTCCCTCCATGGCTATGCCCGAAGAAGAAGTACATACACATGAGTATGCTAATCCAAGGGCCAACGCAGCCAGGGAGCGATATCAACCTCGTATCCGGAGCTATTGAAGGAGGAGCTAGTCACTCTGTGGGACGAAGGGACAGAAACTTGGGACGCCTACGGACAAGAAACTTTCCGTATGAAAGCCGCACTGTTGACGACGGTGCAGGACTATCTTGGATACGGATATATCGTGTGCCAGGTGTGCCACGGACACAAGGCATGTGTGAGGAGCATGGAAAAGACGCCATTTTTACAGCTGGGTAAGGATCACGGGTCTTCAAAAACCGTCTACATGAGGCATCGAATGTGGCTTCCCAAGAATGACCCGTGGAGGAAGCGTGGAGACCTATTCAATGGGAAGGATGAGGTCGAGGGACCTCCACCTAGGCGAAGCAGCGAAGAGATAGATACTCTGTTGAAAAACTGGAAAGACTGCCCTCCGGCGGGTAAGATAAAGATCCGTAGCGGAAGAAAGGAGACAAGAGAAAGAAAAAGGAACCCGGGCCGCTCTTGGGGGTATGGAAAAGGAGGTCCGTGTTTTGGGACTTGCCGTACTGGAAGATCCTCGGTACGCCTCATAGCCTTGATGTCATGCATATCACGAAGAACGTGTGCGAGAGCTTGCTTGGCACTGTGCTGAACATGCCGGAGAGGACCAAAGACGGGTCGAAAGCAAGACACGACCTGATGGCCCTTGATATCAGAAAAGAGCTTCATTTCGCGCAGGTTGACCAGGAAACCGAGGAGGAGGAGACGGATGGTCGCAAACGCAAAAGGGTGGCCAAGCAGCGCGAAACTCCTCGCCCCTCCTGCTTCACTCTAAATCCCGATGAGCTCGAACGATTCTTCAAGTGCCTACTAGAAGTCAAATTTCCCCTAGGCTACGCGGGGCTGATACGCAGATGGCTGGACCCGACGAAAAAAATCTTCAGCGGGATGAAGTCTCATGACTGTCATGTCATGATGACGCAGATACTTCCGGTTGCTATCCGAGGGATAATGGAACCGCACGTTCGTGCGACGCTGACTGACCTGTGTAACGTCTTCGACGTCATCACTCGAAAGTCGATAACCGTCAAGAAACTCGGGAGGCTGCAGGAAGAGATCGTCACCATCCTATGCGAGATGGAGATGTACTTCCCGCCCGCATTCTTTGACATCATGGTCCATCTGCTGGTGCATATAGTGGACGATATCGAGGATCTCGGGCCCGCGTTCCTTCACAACATGATGGCGTTAGAAAGAATGAACGGCTTCATCAAAGGATACGTTCGTAACAGGCACATCCGGATGGAAGCATCGTCCGTGGCTTTCTCACCGAGGAGTGCATCTCTTTCGCAAGAATTATTTAAACGAGGACGACCCACGTCCGGTTGGATTGCCCGCCAACAAGCACCTCGGCAGATTCGAGGGAGTAGGCCACAACGCCGGCGAGGAGGGAACTCGACGCCGATCAAGATGATAGGAGAACAGACTTTAACAGGGCCCACTTAGTAGCACTACAGCACATGAACGAGGTAGAGCCTTGGGTGGATCAGCACATAAACATGATCAAGAGCAGGGCTGACAAGCCGATGACGAAAGAAGAGGTATTTAGAGCGCACAACTCCTCTTTCGCGAGCTGGTTCAAAGACCAGATTGATGCCAATCCCCCACCAATGGCAAGCGGCGTAGACAAAATGATATTGGCCTTGTCTTGTGGGCCCGCCCCCAACCTCATGACTTATCAGAAATACGACATCAATGGTTACACATTCTCCACAGAGGAGAGAGACAACAGAAGCGACTATCAGAACTCGGGTGTGACGATGGAATCGTACACGAGTGAAGAGAAGAAAAGGTACTACGGAAGGATCGAGGAAATCTGGGAGCTCGACTACGTCGGGGAGAAGCTACCGATGTTTCGTGTCAGATGGGCTACGGACGTCACAAAAGAAGATGTGTATGTCACCACCATGCGACTGCCCCCCAAATCCAAGACCAAGAACCCCACCGCGCAAAATGAGCCTTGGGTATTGGCTAAGCACGTCGAGCAATGCTTCTTCATAACTGACCCGTCAAGGCCCAGCCGTGTTGTCGTAAGGAGAGGAAAAAGGGCCCTCGTCGGAATGGATGGAGTTGCCGACGAGCAAGACTTCGACGGCCTCGTCGGAGACCCAATGATGGAAGAACCCGATGAAGACGATAGAACCTACACACTAAGAAGAAGAAGGACGACGCTACCTAGGTCAAGTGTTCCTCCGTACACAAAGAGTCGCGACGATACCGGTGGGGTCACAAGGACCAAGCGGAAAGGACTTTGAAGTCATTTGTGTATTTATAATAATTATCTCTCGAACAACCATTTGTCCTTCTCAAGTGTATCCTAAATTTATGTCTTGGTTTTTTATCGGATATCCTCGAAAGGACTTTGAAGTCATTCAAGAATTAAAATCATCAATTTATGTCTCGCAATTTATCCTTAATTTATGTCTTGGTTTTTTATGTCTTGGTTTTTTATCGGATGTTGCCAAAGGACTTTACAATTTATCTAAATAACTAGAAACAATAAAATAAGTCTTAAGAAAAGAAAAAAAAAGTTGCCAAAGGACTTTACAATTTATCTAAATAACTAGAAACAATAAAAAAGGTCTTAAGAAAAGAAAAAAAAAGGGTGCCTTTTTTGCACCCACAGGGATTCGAACCCGGGGGGCTTCGGCTGTGCAGAAGCGACTGGAACCACTGCGCTAGCGAATCGATTCTGTATAACTAAAAGGGTTTATGGAATTAATACAGTGTCACCTGTTATCTCCGGCGAATTGCTCGATTTCGCCGGTGGTAAATGCACTTGGGCCCACCTGTTAGTGGCTCAAACGTTATCGCCGGCGTTTACAGCAAAACGCCGGGGGTAAAGTGTCCACGACTTAGTCGTTTTGGTACCGCGCGTCTGTCGTCGTTCCCCCCAAATCGACCGCCGTCGATCCGCCGTCGCCGCCTGCCTCTCCTCGCCCTGCCGTCCGTGCGCGGCGCTCCGTCGAGCTCCGCCGAGCCACGAGTAGGCGGCCTCCTTCCTCCTGCCGCCGCCCCTGCTGCCGTCGAGCTCGTCCCTCTCCTCGTCGCAGGCAGGCGGGCGATCGACATCCACGGACGGAGTCCGCCTCCACCTCACCGGACCGCCTCCTTGCGTGCTACGGTAATAAGCTCCCCATCTGACCACCGATTTCCCTTTCTCCTTGTTCATGCGTCTGCCTGTGCGGCCAGCGAGATCCGCCCAATCCATCCCCACCACTAGCTACGATTCGGTCTGGCCGCCCACGAGATTCAAACAAAAAAGAAAACAAAACCGCCCAATCCATGCCCACCACTAGCTACGATTCGGTCTTATTCCACGTTGACAGTTCAAGGCTGCTTCCTTATTGAATTGTGATGGTATATATTTTTCTTGCCATTTTGAACAGAAAACTGATACAGATACAAGCCATATCATAAGGTTTAGCTCTATGTAAGCCAATTAAGTGATAATATGCTGATCCAAATAAAGCAAGTACAATAGTAAGGTTTAGTAACTTAATTAGTTTGTATGATTGGGACTTGTGATTTTGCATTTTTCAACTTATACTACTCAGGTTTGCCGTAGATGTTCTACATAGAATCTAGCATCAAATCATATTGATATCTTTTCTTTATGAATATGAACATGAGAATCTTGAACGGAATGTAAAATCCAATTTATGAATAGAAAAGAACATTTTTTTGTCTTAGTTTACTGCATGATTATGATTATTTGCTTCGTTCTGTCATCCAATGTACTTTGTTCTGTCATGTGTAGCTGGATTTTAGGCCTAGGTTAGAAGAAGCATAGGACGGCAGTCCTCGGGATTTTGTTTCCTTATATCTATCGGCTGAACATGTATTTGTGTGGTACTAGCATGATTTATTTATATGGATTTATAACATGCACATATGTGGTGGACATAGGTATGGTGCATGGTTGTTGTATTGCTTAGGAAAATTTGGTACAAATCCTTGCTCCTTTGTCATATGAATGGATAACAACATTGTATCTGAATGATGTCCATTTTAATGCAACCATGTATGTAGTGTCTGCTGGTTTGAGAAGCTTCTGTTGATTCTGTTTTGTCTCGGACATGATTTGGGCTGTTTGTCTCTGCGCTATCTGCAAATCTTTGACTCTTGAACAGACATTGTGCGCGCCTGTTAGACCAAATGATTTGTCACTTTAGACACCTGTGATGTCAGGTACATGTATCTGCAATTCTGCATAGCAAAGAATGGTTGCCAACCTGTGATGTTCCCAGATCCAGAGTGTTTATCTGTCTTAGAAGAAGCATCTGTGATTATATGCTTGTTAATAAGGGGCAATCAGAAGGTTCCTCTTAGCATCTGTCTTATGCTTGTTGCTAATCATTTGCATTAGCCTGTCTGATGTAGTTGTTGCGGTCTAGTGGTTGGCCTTGGCTGTTCATGGTTCAACACCTGTGCTCCTGCACACCTTTGGAAGGCGATTCAGTCAACTTTTTCTTGATTAAAATCTAAAATTGCACCTATTGCTTTCAATCATGAAAAAATTGCAGAGCTGCTTAGCTAATTTCTTTCCATATTATTATGTTTGTCTATTTGGTTGGAGAAGTTCAGAAAATGAAGCAGATTTTGTGTTTGGATGGTCCAAACTCTGTCATTTCCTTTTGATGGTGGTAGACCTGAGCCTGATGTGGTGGTGGTAGACCTGAGCATGTGTTTGGAAAAGTTGTGTGAAATCTCTCTGCAGGTACACATTGAGTGTCCATGTTTCGCCGGAATGTCGATTAACTTCCGTTCCGGCGAATTTCGGGCACTCCGGCATGACCATTTTTAGCAAAGGTCATGCCGAATTTTCGCATGGCATTGTCTTGCTTCTAGATTGGCGAGTGCACTAATGAATTTAGTATAGCTAGGTTCTTTGGTTTTGTCAAATTAAAAATAGGTCAATTATCAAAGGAGAAACTGTATTTCTTTTTCTTTAAGATAGATACATTGTCTTAAATAAATGTGTGAGTGCATGCAAAATAGTTGACATAGGCATCCCAAATGGGCCTGCCGGAGATAGTACCCGGGGTTTAATGAAGGCCCATTACCCGAAGAATAAGAAGATTCGGGATTCCAAGATATGTTAAGGAAAGTAGAGTTGTAATAGGAAGTGTTGTTTGTAATCTGGTGGGATGAGTTAGAAACCGTCCCGGATTCTGTAACTTGTACAAAACGAAACCCTCGGCTCCGCCTCTTGTAAACAATGATTCGATGATCTCTTCGTCCCTCGACTCCCCCTTTATACAAGAGGCGGAGCCGAGGGTTTCGTTTTGTACAAGTTACAGAATCCGGGACGGTTTCTAACTCATCCCGCCAGATTACAAACAACACTTCCTATTACAACTCTACTTTCCTTGACATATCTTGGAATCCCGAATCTTCTTATTCTTCGGGTAATGGGCCTTCATTAAACCCCGGGTACTATCTCCGGCAGGCCCATTTGGGATGCCTATGTCAATAGTGGCTTGTCATCACTGTACCAAACTAATTGCTTAAATCAAACTAATTCTGCTCTAGGTCTCTTGGTTTGGTTAGCAGATTTAGATTTTAGAACATCTGGTGCCACATATATTACTCTAGGTCTCTTTTGATATGTCAAATTTGGTAGAAAATTATTTAGTAGCCTTCACATGACTAGGTTAATCTATCCCGCACACCTCCTAGAAACTGAAATAGGAACTTATTTGAGCAGAATTATGCCGTATATAACAAAGATAACACACATATGTTGTGATGGTACTTGCATAAGCTCATTCATTATGGTTCATTCAGTTTCATTGCATATGAACAAATAGTACTTACTCGGCTCAAACACTTACGTAGTACTTACTATACTTTTGATGCTATTGTTCTCTAGCTAGCGATGTCGTCTTCTCGCGACCCCAACGAAGACGTTGACGGGTCTTCTCAGCCGGAAGTTGGATGAGCACTACGTGCTCATGGTCTCGGATCAGCCGGAGGAACTTCCGTGCAGCGATGACGAGTCCTCGGAGGAGGAGGATGCTGAGATGGACAACGATGGTGAGGATGAGAGGGCCGCCGCCGACGAGACCACCGACAAGTGGCGTTGCCGGGGGTAGCTCGGATACTACTACCGAGGCCAAGAGGAAACGGAAGCAGCGGCGCCCAAACAGGGTCGGCACCACTCGCGACATAATCACCGCGGTGGACGCCAAGACCGGTCTTCCTACCGAGCCCAAGCACGTGGCGAAGGGGTACGGCCTCCAACCGGGAGCAATCCTTCGGGACGTCGTCGACGTCAACGAGACGAAACTCCGAACCAAGAAGAAGCAGCATCTGCAGGCCCAACTCCTTGCGCGGCTGCATGCACGGTATGAGTTCCCTGTGGAATACAGGAACGAGGATCCCAAGGAAAACATCGTGAACAGACGAGCCCTCTCTAAGTTCTCCAAGAACCTCAACGGTTATAAAACCATGCTGAGGGGGATGCTTGGTGACAATGAGACTTGGGAAGAGATCCAGCGCCACTTCCCGCGGATGACGCTCGGAGCAAGTATAATAAATTCTTGGAAAACGAGGAGCTCGAGTACACCAAACGACAATCGACCTGGGGGAAGGAGCTGGCGGATAAGAACATCGGTCACCACAATCTCGGTTGCCGTGGCTTCGAAGGCAAGCAGCCGGTATGGGACAAGGAGGACCAGGCCTACATAAATGCTGGCCTCGAGCCCCCTTTTGCCAAGTACAAAGACCCACTCTTCAGGGCATATCTCAGGTCCCGATACCATCGAGAATTGGGTGGGAAACGTGTCACGAAACCTGATGTGGTGGTGGGAGTTGAGTTGGTCGCCGACGCGAAGGTGATGGCACTTGAGAAAGCAAGTGGTAAGCAATTTACCAGCTTATTAATTTGATACTCGCTCACCAAGTCCATTACATTCTAAAATTGTTCATGTTACTTCGGCAGTTGACTGAACAAGCAGCCGCCGAATCAGCCGGCTCCTCGTCCCGTACGTCGACCGGCAAAGTCCCGTGGGACACGCCTTTTATCGGGGTCCGAACACCGTGAAGGTGCGGCCGCTTTTGGACAAGCCCCACCGTGTCCCCGGCGCCGGAGGAGGTCGCAAGCTTGCCGACTATGGCTTGGACGTGCCCGCAAGCACTAAGGAGTCGCGCCAGGCGCAGAAGGACCGGGAGCACGAAGCTCTTCTGAAAAAGGTGGCCGACTTGGAAACAACCATGGAGCAACGCGTTAGTGCCGAGGTTCAGCAACGAGTCAGTGCCGAGGTTCAGCAACGCGTCAGTGCCGAGGTTGCTAGCAAGATCGATGACGCGCTGGCCAACAGGGTCAATGAAATCATCCCTGATCTTGTGCTATCGATGAAGAATTACTTCGACGCCGGCGGTAAGGGACCGATGCCGGTTATCAGCCTAGGCGCCGAAGAACTCGGACAACCGGCCTCCAACTAGACACGCTCAATGCACACCCAACTTGGTGACTCCACCCGCCGGCAATGTCGGCGCTAGAGAGGATTCGCCGGACCCGGGGGCCCAGTACTAGCCCCTCGCTCACCCGCACGCCCGGCCTCGGTCCTTCAACGCGAGCCGAGCTCGACGCCCTCACGGTAATTAATTTAGTCTCTCAATCTCTACAAATTAGTTACTTTGTCGTCGCCCTCTCTGACCTACACATGTTTTCACAGGCGAACGCGACTCCTTGCACCTTGCTACTGAATGTGGACAACAAGTTGAAGGCTGTAGCGAGCGGCAGTGTCATCCTGCCAACACAGCGGATTTTCCACTGCGTCAGGATGGATGATAGCTTGAGCCGGGTTCGCGTGAACCGGTCGTTACCGGGATGCCAAGACCTCCATCCTCCTTATCAACCCCCGGAAACGGAAACCCCGCTCACTCTCGGGGACCTCAAGAATCACATCCTTCTATGGCCGAAAGCCCTAATTCGGCTGAACACCGCCGCCTCAGGTTCGGAGGCAAGCTATGGCATGGTCACTCCTCAGGATGCGATGGCTGCCCCGAGTCCTCCACCGGCTGGTGGTCCTTTTGGGCCCGATAGCCAGCCCGACAGTCAGCCCGAGAGTCAGCACGGAAACGCGTTGGACATCGATCAAGCTCCAATCGATACGTTCATCGCTGAGATGGAGGGCGACGGGGTTTCTCCTTACAAGCCACCCGCCGATCGTACGCTAAAGAAGAAGTTGTTCCTTTCACAAGAAACTCCCGAGCAGGAAGACACTACCGCCTTCACCGCTCCACCCCGAGTTGGGCTTACCCCGAGGACACTCCTTGGTGCGACCACGGAGGGTATGAAACAAAACGCCACTCCCAGTTGCAGTAAGAAGAAGGCCAGGAAGCGGAAGAAGTCCGGAGATGTTGCCGCAAGCAAGAAAGTGGTTAATGACAAGTTGCCGACCCCGTGGAGGAAGATGCATCACATAGGCCAGCCTATGCTGCCGGCACACATTGTCCAAGCAGGTGACGCCGGATATGAGGAGCTTGCATGATACCTGTTCTAATGAAGGAGGACCTACTTCTTCGAGATAGAAATCCCTCGTACCCGGTTTTGACGGCGAAGGTGCCCACCGGCTTTGGCTTTGTCACCACATACCCTGCGGACTTGATGTTCATTCGATATGAAGACATCTTCGTGCTCTTGAACATGCAACAGCTCGACCGAAACTTGGTCCGCCTCCTATCGCTCAGCATGGCGCACGATATCGCCATGGAGAACACAACGCACATCGCTATCATGGACCCCTTCTACATGACTCCAGCTGTCGTCCAGAACGAACAAGCGTTTCTAGCGAAGTACATCAAGGATTTCTTGGTGTTAAACAAGGATAAGAAATGCTTTGTCATACCATATTTCCGCGAGTAAGTATTTGGTTACTAGAGTACCCTCTATTACATTCTTTCATGAATTTCCTTCATAGTTGATCGAGTATGATGGTTTATTTCCATTTTGCGCAGATTCAAGTACCGCACCCTCCTCCTCTTTTACCCGTATCATTCAGATGTCGGCTACCTCGACTCCGGGCTTGATCCGGACAAGGACTTCACCGACCTTAAGTATACACTTGATAAAGCCCTCAGCGGCTTCATAGCCGAGGTTGGCATCGACAAAATCAGGCATGAGAAGAAAGTGAAAGGTTGCTATGTGTGCAACCACATAACCAAGTTCCCCTGCCTCAAGCAATCGGCGCATGACAATGGGATGGAGGCCTGGTTTGCCATCCTACAGATGAGGTCGATTGTAAGGTCTCAGAACGATCTCTTGTTGCCATCCAGTCTTCAACGGATGTCCGTGAACATGGCGGACACCACCGATGAAAACGTGAGAGTCGAGTTCCGTGCCATCCAGCGGACCATTTGCACAATACTGTGGAGGGATGTCTGCGGTAATGGTGGCTTGTTTCACTATGGTCCCGAACTTTCTAAGGCCGAGATAGAAGGCCGATTAGAAGATGGATGTGACGACGTAACATTCAACACGCTCGAGGGCATCCGTCCCTTCCCGCCGAAGCCGACTTGACTCAAACACTTTTGTCCTTTGCAAATGTTAGTCATAAAATTACTTAAGTAATTTCCATGCTTTTTCTTTGCACTACTCTATGTTATATCTCTCTCTACTAATGTACTAACAACTTTCATTTCTTTTTTCTCGTGTTTGCATAGATGACGTACTATGTCGTCTACCACGGCAGGGTTCCCGGAGTCTACGAGGACTCGGGAAGACCGTAGGAGGCAGGTCCACCGTTTCGGCGGCAACAGCCTACAAGGGGTACACCACTTTGGAGGAGTCGGAAACTCGATACGCCAACTTTCGAGCGGGACAGAGGAGGGAGATGTGGAGGACCCCTTTCATCGTGATGATGCTTGCCGCCACCGTCTCTCTAGTTTATTATGTCATTGTTGTTTAGCTAGGTCGTCGAGTGGACTTATATCTATTTGTGTATCTTGTGCTACTTCGAGTCGTGATGGTTGAACCATATGGTGAACTATCTACTATCTAAACTTGTGTTATTAATGCATGCATGTTATGAACATTTGGGACTTTCTATATAATTGTGTATTCTGTGTATTCTATGTATTCTGGTGTATACTGTGTATTCTGTGTGTATTCTGGTGTATACTGTGTATTCTGCTGTATATTTCGAGTTTTATTTTTTTAATCCTGTAATCAATACCACCGGCGCCCGAACCGTACTCCTGGCGAAATTCAAATCGCCAGCGCTGCAGCAGATTACCCCCGGCGAATTTGCAAACCGCCAGGGGTAAGTCATTACCGCCGGCGACTCGGGGAAAGCGCCGGGGATAACGGCAATTACCACCAGCGATTTGGAAAACGCCGGCGATAAGACATTACCACCGGCGAGGTGATCGCCGGCGAATGTGAAAACGCCGGCGGTAAGGCATTTTTGGACGCCGGCGGTAAGGCATTTCCTAGTAGTGAGGATCCCTACGTGCTGCTAGCAATTTACTATATGATCATATGTATGTTTACAGGGTGCCGCCGTAGGCGGAGCTATGCTGTCTATCTGTTGGCCCCTCCTCTATTGGGTGCCCTGGCTAGCTTTATATATGCAACCAGCCTAGGGTTTTACAAGAGTCCTAGTCGACTACTTCTTCGGGTTGCCTTGTTGGGCCTTCTCCATATTGGGCCGAGCCAAACCAGGTATACTAATAATGGGTACCCGAAGGGTATACCCATGTTAGTAGCCCCCGAGTGTCTAGGGAAGTCGAAGACTTGCGTAGAGACTCCAAGCATAATCATCTCCAAAGTCGAAGAAATACAAGGCGAGGTCCATGTCGTAGATCATGTGTAGCGTAGATGATGTCGATGATTCTTGAAATTATTTTTCTATCGGGTGCGCGACAGCGCTCCCGATGGGAGTAACCCCCGAGTCTATGGGTAAGTGCTTGTACTTAGGCATAGACTCAAGTTGTACTACTCGATGAAGAACTTAACTATATTTCTGGAGGACTTGATGAAATCCATGTGCTCCCGATGGGAGTAGGCTCCACTCGAGTCATAGAATCGAGTTGAGTCTACAAACCTTGATTGTCATAGATGCTGTCGAAGTTATTTTTCTATCGGGTGCGCGGCCAGCACTCCCGATGGGAGTAGCCCCCGAGGCTACAGCCAAGTGTTTGCACTTGGGTGTAGGCTCAACTTGCTTTTAATCGACACCACAATTTTTCCTCTTTCTTGTATCTTATCGGGAGGGTGAACAATATATACTCTCGATAAGAGTAGCCCCCGAGCCTATGCGCAGGTGCTTGCACCTGAGCATAGACTCAAGTTGTACTACTCGATAAAGAACTTGACTATATTTCTGGGCGCAGCCCCTCGTTTTATTGACTCTAGGCCGTTGCTATCTATGTTGTTCAGGGATAATGGTAAATGGGGCTGGTTCATCTGACGGATCAGGTACCAGTTAACTACTCTTGTGGCAATCCCGCAAGAACCTACTTCAAGATCACGTCCCTGGACATGATCTCGGGATACTGTGTTAACTCGACATGTGCCGCTTAAGGTCTTACCATCTGTCGAGTCCCAGTCATGTTTTATCGGGTACCTAACGCGTCCGTTAGGATTTTTCTTCGTATATGTTGATACGGAAAAAAGAAGCAAACCGACGTCAGAGACGGTGCCACGCCGCTCAGGACGGACCGGGGTCTTACCTTCGCAGAGTTTTGCGGCATTCAGAGATTATTCGCGACTTTGGCGCTCTGAGAATATTTTGTCAAGTGCCTTGTTCGGCTGATGCAATGACCCATTTTGCGGGTTCTTCTATTTTTCTCTCGGGCTTGATGAGACAGCCGAATATATTGGTTATTCTGTATTGTTGGGTACATCACTGATGCTCTTGCTTGGAACAATATGACGAGTCAATGGACCCTAAGATTTGTCCACTTTTTTTTTTGGGTTCCTCCATGATGAAAATTTCGTCGAGTTCCTCCTTGAAGAAAATTTCTTCGGATCCTCCTTCAGGACAATTCTTCGGGTCCTCCTTGAGGATAATTCTTCGGGTCATCCCTGAGGACAATTCTTCGGGTCCTCCTTGAGGATAATTCTTCGGGTCCTCCATGAGGACAATTCTTCGGGTCATCCCTGAGGACAATTCTTCGGGTCCTCCATGAGGACAATTCTTCGGGTCCTCCTTCAAGAAAAATTTCGTTGGGTCTTGTCCTCTCTTGAAGACAAATTTTGTTGGGTCTTGTCCTCTCTTGAAGACAATCTCGTTGGGTTCCTCATTGAAGAGAATTTCGTCGGCGTAGTACTTTTTTGTCAACCTGAGATGTAGAGTGAAAAAGTATGGCGCAGCCCCCGAGTGTCGGGTGCGGCGAAAGTAAATGATAATCAACTTTGTGTAAAACAAAGAAACATTTAGCTTATTGGTTACGACGGAGTCGACACGCGATGATGTCTTCGGGTGCATAGAAGAAGTCGAGCCAAAATAGAAACCACCAAATAGCAAAAATAGATGCCGCCAAATTGTTGATGAAGATATAGCCGAACCCCCGAGCTCTGCTGAGGTGATGTCATGATTGTTGCTTAGACGTTGCGCCATAGTTGTGACCCGGGGCGAAGACGTTGTCGAGCCCCCGAGCGTTGCTGAAAACGTTGTGCCGAAGTAGTGATCGCCTGGAATATTATGTTGTAGCTATGCTCAGGGGCGAAGTCGTTGTCGAGCCCCCGAGTGTTGGCTCCATGGATATGTAACGCCATAAGAGATGAAGTCATTGAAGATGAATCCAAGATGAAATATTTGAGATGAATCCATATTGAAGATTACGCTATTAAATATGAAGCATATATTAAAGATGAATCCGTTGATATCATGGAGGATGAATTCATTAATCCGAAGAAAATAAATCCAGTAATACCATAGAAGATGAATCCATTGACCCGGAAGCTCATCGGGTAGTATTATATTAGAGGAAACCAATGATAACCTCATAAGATGAATCCGACGAAACAAAATCCAGTAAGCCGAAGAAGATGAATCCACTGAGCCGAAGAAGATAATTTCACTAAGCCGAAGAAAATAAATCCACTGGGCCGAAGAGAATAATTCCACTGAACCGGAGAAAATAATTCCACTGAACCGGAGAAGATATATCCAGAGCCGAAGAAAATAAATTCACCAAGTAACCGAGTATGTTTAAGGTAACGAAGTAATGGCACAGCCTCGAGTGTCGGGTGTATTTGATGTAATGAGGTAATAACGTAGCCCCCGAGTATTCGGGTGTGGCAAAAGTAAATAAATAATTGAATCTTGGAGGAAGAGGAAAACTTAGCTTTTTATCAGGTGCGGCGAAGCCGATGTGGAAGTAGGTTGTCCGGCAGACGCAGTCGAAGAAGTAGACGCAACCGATTCAGCGGAGCCGTACGCCATTTAGCCGAAATTATTCGACAAGGTGGAAGTAGTCGGCATGGAAGAGAGAATCGTCGAGTTCGCGGCGGGCGAGCCCCCGGGCGAAGCGAGTACACGATGTCGAGTGCGCAATGGCGGACGCATGATGGCCAAAATAGGGTCGACACAGAAGTAGTCAATGTTTTTTTTCTTCTCTGATCTGCAGTTATATTACGGCGCAAAAACTGCACGCAAATAATAACACGACCAAGAAATATTTGCCGAAATAAATTTTGCATAATTGAAAATATATCACCTGGTTATTTTTGTTCGCTCGAAGCGCCGGCGAGGAAAGCCTGATAATATTAAATGCGTGAAACCTTCGGTTGATTTCCGTGTATCTTTCCAAATCTTTTTTATCGTCAACTTATGGGAGATAGAAGCCTCCAATCTCATCTTGTATTGGACTCCATCGTTGTACTGCCAAAGTCGGCGAGCCGCTGCGTGACCGTGTGCGGCCATGGCGAAAATAATTTGGCCGAACTGATTCTCTTCTTTCTTTGATGCCACAATCTTCGGCAGATTCGCCGTACCCTCGATTCCTGTGTCCTTTGTAGCGAATAACCTTCATGCAATGGTTTTTTCTTCCTGCAGACTGGATCAGCCTAGATCACGCGTGCTCCTTTTCTTGCGACACGATCCACGTGAAGTACACAACAAACAACCAGCCCTGCTTCCTGCTCGTGACTTGAAACAAAACAACTTGGTTTCGACTGGCCGTATGAAGACTTATTCTTCTCGTGAAGCTGAATTTGGCGATTAAGTCCATCCGTGCTTTTTTTTTGCCAGCTACTTCTCCGATGTGACGATCGGTCCGTGCTCAGATGCGCGAAAAAACCCAGCCATCTGCCGGGCATAGTAGTTGGAGATGAACTCAAAGATTTCCTACGCAGATGCAATCTGAACATTTGTCGATGATGATTGATCCCGCCCGGATCACACAATCCAGTCGTCGCGATTCCCACAGACGGCGCCAATTGACGAGGGATCACCTCGCCAATGCCTACGTATTGTAGACTTGGGTTTCGGGAGAGAGCGACGATGGAGATTCCGGGAACGAGATTAGGCACACGACGTACCCAGCTTCGGGTCCCCTCGGTGGAGGATCCCTACGTGCTGCTAGCAATTCACTATATGATCATATGTATGTTTAAAGGGTGCCGCCGTAGGCGGAGCTATGTTGTCTATCTGTTGGCCCCTCCTCTATTGGGTGCCCTGGCTGGCTTTATATATGCAACCAGCATAGGGTTTTACAAGAGTCCTAGTCGACTACTTCTTCGGGTTGCCTTGTTGGGTCTTCTCCATATTTGGCCGAGCCAAACCAGGTATACTAATAATGGGTACCCGAAGGGTATACCCATGTCATCCGGACATAATGTTAAGCGTCGGAATGTGTGCACGGTTTCAAGCAAGTCCAAAGGAAAGCTGTATCATGGCGCTAAAGAAGATCTTTCGATATTTAGTTGATACCCCACGTTTCGGACTACGGTACCCAAGGGACACGGACTTCTCTTTGGTTGGATTCACCGACTCCGATTGGGCGGGAGATAAGGTTGATAGGAAGTCTACCTCCGGAGCTTGTCACTTCTTGGAAGATCTTTGGTGTGTTGGTCCTCGAAGAAGCAAAATTGTGTCTCCGTCTCTACCGCGGAAGCCGAGTATGTTGCAGCGGCAAGTAGTTGTGGGCAACTCTTATGGATGAGGCAAACCTTGCGGGACTATGGACTCGAGTATAGCAAGGTTCCTCTATTATGCGACAATGAGAGCACCATCAAGATCGCCTACAACCCGGTTCTTCATGGGAAGACGAAGCATATTGAGATAAGGAATCACTTCATTCGAGATCACATTGCTCGTGGAGATATTGTTCTATCCTTCATTGGCACCAAGGAGCAATTGGCGGACATCTTCACAAAGCCCTTGGATGAGAATTGTTTCATTGAGTTGAGGCATGAGCGAAATATCATTGATGCGTCGAACTTTGCTTGACCGTCGTGCACACATACCATGCTTTAGCTATATGTCTAGATGAAAAGCACGCATGAACATAGGGGGAGTGCGGTTTAAACTTATTGAGCTATCCCTCCCCCCATAATGCATAAAGAAATCCAAAACATATGCTATTTGTCAAATGAGTGACTAATGAGCTTCATGTTGAGTTGTAGACGTGAGTCCTAGTTACATCTACGCGACCTCACACTACTATACTCTTACACGGTGGCTTCGGCCACCAACCTCCTCTTTAAGGAATTTTTGGTTTTCTCTTGTTTCTTTGTGACTTCTCTTTTGTCCTTTTGTTGTCTTTTCTTTTTCCCCATGTCTTTGGGAAGTCTCACCCAAGCTTTGTTCTCCCTTGATTGGTTTTTGCGAGCTTGGTTGTGTCTTTCCTTACCTTCCTTTTTGGTATGCTTTCTCTCCTTTTTGGTGTTCCGATGCCAAAGGGGGAGAAGTCATCTAACTAGGATGGATTTTTTTGCATGGAGACGTGTTGGTTACATCTATGGAGGCTCTTTATGTCATTGCAATTTCTTGTGTTGTCATCAAACACCAAAAAGAGGGAGATTGAAAGAGAAAAGTCTAAAACCCATGTTTTGTGTGTTTGATGACAACACTTGAATAATCTCACCGTGTGCAAAGAGTGTCTTTGATAGATTTGCAAGTGCACGGTGACCTCGCTGGACACGTCAAGATCAGAGGACTGAAGCGTAGCTTTTAGGTTTTCTGGTTTTGTGTGTGTATCGCGAGGTGACATGGTCGGAGAGGAAAAGAGGAGAAAGCGGTTTTTGTCAGGCCGGTACTACCGGTACCAGTAGCGGTAGTACCGCTACCCCTACTGGTACCGCCCATCAGTACCGCTCTGGAGACTTGCCTGAGAAAAAGACCCACAGATCAAGTTTCAGTACCCTTGCGGTACCTTGAGCGGTAGTACCGCTTGAGAGCGGTAGTACCGCTTCGGTACCGCTTGAGTAACGTAACTCAAGTTACGGCAGTACCGCTCCAGTACCGCTTTGGTACCGCTTGGTATCCAGTAAGCTCTGGAGGCCATTACGGTACCTCAAGCGGTACCGCGAGCGGTAGTACCGCTATGTGTCCAAGTGGACAAGATCTGAGGGGATTTCGAATCCAAAGCGGTAGTACCGCTTACCAAAGCGGTATTACCGCTTAGGCAAAAATCGCAGATAACGGTTGGATTTTGGGGGGCCTATTTAAAGGGCCCTTCTTCCCCAGCTCATTTTCATCTCTTCTCTCTCTCTCCTCCATTGTTGCTGAGCTTAATCTTAGAGGATCTCCCCAACCATCCAACCAATCTTGCCCAAATTTTGAGGAGTGGTGGAGGAGGCCCCGATCTATAGTTCTACCAAGAGAGATTTCACCAATTCGTGCTAGTCCTTAGTGGATCTTGGAGTTAGGGTTCCTATGGTGGGATCTTGAAGGAAGTGCACCTATGGAGGCTAGCTTGGAGTTGTGCTACCCCCATAGGTTGTTGGGAGCCTCCTAGTGTTGTGGAGCACGCCCCAACCTTGTGAAGGAACCACCGCCTCGACCGGTGCCTTAGTGGAGAAAAGGGAGTCCCTTTGTGGAGCTCTCTTGAGGAAGAAGGTGAGGCATTCCTTCGTGGTGTGGCCGCCTAGTCTCTTGTGTGAGACTATCACCTCCTCAACGCAGACGTACTCCCTCTTGTGGGAGGAACTGCGGGAAACAAATCCTCGCCTCGACTCCGCGCCCTCTGGTTGTCCCGTCCCTCATCTTTGTTACTTGTGTTTGGTTCCTTTGCTTGTTGCACTTGTCTAGGATCATACTAGGATCATCTGCATCACTAAAGTATTCACCTTTACCTTCCGCTTACTAAAATCTGAAAAAGACTAAAAATTGCGTAGCGCCCATTCACCCCCCCCCCTCTTGTTCGCTACGATCCATTCAAGCGCTCCCGATGGGAGTAGCCCCCGAGACTACAGCCGAGTGTTTGCGCTTGGCTGTAGGCTCAACTTTTGCTACTTTGGTCAAGTCTGTATTTTTCTTTCGCCTCATCCTCTTATCAGAAGTATTTGTATGGTCTCTCTAGGAGCTGTATTTTGTAAGGACTCGCTTTATGTAAATGTGTTGAATATGAATGAAAAGATGTGCCTTGCGAATGATTGATGTCGATCTTTCTTGTCTTCCAGTTGATTTTTGATAACTATACTGGAGCTGGACCTTCCAACGCTTCACCCGCTACTTCCCATTCCGCGAGAGCTCCTGGCGGCGTTTCCTTGGATGTTACATCGTGTGCTGATTCAACTCAACAAGAGATGGCCGATCCGCGACAACAATTGCAGGCGATGAAGAAGCAGGTTGTAATAGTTATGGACCAGTCTCGCAAATCCTCGATCGTGAGCAACTTGCTCTTCGTCAAGCGTAGGAAGCTCTTGAGTTGAAGGAATCGGCGACTGCTAACGCCACACGACCTGCTCAGCGCGAGAGCTACATGCTTGACTTGATGGCTGATGCAAGTCAGGATATGGCTGGTAATGTTATTTTTATCTTGCTGCTTCCTTGATATTATTCTTATCCCTTCTTGCGCTATATTGTTTTTTCTTTATGTTGCTCACAAGCTCGTTTCTGGATGCTGCCGCCAAAGAACAAACAGTAAACTCGCGGGTCGAGGCCCTTCTTCTACTTGCTCGGGCGAACGACAGTGATTTCTAGGCAGATGAAGATCGCACTCGCCAAATTGTGCAATTTCAGGATCGAGCCACCCAAGTTCCGGATTTCCTTGACTTCTGCACTAGTACCTTGGGCATGGTATATAATGCCATGTTTCCTCGAAACCCCCAGCTCAATAATCTTCCTGACCTTATGGGTAAATTTAAGGATATGCGCAACATCAATAACTTTGTGAAGGCTCAGATGATTGCTGGTGCCAAGTTGTCCTTAATCTGGTTGAAGATCTGATTCAAAGTTGGAGTTTGGCACGGTTGTCGACACTTTTTACCGCAAAGCGTCGAAGAGGAGAGTAAAGATTGACAAGTACGATGCAATTGTATCTCCTGTCGCCGAGAAAATGGTTGACGAACTTCTTCGGGTAGATACTGCTTTCTTCAAGGAATTTCGGTACGCTGATTTCACTCAAAATGTTCGTGCTGCAGGGGAGAACATAAACATAGATAGCTTGATATAGGAATTCGTTTTCTTTTCTCTTAGATGCGTTAGGTTTGAGCCAAAATGTGGACTTGTGTCTATCTATAAGTCGTATATATTGTAACTATTATTGCGAGACTTGTGTAAAGTCAAGGCAAATTCTTGTGTTGTGATTTTTCCTTCGAGCCCCCGAGTATCTTGGCTGGCGTAACTATGTTTATTGTTCGCGAGGTTTTCTCATGTAACCGAAGCAATATATTGTAAATTTCTCAGATTCGAGCCCCCGAGCTTAGCTTGAAAAAAGTATATGCCATCACTATTTTATTTCAACCATGCTATATTGCAGCATCGCAAGCCCGCCTCATTGAAAATCTTTCAGCCCCACTCGGTGCCCTGAAAGGAAAAGAGTGCGTCTGAAAACTTGCGAGCTCTTCGGATACAATGTATGCTTACATAGTTGATACTATATTGACTTTCTTCTAAGCGTAGAAGCGTCGTAGCTGCGCCACGTACCACGGGTTTGGTTCATCCTTGCCCAATTTCTTGTCCTTCAACCGATAAGCTCCTCCCTGAATAACTTCAGTAAGGATATACGGTTCCAACCATGGGGATTCAAATTTCTCGTGTCCATCTTGCGTGAGTTGAAGGACTAGATCGCCGACTTGAAAGGACCTGGGCCGCAAACGTCGGCTATAATAATTTTTGAGGTTCTGCTGGCATGCGTTTACTCTTGATAGTACCTCATCTCTTGCTTCATCGAGTGCGTAAACATCATCCTCCCGCTCCTTCTGCGAAGTTTCCTCTTCATATTCCACGACTCTTAGGGAGTTGTGTTCTATTTTTATCGGCAGCACTGCTTCGGCTCCATGGACCAAGAAGAACGTGTTTCTTGAGTTGCCGCGTTCGGCGTTGTTCGTAAGCTCCACAACACGTAACGCTCGTCGACCCAGGTGTGTCGCGCTTTCTCTAGCGTTGTTAACAAACTCTTCTTGATGCCATTGCAGATAAGACCGTTGGCTTTTTCGACTTGACTGTTGGTTTGCGGGTGCGCCACTGATGCGAACTGTAGCTTGATTCCCACGCCTTCGCAGTAGTCCTTGAATTCTCGGGAGGTGAAATTTCTGCCATTGTCCGTGACTATGTTGTTGGGGACGCCGAACAGAAAAACTATCCCCTTGATGAAGTTCATCGTCGATGTTGCATCTGCCGAAGTTACTGGTACTGCTTCAATCCACTTGGTGAATTTATCGACAACCACGAGCAGATACACATGTCCTCCTAGCCAGGACTTGTGTAATTTTCCCACCATGTCAAGCCCCCATTGTGCGAAAGGTCATGCCAATGGTATTGTCATTAATTTTGCTGATGAAGAATGGGGTTTGGATGCGAATCTCTAGCACGTGTTGCAAGTGCGTACTATGTCTTTTGCATTCTCTATTGCCGTCAGCCAATAAAATCCTACGCGAAAAGCTTTTGCTGCTATTGCTCGATTGCTTGCATGGTGGCCACATATTCCTTCGTGTATGTCCTTTAATATAACTCGCCCTTCTTCGGGTGTGATGCACCTTGGTAACACTCCTGAGATGCTTCGCTTGTATAGTTTCCCCTTGACCACGTCAAATGCTTTGGATCGTCGAATAACTCGCCTCGCTTCAACTAGATCTTCGGGCATTTCTTTCTTCGTGATGTACGCCAGATAAACCTGCATCCAGGGAATTTGAATCATCATGACTTCCTCTGGTTCTTCCTCATCTTCCGATGTATGTGTTTCTAGAGCTGATGGAGCCCCGAGTCTTTATTGGATTTCTCCTTTTTCTTTGGCTGCTTCGACGCCTTCTTTGCCTTGGTTGATCTTTCACTAATCTCTTCCCGAAAGACTCCAGGTGGTATGGGAAGGCACTGCGAGCCGATGTTTGCTAGAACATCGGTTTCATCGTTGCTGAGCCTGCTGATGTGGTTAATGATGTCTACGGGAGCTTCTATTCTTGTAGACAGTGTTGGGCCTCCAAGAGCAGAGGTTTGTAGAACAGCAGCAAGTTTCCCTTAAGTGGATCACCCAAGGTTTATCGATCTCAGGGAGGAAGAGGTCAAAGATATCCCTCTCATGCAACCCTGCAACCACAAAGCAAGAAGTCTCTTGTGTCCCCAACACACCTAATAGGTGTACTAGTTCGGCGAAGAGATAGTGAAATCCAGGTGGTATGAATAAGTAGTAGCAACGGCACCATAAGAGTGCTTTGCCTAGGACAGTAAACAAGCAGTAGTAACGCAGCAGTAGTAACGCAGTAAAACAGTAAACAAGCAGCGATAGCAGTATTTAGGAACAAGGCCTAGGGATTAGACTTTCACTAGTGGACACTCTCAACATTGATCACATAAAAGAATAGATAAATGCATACTCTACACTTTTGTTGGATGATGAACACATTGCGTAGGATTACACGAACCCTCAATGCCGGAGTTAACAAGCTCCACAATTCAATGTTCATATTTAAATAACCTTAGAGTGCATGAAAGATCAATTCAACTAAACCAAGTACTAACATAGCATGCACACTGTCACCTTCATGCTATGTAGGAGGAATAGATCACATTAATACCATCATAGCAATAGTTAACTTCATAATCTACAAGAGATCATAATCATAGCATACACCAAGTACTAACACGGATGCACACACTCGTCACCATTACACCGTGTAGGAGGAATAAAACTACTTTAATAACATTGCTAGAGTAGCACATAGATAAATTGTGATACAAACACATTGCAATCATAAAGAGATATAAATAAGCACTTCACTATGCCATTCATAACAGTGAATAAGTATTCCGTGAAATATAGCCTAAGAGACCCACACGGTGCACACACTGTCACCTTTACACACGTGGGACAAGGAGTCTCCGGAGATCACATAAGTAAAATTCACTTGACTAGCATAACGACATCTAGATTACAAGCATCATCATATGAATCTCAATCATGTAGGGCAGCTCATGAGATTATTGTATTGAAGCACATAGGAGAGAGATGAACCACATAGCTACCGGTACAGCCCCGAGCCTCGATGGAGAACTACTCCCTCCTCATGGGAGCAGCAACGGTGATGAAGATGGCGGTGGAGATGGCAGCGGTGTCGATGGAGAAGCCTTCCGGGGGCACTTCCCCGTTCCGGCAGCGTGCCAGAACAGAGACTCCTGTCCCCCAGATCTTGGCTTCGCGATGGCGGCGGCTCTGGAAGGTTTCTGTGGGTTTCGTTCTTCGCATCAGGGTTTTCGCGACGGAGGCTTTAAATAGGCGGAAGGGCAGCCTCGGAGGGGGCCTGGGGGGCCCACACCATAGGGCGGCGCGGCCCCCCTCTGGCCGCGCCAGGGTGTGGTGTGGGGCCCCCGGGGCTTCCCTCCGGCGGCTCTCGGGTGTTCTCGGAAGGCTCCGGGAAAAATAGGACCCCGGGTCTTGATTTCGTCCAATTCCGAGAATATTTCGTTACTAGGATTTCTGAAACCAAAAACAGCAGTAAAACGAGAACCGGCACTTCGGCATCTTGTTAATAGGTCAGTTCCAGAAAATGCACGAATATGACATAAAGTGTGCATAAAACATGTAGGTATCATCAATAATATGGCATGGATCATAAGAAATTATCGATACGTCGGAGACGTATCAGTTAACTTCACAGCCGTCGAAGGTTTTCTCGAGTTCGTTATATACCTCCTTATACGCTATCATGACGTCATTGACTGCATCGCACTTGTTCATCACCTGTTGAGCCACCAACTGGGAGTCGCCGGAGATTTTTAAGCGAGTAAAGCTGCACGCCTTTACCATCTTCATCCCGTGAATCAGGGCTTCATATTCTGCCTCATTATTGGATGCGTTCGGGGAGGTCATTCGCAATATATACTTCATCTTGTCGCCCTGTGGTGAAACAAGTACCACGCCTTCTCCAGCTCCTTCCAATCTCTTGGACCCGTCAAAATTCATATGCTAGGTACTCGATAAATATGGGGGTCTCGTATTTTGGAGTTACATCCACTCTGCAACAAAGTCCGGCGGAATTTGCGACTTGATCGCCTTTCTTTTTTCATATGTGATATCCTGAGGGGAAAGCTCGATTCCCCAAAGGGAGACACGCCCTGTAGCTTCTGGATTGTCCAGTATATTCGAGAGAGGAGCCTCATTGACCACTATTATCGGGTACGCCGAAAAATAATGTCTTAACTTCTGTGCTGACATGAAAACTCCATAAGCCAACTTCTGATATTGCGGGTAGCGCTGTTTGCATGGTGATAAAACTTCGCTGAGGAAATATATTGGCCGTTGAACTACGTGAATCTTCCCTTCTTCCTCTCGTTCTACCACGAGGATTGTGCTGACCACCTGAGGTGTGGCCGCGATGTATAACATCAGCGGTTCTTCTTCTTGGGGTGCCACCAGTACTGGTGGTGTCGAGATAGTTCACTTTAGATGCTCAAAAGCTTTATCTGCTTCCTCATTCCACTCGAATTTTCCTCTTGCTTGATAAGCGTGTAAAATGGCAGCACTTTTTCTCCCAACCTGGCGACAAACCTACTCAAATCTGCGACATGTCCAGTCAGCTGCTGTATCTCCTTGAGCTTGGTTGGTTTTCTCATTGTCAAGTTAGCGTGTATTTTCTCTGGATTGGCCTCGATTCCCCTGGCTGACACTAAGTATCCGAGGAGTTCTCCCGCAGGAACACCAAAGGAACACTTTGTCGGGTTCAACTTGAGACAGAACTTGTCGAGGTTGTCAAAGGTTTCCTTGAGATCATCGATCGTGGATGATCCTTGCTTTGTTGTTATGACGACATCGTCGATGTACACTTGAAAATTTTTCCAATCTGCGTGGCAAGGCACTTCTGCATCATCCGCTGATACGTGGCTCCCGCATTTTTCAACCCGAAGGGCATTGTTTTGTAGCAGAACACCCCATAAGGGGTTATGAAAGCTGTTTTGACTTCATCTTCTTCTTTCAAGTGGATCTGATTGTAACCAGAATACGCGTCGAGGAAGGAAAGATGTTCACAACCTGCTGTGGAATCGATAATTTGGTCGATCCTCGGGAGGGGGAAGTGATCCTTTGGGAAATTTTTACCGAGACACGTGAAATCGACGCACATGCAAAGGACTTCAGTGTTTTTCTTCGGGACCATCACTTGGTTAGCGACCCACGTGGCCTCTGTGTGCAGCTCCTTGATGAAACCTGCTTCTTTGAGCTGCCGAATCTCAGATAGCATGGCTTTGCGGTTTGGCTCGGAGAATCGCCGCAAAGGTTGTCGAATTGGTCTAGCTCTTGGATCTAGATTGAGGGGGTGCTCGACAAGTTCCCTGGGAACTCCTGGCATGTCAGCTGGACACCTTGCAAAGATTTCCCAGCACTCACGGAGGAACTCGACGAGCGCGCTTTCCTATGCGTTGTCCAAGTTAGACGCGATGGATGTCGTCTTTTTTGGATCTGTCGGGTGGATATGCACTTCCTTAGAATTCTTGGAGGTGTCGAAAGCTTGCTCTTGCAAGGATCTACCTCGGTCGGGTAACACGTCATAGTTGTTGGTGAGCTTGGATGCTTCGTACTCAGCCTGCATCCCGAAGGTTTCGGAAAGCTTGTGAAAGTCCTTGTCGCACTTATCTACCAGAGCAAAACTTCCTTTGAGTGTGATTGGGCCATTGGGTCCAGGGATCCTCCATAATAGGTATGTATAATGCGGCACATCCATGAATCTGGCATATGCGGGTCGTCCCAGGAGAGCATGATATTGTGACGGCCAATCGATAACTTCGAACTCCAGCTTCTCCTTCCTGAAGTTTTCTCGTGTTCCAGACTGTACGTCGAGTAGGATCTTTCCTAGAGGATAATTTGGCTTCTCAGGTGTGATGCCATGAAAACGCGTATCTATTGGTGTCAAATTTGCCAGAGAGATATTCATCTTTCGCAGCGTATCCGCGTATATGAGATTTAAACTGCTTCCTCCATCTATGAATATGCGGGAAACTTCAAATCCCGCAATCACTGCTGGTAAGATCATAGCTGACTGCCCTGGTCGTGGAACTTGAGGTGGGTGGTCCTCTAGGGTGAATCCTATTGCCTGTCCCGACCAATTGAGGTACTCAATGGTTGGTGGAGGTGACTTTTCTGCCATGAACACTTGCCACGAAATTAACTTCTGCGCTCTGTTCGAGGGTCTGCCTTTCTGTATCATCGACACTGCTCCCGTTGTGTCTATGAAGTCGCCGTCATTGCCAGGAGGTGCCGCAAGTTGCAGCCGATGTTGATTTGCGCTGGTAATTGCGGGTGATGGTGGCAGGTCAATTTCACTCCTTGTCCCCTGCACGTACCCCCTGTTTGCTGCTTGCTGATACGTCCCAAACGTATCTATAATTTTTGATGCTCCATGCTTGTTTTGTTACAATTCTTATATGTTTTATGTGCACTTTTCCACACTTTTTAGCATTTTCTGGGACTAACCTATTAACGCAGTGCCGCAGTGCCAGTTCTTGTTTTCTGCTGTTTTTGTGTTTCAGAAAAGTTGTACATGAAAGTTTCTCGGAATTGGACGAAACAAAAGCCCAGAGTCTTATTTTCCGGGACGAAGACAGAGCCAGAAGGACACGCGCAGGAGAGCTGCCACATGGCAGTACATAGGGCTGGCACGGCCCCACCCTTGGTCGCGCCTGGCCCATGTACTGGCGCCTCGTCGCCTCGTTTGCTCCGCCCTACCGCCTATTTATTCCTCGTATCGGGAAAACCCCAGGGACCCGAGCCTCCATCCACGAAAAGTTCCGACGCCGCCGTCAACCAAAACCCTAATTCAGTAGGGTTCTTCAGTCCATCCCGGCACCCTGCCAGAGACGGAAATCACTGCCGGAGGCCTCTACATCGCCATGTCTTCATCCGAGGTGATGTGTGAGTAGTCCTCCACGGTACCATGGGTCCATAGCAGTAGCTAGATGTCTGTCCTCTCCTTGTTGTGCTTCATGTATAGATCTTGTGAGCTGCCTAACATGATCAAGATCATCTATTTGTAATTGCTACATGTTGGTTTGATGTGGATCCCATTTATAGAGAGATTGCTTTGGTTGATATTATGTATTATGTTATTATGATCTTGCATGCTCTTCGTTTCTAGTAGATGCTCTGGCCAAGTAGATGCTAGCGACTCCAAGAGGGAGTATTTATGCTCGATAGTGGGTTCATGCCTCTATTTAACCATGGGAAGTGACCTTGTTCTCTACGGTTGTAGACGTGTTGTTGCTACTAGGGAGAAAACAGCGGTGTTCTATTCAAGGGTAGTTTCATCATTTACTTTACACACATTGCTTAAAGCGATAGTCCGTTGCTTGAAACTTAATACTGGAGGGTGTCACGGATGCAATCCTGAAGGTGGATTATTAGTCATAGATGCAGTTGGATTACGGTATATGTATATTGTTGTAATGCCCGCATACTTTCATAGCATGTATTCTGCACCAACCATTAGCGTAGAATCTCTGTTTGTCAATTGCCCATCTATAATTTGTTTACCCAACATATTATTTTATTGGGGAGGCGCCTCTAGTGAACTGTGGACCCCGGTCCTTCTTCTTTTAATTGCAATCTTCTACAACATTTTCCTGTTCTGTTCTCTGCAAACAATTCTTCTTCCACGCGTTTCGTTTAATCCTTTGTTTTCAGCAAAACCAGTGAGCTTGACAACCTCGCTGAAAGTTGGGGACAAAGTACTTGGTTGTTTGTGTGCAGGTCTCCACGTTGCTGCTGACGCCGGTAGTACGCCCTGCCACGAGTTGGTTCGCAACACCTCAGGAGAGAACGTTTTTCTCCTATCGGTCGATAAACCTTGGTTTCTTACTGAGGGAAAACTTCCTGCTGTGCTCATCATACCTTCCTCTTGGGGTTCCACTCAACGTTGCACATAAATTCTCCTTCATCAACTCCGCGCTCAATAAAGACTTTTTCTGGCGCCGTTGCCGGGGAGAAAAGCATCTCTTCTGCGAGGGGAGTCTCTCACTCTCAACTCTTTTACTTTGTTATTGTTTTGCTTGCATATTTTATTTTTATCTTGTTTGCATTTACTATCGAAAATCCAAAAAAATTAGTATAGTTTCTATTTGTGTTGTTTACTTTACTTTGCAAAATGAATGTCCCTGAAGTTGAGGTTCGTACTTTTAAGCAACAAGGGGGTGAAAGTTTGAAAGATACTTGGTATAGAATATGTGATGCTCATCATAGATGTACTAAGAAATATTCTACTATGATTCTTCTTAGGAATTTCTATGTTGGTATTTCTACTTGGAATAGATATGTTCTAGATACTCTTATTTGTGGTAATTTCCTAGGTGCTCCTGCTTCGGAAGCCGTCCTCCCATTAATGTTGCTAAAACTGAGATCACTTTAGAAGAGGTGGTAAAAACACTAGATTGTTTAGAAAAAAGTTTGCCCAATTTACTTTTTGATGCTATCCATACTAATGAGTTGATAGGAGGAATCAATAAAAAAATTGTTGTTTTGGAGGGTAGAATTGCAAATGATGATAGAACTATTAGAATTGGTAAACTTGAAGAAGCTATGTAAACTTTGAGTTCAACTTTTTCCTCTCATGGTTTCAAAAAGGAGAGAGCTTTTGTTGGGAAAGAACACAAATTTATGTATGTCCCTAAGGCACCCAAACCAAAAACCCGTGATATGTTTAAATTTGATAAAACTTTTAGTGCAACCAAGATTAAATTGCATGGTGAATCTTCAGAGGTGTCTAAGGTACTTGATGATACAAATGGTGTTTTAGAAGAAGTAATTGATCTTGATTCTTTACCTCTTGACAATACTTAATTTGCACCCTTTCTGCGCCTAGCTCAAAGGCGTTAAAGAAAAGCGCTTATGGGAGACGACCCATGTTTTATTTCTGTTATTTTTTATTTGTTGAGTCTTGGAAGTTATTGCTACTGTAATAACCTCTCCCTATCGTTTTTATTTCGTTTTTGTGCCAAGGGTAGCCTCTAATAGAAAGAAAGCAGTGTTTGGGGTATTTGCAATTCTGAAACAGATTCTGTGCTGGTCACGAAATAAATTCTTAATCGCCAGAACGTTATTTTAAGCTGGACATTTTTGTTCTTATGACCCAGAATGTTAGCTAACTTTCGTTAGTTTATCATTTTTCAATTTGAGCAACAGAACTATTTCTTTAATCTCGATCTCTGCCTGCTGGTCTGTTTTGACAGATTTTTGCCATGTTTTGCATTTGCGTCTTATGGTTCTTTTTTTTTGAGTTATTTTGTGAAAAAAAGCTTTGGGAAGAAGTAGCTACAGTAGCATATGTTAAAATGAGTGTTTGATATGTGCCATTACTGAAGCCTTGCTGGTTTGATATATTTTTATTTGCACTAATGTTGCTAATAAATTGTGCTGAGTTTTGTGCGAATGAAGTTTTCAAGTGCAGGGAGAGAAGAATGATGCAATAAGATGAAGCATGGACAAGAGCTCAAGCTTGGGGATGTCCGCTGGCCCCCCCCAGAAATATCGAAGAAGTACAAGCGTCAAAGCTTGGGAATGCCCAAGGCATCCCCTCTTCATCAACAAAAAGCACCAGCTCATTTTTCAACACGCTATATTTTTATTCCTTCATGTGATATGTGTTATCCTTGGAGCGTCTTTACTTTTTTCTGTGTGTTTACTTTCAATAAAGTTGGATCCCATCATTCATGTTTACTTTGGAGTGAGACATGCTCCACCGTTTTGCATATTTACTTTGGAGTGAGACACGCTCCGCTATTTTGCATGTTTATTTTGGAGTGAGACACGCTCCACAGTTATGAATTTTGCGTTGGAGAGAGACACGCTCCACTTTTACATTTATTTGAGTTTTAATAGCTCTCTGGACATTTACTTGTTTTTCATATATGAGAGTTGTTTGGTTTCATTTGGTTGGCGTTGGAAGCATAAAAAAGTTTTATGTGTATGTGATGCAAATGGAAGCATTTTTAGACTGTGGCATAGTTATTTTTGCATATCTTGCTAGATGTTATTCTCATGATGAGCTTGTTAATTATGTTTTCATTATGATTACTCTCAAATACTGAGAGTGTTTAGTGTGCCATTGAAGGTTTCATGCATTGTTTTTAGCATACAATAGAAAAGCATAATATTTTGGTATATATTCTCATGCGAATGTTTTTATTTGGGTCGACTTGGCACATGTTTTGTAACATGTTATGACTACATTCCAGTCAATTCTTGCCTCTATGATCATTTAGTTTGCAACTTGTGTATCACTTTATGCTTTGATTAATATATTTTGTCGTTGTGCATGATTATGGCCATTATGCTCTCTTAGTTGGTCGCACCCGGTCTTTTTCTAGCCTCCATTTATGTGAGTATTTTATTCATGCATCCAACCACCAAAAACCAAATATGCCAAAGTGTCCACCATATCTACCTATATGTGGTATTTCATTGCCATTCCATAGTAGTTTGCTCATGTGCTACCTTTAAATTTCAAAGTATTACATTTTTGTTGCTCATGGGAAAGTAGTCAAAAATGACTATTGTGCCTAGCGTGTGTTCCTTGTGTAACCGTAGCTCTTTTAAGTTGCTTGTTGTGTGATAACCATTGAAATACTGGGGACACCTCAGCGTGCTTTGCCGTTGAATATCATGTGGGTTGCTATGCATGTTCATCTTGTCTGAAATGAAGGAGATTATCCATGCAAAATAGTTTGAGTATACATTTTTGTTAGAGAAGAACATTGGGCCGCTAACCGAAGCCATGCATCATGGTGGAAGTTTCAGTTGGACAAATCCTCAATCTCTTATGAGAAAGCTTCTAGCAATAAAAAATAAGAGGAGTCCATTTATCTGTTGCTCGTGTTGTCCCGGTATGGATGTCCCAAGTTGAAGATGCTTTAAAAATGAGAAATCAAAATCAATGCATCTCCTAGGACCTTTGTACAGGAGGCACGGGGGTACCCCTTTGTGATACTCGGTTAAAACAACTTGTATGTGATGAGAGCTAATGGTGATCCGAGGTGAGTAGGACGAGGTGTGAGCACTAGTAGCAATTATGCATGAGGCTTGCGATTTAGAAGTAGCACTTTTGCACAACCCATATGCTTTGTACTTACCGCTGACATCATCCACCTCTCAAAAGTGCATTTTATACCCTTGTTGTTTCAATAAAAAGCTCTAGCACATGAGTGATCTTACTTGCCTCTCAAAGAGAGACCTTCTTTTACTTTTATGTTGAGTCTCCACTTTCTAGTTTATGCACCACTTATGAGAGCATAGTTGTCATTCTTAGTTTTATGTGCATGGTCCCAAGATTTTATTGATTGATTCATAATTATGGTATTGCTTATTCAAATTTTTTGTTTCTAGTCATCCTATAATCTTTTAAAGGTGTCCAAGCATTTATGTTTTGCTTCCACTTATGGGACAAGCTAAGTACCACTTTATTATGTATCTATGCTATGCTCTTGACAATCACTTTGCTTTCCATGCACGTTATACATTTTCTTTTATTTGATTACTATTCATGTTTTAGCATGGTTATTAAGTTTCATTGTTTGATTATATCTATCATGCTTATGTTAGGATTCTATGACTCCATCTGTGTTTTCTTTTACACTTAGATTGATCAAAATAGTGTGACATCATGCCACCTAAAAAATTATCTGTTTGTTATCACTTACCTACTCGAGGACGAGCAGGAGTTAAGCTTGGGGATGTTGATACGTCCCAAACGTATCTATAATTTTTGATGCTCCATGCTTGTTTTGTTACAATTCTTATATGTTTTATGTGCATTTTTCCACACTTTTTAGCATTTTCTGGGACTAACCTATTAATGAAGTGCCGCAGTGCCAGTTCCTGTTTTCTGCTGTTTTTGTGTTTCAGAAAAGTTGTACATGAAAGTTTCTCGGAATTGGACGAAACAAAAGCCCAGAGTTTTATTTTTTCGGGACGAAGACGGAGCCAGAAGGACACGCGCAGGAGAGCTGCCACATGGCAGTACATAGGGAAGGTGCGACCCCACCCTTGGCCGCGCCTGGCCCATGTACTGGCGCCTCGTCGCCTTGTTTGCTCCGCCCTTCCGCCTATTTATTCCTCGTATCGGGAAAACCTAGGGACCCGAGCCTCCATCCACGAAAAGTTCCGACGCCATCATCAACCAAAACCCTAGTTCGGGAGGGTTCTGCAGTCCATCCCGGCACCCTGCCGGAGAGGGAAATCACCGCCGGAGGCCTCTACATCGCCATGTCTTCATCCGAGGTGATGCGTGAGTAGTCTTCCACGGGACCATGGGTCCATAGCAGTAGCTAGATGGTTGTCCTCTCCTTGTTGTGCTTCATGTATAGATCTTGTGAGCTGCCTAACATGATCAAGATCATCTATTTGTAATTGCTACATGTTGGTTTGATGTGGATCCCATTTATAGAGAGATTGCTTTGGTTGAGATTATGTATTATGTTATTATGATCTTGCATGCTCTCCGTTTCTAGCAGATGCTCTGGCCAAGTAGATGCTAGCGACTCCAAGAGGGAGTATTTATGCTCGATAGTGGGTTCATGCATCTATTTAACCATGGGAAGTGACCTTGTTCTCTACGGTTGTAGATGTGCTGTTGCTACTAGGGAGAAAACAACGGTGTTCTATTCAAGGGTAGTTTCATCGTTTACTTTACACACATTGCTTAAAGCGATAGTCCGTTGCTTGCAACTTAATACTGGAGGGTGTCGCGGATGCAATCCTGAAGGTGGATTATTAGTCATAGATGCAGTTGGATTACGGTCTATGTATATTGTTGTAATGCCCGCATACTTTCATAGCATGTATTCTGCACCAACCATTAGCGTAGAATCTCTGTTTTTCAATTGCCCATCTGTAATTTCTTTACCCAACATATTTATTTTATTGGGGAGGCGCCTCTAGTGAACTGTGGACCCCGGTCCTTCTTCTTTTAATTGCAATCTTCTACATCATTTTCCTGTTCTGTTCTCTGCAAACAATTCTTCTTCCACACAGTTCGTTTAATCATTTATTTTCAGCAAAACCAGTGAGCTTGACAACCTCGCTGAAAGTTGGGGACAAAGTACTTGTGTGTTGGTGTTTTCCGCGTATCTTCGCAGAGCTTGAAAAGTTCGGCAGTCCTTCTGAAGATGACCCGACTGTCTCTTTCCCTAATTGTAGAGGTATAAGTGCATCTGGCATGGCCCGTTCAACTGATCTTCGGGTGACATGTTGTATGGCCTTGGGAACCTATAGGCTGGTTATTTTTTCTGCTAGAACTTGGCGCATCTCTATGATCGTTGCGCCGGTCATTGTTCCGCTGGTAATCATCCCGATGATTTCCTCCACTATTTCCTCGGAAGCCAGCCGCCACTTGGCTGGGACCGTCATAATCTGTGAAGTGTCGAAAACGTCGCCTTTTTGATTGTTATTTCTGTTGCGATCCTCCTCGGGTGACCTCTGCTGTTTGTGACGAACAACATCTTCCCCGTCAGCCCAGCGATCAATATGTCATCGAGTACCAGAACATATAGCAAGCTTTATATCTGCTGTTGCTAGTATTTCCTTTTATGGTCTCCATCATTACTTCCAAATTTATCTTGGTTTGCTCTTATTATTAACCGCAGCAATTGAAAAGCTTTTGGATGGATGTGACACTAAATATTCCATGGGAGATGAAGTACATCTGGTTTGTGTTTCTAACTGACACTTCACTGCTATGTTTGCTGTTCTATGATACGTTGCTACTACTTGTTAAGCTTGCTCTATTCTGATTCCTGTACATTTTGTGGTATTGGCAGGGAGATGTGTTCCTAGCACCACAGATCCATGCTGCCATTAATCGCTTCAAAGTTGATATGGTACTCTCCTTCTCTCTGATATGATTGTTTAAGGTTTTTGGCGTTCTGCTAATGGCAAGTTGTGCTCTCACCCTACTTATTCAGAAATCAAACAAGAAGCTTTCCTTTTTTCTTGCAGACAAAGTACCCAATTTTGGCACGATTCCATGACGCGTACATGGAGATTCCAGCATTTCAAGCTGCACTGCCCCAGAATCAGCCAGATGCACCTTCAACCTAACAATCAGAAACTCGATACGTCTATCTATAGCAGCGTCTGTGTAATTTCCGCAATAATGAGGATGGTAGTCATTGCTTCCTGCTGACTGCCATGCAAGAACGTGTCATAACTTTCAGAGAGTTACTGTGTGTGAGTGTCCACACTTTGGATGAACTCAGGATGATGCTCGTCCTGAGTATATTATAGAAAGAAGAATGCTAAAACCTGATATGTGTGTGAAATTGTGGTCATACTGAAATAAGCCCAGCGTGATACATGGGTTATCTTGAACATTGCGGCTTCTCATGCTTTGAGAAGGCTTCATCTTTTCCGAAAGCAAAGCGCTTAAAAAAACATTTTTTAAAGTTATCAAAAAGTATGAAAATAATTTTGAGGATTGTCAGTCATACATCTCACAATTATGCAAAATCTTAACCCGAAATTATTTTTTATTTTGTGCTAGACAAAAAGATAATAAAATCTGATATGTTTTGGAGATTTCAAAATGACTACTCAGATCAACACTTTTGTTATTTTTTCAAAATCTGATATGTTGATCTTACAATCTGATATGTTTTGTTGATCACCACGCGACTCGACTTGCGCCCAATCATTGACTATATGTGGATTTATTTTCAGAATTTTTTAAATCTTAAAAATATGATTTTTTTTGTACCCATGTGCACCAAATCTCTATCCTCATCTTGTGCACTAATTTCTTTCCATCGAACTATGTTCGCGTGAGATGATCACCCCCATTTGTTACGGTGACAGAGTTGAACAAATCAATATGGACAAAAAAATCTTATTTGCAGTCTTATGATGACAACAGAATTTTGCGAAGACGGTGCAGGTAATAAGGATGTCGTGTGGTTATCGTGTGTGGTTATCGTTATCCAGGGCAGCAAAATGCTTTGAACTTATTGCTTGGATACTTTGAAACTGAAAACATTTGACAGTTAAGTTACCATTCTTTTGTTTGAAAAGGGATGGTAGGATAGGCTAGAGTAAACACGGTGATCTTGCTCGAGGGTTCAACGCGACAATGGCCTGAGCTCAGCTTACTTGTTCAATCCATCGCCAGCATACATAAGACCTGGTCCTGGCGTGGCACCTAATGTCAACCCAGTGGGACACGTTCTTGTCGAGAGTGACATATTGACATGGTGGGCATGACCTATATCTGTATGAGGTTAGCTGTCTCATTTTTTCTCGTAGGATGAAAATGACAGGTAATCTACTTGCATGATTGAAGATTTATAGGCACTAGTGGTTGGGGCGCCCCCTGGGGCGCCTCCTAGCCGGTCCTTGACGTCCCAATCTCTTTCTAATCTTAGTCCAATGGAAAGAACCAGCTACACTGAAAAAAGCTATGTACAGGCTGCTCGATTGAGGCGCAAGACAATTCAGCCGAACAGTCACATGACCATCTAGTTGGCCATGTAAGATGTAAGATAGCCCAGTCCCACAAGTTCCAGACAAACCTGAAACCCATAGTGTGGTCTGGAACCTTGATAGAGATCATTTCACAACAATATCCAGGATGGATGCAGTAGAATATGAACATGTCAATTGAACTTCACATGATTTGCACAAGGGGTACATGCGCTTTAATACAAATTGAAAAGGGATTGAAATAGGTATATAAGGCCAAAGGAGGTTTAGTAGGTCCAAAGGAACGGAAGTACAGCTATATGCAGTACAACATGATAATTACATGACAGCGGAACATAAATTAAGAGGGAGGTGCAGCCAAACTGAGGTACAAAGGTCAATCTGAGATGCAAGCACACGAGTCAATTTTTGGCAAGTGCAGGTGCAGCATCTTCAGAATGGGCTAAAGCATGACTATGGGTCGAACCTCGAGCACCTCCACGCGCATAGCTGGTGAGATGCAACAGAGCTAAAGTTTAGGCAATGGCATATAGTGTTTAAGCGTGTGACGGGCAATTCAATTTGATGTGTTGCGGTAACTAACACACAACACAAAATCATTCATGTAAAAATGATTTATATCATATTAACAGAAAGATTAGGAACATCATGAAGTTTCACCAATAACTCAAACAGGGTGAATAAGTGTAATCTTTAGATCCAATAAAATGTAGATCATATGATGGTCATTCCCTTGGGTAAGTGTTCTGCTCAGTCAGATTACATATCAGGAATGTTGATGACCATGCGGAGATATTAGGTAATTAGCTTCAAAAAAGCATTCAGCTGAGAATGAAAAGGAGCTACGGATTGTCTAAGAGAGCATAGTAGATTTAACGTCACGTATAGTGTATACCATAATAGATTAACTGCCAACCTAGATTTTTTTCCTACCAAACAGGATAATGTCATGGATGACTAAAGGAACAATATGCATTGACAGTGCTACATAGAAAAGAATAATTTGCATCAGGCAAACTCACATTGAACCACCAAGCAAAGGATCCTAGTGCAATATCATGAGAGTCCTCGTGGACAATCTAGTGATGTCTAGCCTAAGCTTTGTCATATCACATGGGTATCACAAATTTGTGAACAAATCTAAGAGGCAAGCTACATATGTACCTTTGTAAGATCAGCAATGCACGTATGAAGGTCGCCTCACCTGTTGGAACCACCTGGGAAGAACAGGTTGATAAGAAACAGGAAAAAAAAACATTGAGTATACGAAGAGGAAGTACAGCCTTGTTGCACTGAACCTGCACAAAAAAGTATCCGTGCAGTTTGCTAAGAAACACACACAAAACAAATCATTTGTGACTTGTCATATATTCCAACTTCAGAGGCTACATATGCTATGCCTCTAAACATACAGGAAATATAGCACAAGGGATTACTTAAATTTTGCTACCGCCTCTTTCATGGTCATTGGAATATTGAACATAAAGAAACTTGGGTCATACGAACTAATCATTGCACTGGCAGTAAAATGGGCTGCAAAATAGATCTGGTGACCCCTGAATTCAGCCAACGGTGAAGCCTGGTCAGAGATACCTGATATAAATGATAAATGTCTGAAGATTTAGATTCGGACCCCTCAAACTCAAAGGCTACAGTCACGGTTAACACCTATCATTCAGGAAAACAATAAAAATACACACGAGACACCTAATAAAGAACTAATCAACTATCGCAGGTCACTAAGTTTGTGATACACAGCTGTAGCCTTTATTGGCAAGCATGGTTGCATTGTTCAGGAATAGATAGGATCGACGAAAACTGATAACACTTTGCAATGTAAAAGGAGACAACTGAATGACAAAGGCATGCATGCAGAAAATACCCTAGTGCTCAAAAGGTAAATCCGCCTACTCATGGTTTAAGCCCACAAACCTGTGTGGCCACGTCTTTAATCATCTGCAATGGGCTTCAGAATAAGATCACAAAATATTTAATTGCAAAATTGAGTGATGAAGGGGGTGGATTATCATCAATTGTCCAAAACCAGTTCCTTGCAAATCCATGCTGTTCAAGATAAGATTTTCATTAAATCCAAACTGCATTAACAAGATAGTTCTTAGTGATCGGCAGAAAATATGTTTAACATGACCAAGTCATTATGTGTGAAGGTTGCATACTTGGGGGAAGCAAATGGGTATCATACCATGGAACGCTTTGGAGGTTTGAAATTGCCCTGCAAAAGAGAAGTTTACTTGCAATAATTGAGTTATTAACCTGGCTTGGACATTAATACATATCGACGAGCACTGCAACCTAATCTATAATATCTATAAAGTTGATCCCCACCTTCTTCATTTAATGTTTGCAAGCTTGACATGCACAGTATCCACGTCATCTGGTAGCCCTCGCGCTAACACGACGGTCTCGCGTCGTTTCATTCTGCTCGTGTCATTCCGTTTCGTTCCTTATGTTTTGTTTTTTGAGCGATCATGGATATCGTCTCTACCATTCATCGTATGGTAATAGATTCGTCCGGCCCAGCCCATAATACCCTACAGTCTTCTCTAAGCTAGCCCATCAGGCCACCACGCTTCTTTCTTCTTTTTCCAGGCTGCAACCCAAAGCCAGCAATAGATTCATCGTATAGTAATAGATTCGTCAGGCCAGCAAAAGAGACAGTGTCGACGTGTTGCCGGCTGTGCCGTCGCTAGATGTTTCCAGCGCCACCACAAGAAACTGTCATGTCTTTACTTCTCTCGCAATTTACTTCTCTCGCAATTGAATAGTAACGCTTGCTTGCTTCACATCTCCGACGCCGCAATACAAAGGGTCGTTCCGGCGATTTAAATAGCTTCCCGCGGTGGATCCATATATTTGAGGCCCTCGGTAGCCCCATGACTCCGGTTGAGCTTCACACGAGGTCTTCATAAGGTGTATGATTCAAAGCTCATCTTCAGGTCAAGGAATCAGTCTGTCCGAGTTGTTCACATGTCTTCATCTCATTTGTCCTGGCGGTCGATTATCATGTATACGTAAGTTTTCTTCAGTTTGTAGTAGTATAAATTTTCCTGCCTACACCCGCGTGACAAAAGGTTTCTACATACTACCTATTCCTAACCGTATATATTCAACGCCCTTCTTCTATGTCGCTCTAATTTTTGGATTATATGGGTATACATACTGAAATCTCCAGCTCCTACGTTAAAATTAATGTGAGGTTTCAATATGCATAGCATGGAAATTCTTCTCAGCAAAGCATTTGTGGTTTGCTCCTAACGTGTTGGTCGTTTAGATGAAATCTGCAGCTCATATGCCATGTTCGAATTAAAAAAAAAAACTGCGAGGTTTCAGTATGGGCACCCAGAAAATTCTTCTCAGCAAGCATTTAGATTGTTTACCTTCAGGCTATGAGTTGTCAGATATTGTATACTAATATAACAAAGGTATGTCATTTGAAATTCCACCTTCCAAAGTTCGAAGTGCTTTCTTTTGGCCGCTGAAATTATTTTTTGGCATGCAACTCCAGTTCAGGTATTACATACAAGATGAATGTCCAAGCTATGATAACCCACTTAGGTAGAGACTTTCCACACCAGATTTACTCTTACCTTATCTGATCAGCTCAAATACAAAGAGACAGTTCCACTTTTGTAAGGATGAAGATGTCCATAATCAAAGGTATATCATCAGCTCTCTATTTCTTATTGCACTGCAATTCTACATTTTCAAACGCTATATTTCACATAATATTTTGGCATCATAATCTAAAGCAGCAACACCATACTGAATACTAATCACGAGAAGCGAACAAACGTCAAATACAAATGTAGTTGTTGCTTACACAATAATCCTAACTTCCATTCTTGCAATGAAAATCCCGATTTTCAATCCTCAAACAGCGAAGATCCAACCTCTTAACTAATCTTCTAAGCAACATCAAGATTAATTAGATGTAATTATCCACATGAAAACATATCTGCAATTTATATATTTCTGGCCACTATGCTACTATATGCCACATAACTAGAAAAGTTGATTGTAGATCTTATCAGAACTTTTCAAATGAACTCTCCATTTTGAATTGTTAAATGCATCCTCAATTGGAAGCATGTTCTACGGAAAAAGGGTCACCATGATGACAAGTTACTGGCTGTTGATGCTGCAGATCCCTGGGCATGTTTTGATGAATAAAGAGGTCGCCATGATGCAAGTGACAACTATAGTCGTTTCCATAGGATTTTCCGAATATTATTTCTTTATTATTTTATGTTCTCCTTCTGGATGTGAGGCATAGATAATTATCAGTGCGGTTGTTATCTTCCTATAGATCAACAAAATAATTCATATCTTTGGTTTTCCATACTCTTCATGTTATTTTTGCAATATGTGTCTTTGTCATATTTCATTACTTTGTATTTACATATTGTTCATGCTATTACTTTTATTATTTGTCTTTGTGCGTATGCGATGAATCCATATTGATTACTTAGTCATGAAAAATTGGACATATTATACTAAAGTGCTACGCATTTTGCACAAACAAAATTTTAGCTAACTAAATTTATTGTCTTATTGCATACTAAGAACCTACAACCTCATATGTTTGGATCCCAAACTATTCATCATGTTTATTGCACATCTAAAAATCATCCACCATTCCCGCAGCAACGCGCGGAGTGCCAACTAGTATATAGCACGATTAACACTTAAGAGAAAAAAATGAATTGTCTGATTGAGACATAACGATAAATAATAAGAAACTATAAAAACAACTTAGAATGCATAGACCAGGCAGATCCATTTTGCAATATCTAAAATCGTACTGCATTAACGGTCCAGAAATATGAAAGGAAATTTCTACCGATTTTGTTTCCATATTGTCTCTGCGATCCAGTTTCAGTGACCATATTCGTTATGAAAATTGCAAGACTGGTTAAAATCAAGTGAGGAAACATAAGTGTAACTATACATATGTAAACATATCAGCTATCAGCGAAGAAAAAGGAAGATTGACCTGCAGAAAGAGAAAACGGGACTTAGAATAATGTGTAAGATTGCACATTCAATGTAAAAGGATCAATCTTTTAGAGTAATCACCAATCATTCCAAATCGAACTGACAGAGATACAAAAGCCAGGAGATGCAGAGAAAAGAACGGACAGAGATTAACATAAAGAATGAAGCAAACTGAAGCGTCGAGAGGCCTACTCGCCACTGCCGCCTACCCACAGCGGTAATCGCCGCCGTCGGTTAGATCCCCTCGTCAAGGACGGACGAGCCAGACCACACGACGAGCTAGCCATGCCTTAGAGCTCCAACGCTGTCGGTATAGCGTTTGTGAGCATCGACGAAGACGAGCACCTAGGGAGGGCCACGACCACCATTGCCCACTTGGCGAGGTCGGTGTCGCCTGCATAAGTCGTGCGGAGCTCTCCTGTAGCACGACGGTGTGTCGTAGAGGAAGGGGACGATGACGCCGCATCGAGAGGAAAATGAACCGCATCCCGTCAACAAGGGGGAGGCCGCGCCGCCGCTGGAGGAGAGCAGTAGAAGGGGCGAGCCACCGCCAGAGGAGATGGGGAGGGCCGCGCTGCCAAGGGGGAGGGCCATCGCCGCCGCGTGGAAGGAGAGAGAGAGGGGACTGGGGAGAGATTGGGACGTCGATGCGAGAGAAAACCAAGATTTGGAGGAGAGCAACGGCATGGAGGCTGAGAGAGAAAGGTTGTGTGATTGGCAGGGAAAAGAAGATGGGTGGACGCGGGGCTCGAGAGAGTGCCTCTTGCCCCATGGCTATGGGCAACGAGGCGATCGAGGACAGCTCTTCCTCGAACCTTTTTCCCGTTGCTCCACCCATCTCTCTGCAAATAACCACACATTGAACAGAACCATACATACACAATGTGTCAGCGACCCTGTCACCACTGATGACCAAGGCGAGGGCGGGAACGACACCGAAGCATTCGAATCATCGCCAAGAGACTTGGGCCGGCCCAAGAGAAGCAAGCGGCCTTCATTGCGCTACGCGGGAGATAACTGGACCAAGTGAAGCCCGGCCCATGGTAGCTAGGTTTATATATGCTCTGTGTCTGTGCCGAGATGGGGCACGTTGTAATCGATCTGGAACCCGGCTGATGCCGTGGAGAACACGCTCGGGGGTGGATGGGAGGTTAATCGAGCAAAACTAGAGTTGTTGAGTAGATCTGGCGTCCTGTTCGTGAGATCTGATCTAGTAGCACCTTACAAGTGGTATCAGAGACACTCGATCCCCAATTCTGGAGATTCCCAACCACCACCACGCAACTCGCTTCGTAGAGCGCCGCCGATATGAAGCAATGGAGTCCCTCACCCCGGAATCCAAGACCCTGTACGAGCTCCTCAAGGTCAACATGGCGGAGGACGCGGAGCAGCGCTTCGCCCACTACAAGAAGGAGATCCTGGGGAATTTCCAGCCCTTCGTCATGGACACGCAGAAGCACCTCAAGGGCGTCGATCAAGGTATGGCGGCCCTGTCCTCTGATTTGGAGGGCGTCAGGACTCAGATCGGGCAGGAGCTGGATGTGGTCCGTGGTTCCCTCAGCCACGAGATCGGGCAACTCACTGCGCTGGTCGCGGGATTACAGCGTCCCGTTCCAGCAGCTACGGCGGGGGATCCGTCGACTTCACACACCAAGGAGTTGGAAGGGAACCCCGCAGGCCCGGATGGCCGCCGTTGGACACACGCAGGCCGGGGGACGGCGTGTGACTCTCACATGCCTCCTCCGGGAGGAGGTATGAATCTCGCCCTTACCCACCACGGCAACCAAAATTCTGTTGGAACATTTCATGGATCTAATTCCTTCCACGGTCCCCGTGTCGATTTGCCGCAATTTGATGGTACCAACCCCAAATTGTGGCAACGTCGTTGCGAGGATTACTTCCAGCGCTGGAGCACACCTACGCATCAATGGATCTCGACAGCATCTGACCAGTTCGTTGGGACAGCGGCGACGTGGTTGGAATCGTTTCTGCACCAGCATAGACAACCGACTTGGTCTGAATTTGTTGCAGCGGTGATGACGCGGTTTTGCCGAAATCAACACCCTGTGTTGGTCAGACGGTTGATTCACATTTCTCAGACATCTTCAGTTGAGGATTATGTCACTCGATTCGCTGAGTTGATGGACCAGATTACAGCTTATGAAATTAACCCCGATCAGACACACTATACCACCAAGTTTATCGATGGGTTACAACCTGGTGTCCGTATTCTAGTGGCAATACAGCAACCGCGTGATCTCGACACTGCTTACTCTTTGGCCTTGTTGTATGAGGAATTGGGTGAAGAATGTGGGCCAGTTATTTCTGAGCAACCGAGTCTGTCAACAAACAACCGATTCTACCAGTCAACAATTTCTATGCAGTCCAAAACCCCTCCTCAGCCGCCTGCCAGATGGGTTTCACCAAAAGTGGAGGAGAAACGGAAAGCTGAGGCACAAAAGGGTTCTGCGGAAGAGAAGTGGCAGAGTCTGCGGGCGTACAGAAGGGCTAAGAATTTATGCTTTACCTGTGGTGACAAGTATCACCGGGAACACAGATGCAAGAATACTGTCCCCTTACACATAGTGCAAGAAATGGTTGATTACATGCAGCCATTTGTGTCTGATGAGGATGAAGAGGAAGAACGACAAGTGGAGCAACCATTACAGAATCGTGATCCTCATTTGATGTTGCTATCAGCTGCTGCGATCAACACATCAATCACAGTTCCTAAGACGATGGTACTGAAGGTCCAGATTCAGGGAGTGGACATGTTATTCTTGGTCGATTCAGGGAGTTCTTCATGCTTCATCGACAGCCACAAAGCGCAACTGCTGAAAGGGGGTGCACCTCTGCTCGATGCTGTTAATGTTAAGGTAGCAGGGGGAGCAATTCTCTCCTGTGCTGAATATTTTCCCCAATTGGCATGGACAGTGGAGGGCACCGAATTTCGTGATGATTTCAAGGTGCTGGACTTGGGCAGCTATGATGGCATTATAGGTCTGGATTGGCTTGGAAAATATAGTCCTATGATTACACATTGGGAAAAAGGGTGGATCGCAGTACCTAAAGATGGTCACTTAGTGGTACTCCAAGGCGAAGGATCTCAGTTCTGTATCAATGCTCTTGTGGAGGTAAACTTGGTTACTGATGCTGCAGAAAAAGCTCCGATTCCAATTCCTCCGCAAGTGCAAGCTATCCTGGATCAGTTTGCCTCAGTTTTTGCCACACCCACAGGGTTACCGCCAAGACGCCGTTATGATCATCATATTCCACTAATACCTGGGGCACGCCCGGTTTCCATGCGACCTTATCGTGTGGCGCCAGAGTTAAAAACAGAGATAGAAAAGCAGGTGCAAGAGTTGCTCGAGCAAGGTGTGATTCAGTTGAGCAACAGCCCGTTTGGTTCACCTGTCATACTGGTCAAAAAGGGAGACAAGACTTGGCGTTTGGTCGTTGATTACAGGCACTTGAATGCTCTAACAGTTAAAGGAAAATACCCTCTTCCTATCATTGATGAGCTACTGGATGAGTTGGCCGGTTCCAAATGGTTTTCCAAACTGGATTTAAAAGCGGGATATCATCAGATTCGCCTAGCTCCAGGAGAAGAGGCAAAGACAGCTTTCCAAACCCATAATGGTCACTATGAATTCCGTGTGATGGCCTTTGGACTAACAGGAGCCCCGGCTACCTTTCAGTATGCTATGAACGCTACCTTGGCCCCCGTCTTGAGGAAATTTGCCTTGGTTTTCTTCGACGATATCTTGATCTACAGTCAAACCTATGACGATCATTTGCAGCACCTAGCCACTGTCCTCGGCATTCTGCAAAAGGATCAATGGCAAGTCAAGTTATCAAAGTGTGCTTTTGCTCAAGAGAAGATTAATTACCTGGGTCATGTGATCTCAGCAGAGGGTGTTGCAACTGATGCCACGAAAATTCAGTCTGTGGAAAATTGGCCAACACCGACAAATCTTAAGGAATTGAGGGGATTTCTTGGCCTTACAGGTTACTATAGGAAATTCATCAAGCATTATGCCATCATCAGCCAGCCCTTAACTGCATTGCTCAAAAAGGGTACCATATTTGTTTGGACAATTGATACTGATACAGCTTTCCAAACTCTGAAAAAGGCATTGATAACAGCCCCCGTCTTGGCTTTACCTCGGTTCAGTGAGCAGTTTGTCATTGACACGGATGCTTGTGATGTGGGTATTGGTGCTGTTTTGTCACAAGGTGGCCATCCTCTTGCTTATGTTAGTCGTGCTCTCGGTCCCAAAAACAGAGGCTTGTCAGTGTACGAGAAGGAATACTTAGCAATTTTGTTAGCTGTGCAACAGTGGCGTTCTTATCTGCAAATTGGGGAATTTATCATCAGGACAGATCACAAAAGCTTAGTGCATCTCACGGATCAACGCTTACACACGGAGTGGCAGCAGAAAACCTTGACCAAGTTGATGGGTCTACAATATAAAGTGCTGTATAAGAAGGGTATCCACAATGGGGCAGCTGATGCACTTTCCAGGAAACCAGCGAGCAGCTCTCCGTTGATGTCTGTCACAACAGTTCAGCCGGCATGGATTGCATCTGTCAGAGCAAGCTACGTGGATGATGAAGTAGCACAACATCTCTTACAGAAACTTGCAGTAGCACCAGCTGAGAGTGGCCACTACACCTTAGATCATGGTATACTGCGTTACAAAGGGCGTATTTTGGTTGGTAGAGATGAACAGCTGCAACAGCGTATCATTTCAGCGTTCCATGATAGTCCCCAGGGTGGCCATTCTGGATTTCCAGTTACCTATCGCCGACTGGTTGCCTTGTTCAAATGGACGTCCATGAAAAGTATGACAAAGGAATATGTGAGAACTTGTTATATCTGCCAGCAAGCAAAACCGGAGAGAATTCATCCACCAGGCCTACTGCAGCCATTGCCAATACCATCTGATCCGTGGGAAACGGCGACCATGGATTTCATTGACGGTCTACCTTCGTCTCGAGGATACAATTGTATTCTAGTAGTGGTTGACAAACTCACCAAATATGCACATTTCATTCCTCTGAAACATCCTTATAATGCAAGTAAGGTTGCTGACCTCTTCGTGGACAATATCTACAGGCTCCACGGTATGCCACTGAATTTGGTCTCTGACCGTGACCCTGTCTTCACCTCTCTGTTCTGGAAGTCTCTGTTCAAAGCCACTGGGACCAACCTTAAGATGAGCACAGCCAATCATCCACAGACGGATGGGCAAACCGAGAGGGTTAATCAATCAGTGGAATGCTATTTGCGTTGCTTCATTAGTGCTCACCCTCAGCATTGGGTCAAATGGATCGCTCTCTGTGAGTTTTGGTATAATACCAACTGGCACGCTTCGTTGGGCAAAACACCGTTTGAGCTTCTCTATGGCAGGCAGCCTAGGTATTTCGGTATCTCTGCTTCTGACAGCATAGCGTCTGCTGACACTCAAGCATGGCTAGATGAGCGTGCTCTGATTATTTCTTCTGTCCGGCAACATCTGCTGCGTATGCAACAGCGAATGAAACACCAGGCAGATAAGAACAGGACAGAGAGGGAGTTTGCAGTTGGTGAGGAAGTGTTCCTCAAGCTGCAGCCGTATATTCAGTCCTCTGTCGTTCGTCGAAGCAGTCAGAAACTAGCATTCAAGTTCTTTGGTCCGTTCAAGATTACAGAGAAGATTGGGCGAGTTGCTTACAAATTGGCCTTACCCGAGTCAAGCAAAGTCCATCCGGTGTTCCATGTGTCTCAGCTGAAACCATGCATAGGTAATCCTCGCCCAGCTTTGCAGCAGTTACCTTCTTCGCTGGATTTCTTTCAGGTTCCCGTGCGAGTTCTTCAGCAGAGGGCTCGCCAAGTGGGTCGCCGTACGGTCGCTCAAGTTCTGGTGCAGTGGAGTGGCTCCTCTCCAGCACAAGCAACCTGGGAAGACCAAGAAGCATTGCAGCAACATTTTCCCCTTGCTCCTGCTTGGGGACAAGCAGGTCTTCAACAGCGGGGGAATGTCAGCGACCCTGTCACCACTGATGACCAAGGCGAGGGCGGGAACGACACCGAAGCATTCGAATCATCGCCAAGAGACTTGGGCCGGCCCAAGAGAAGCAAGCGGCCTTCATTGCGCTACGCGGGAGATAACTGGACCAAGTGAAGCCCGGCCCATGGTAGCTAGGTTTATATATGCTCTGTGTCTGTGCCGAGATGGGGCATGTTGTAATCGATCTGGAACCCGGCTGATGCCGTGGAGAACACGCTCGGGGGTGGATGGGAGGTTAATCGAGCAAAACTAGAGTTGTTGAGTAGATCTGGCGTCCTGTTCGTGAGATCTGATCTAGTAGCACCTTACACAATGACAGGATGGACCACAATCAGCTACGGCCCATAAACAGTGTATAGGCGGGTACAATACTTGCGGTCAAGCTCAGTTGCAGCCAATCTGGCTGACGAAGCAATCAGCTAGGCAAGTTTTCGGCCAACAAAATCGAGGAACCGCGGTGCTATCGTGGAGCACCCTCACATAGGGCAAGTGCACACGCACTTGCTTGTTCTCAATATGATGGATCACTCGACAGCGCGGTTTGCTCGCAAAGCTACCGGGGTCGTTGACTCGTAATTGGGCGCAAGTCGAGTCGCGTTGGCCCATCGAGGGAGACAGAAGTACAGAACACGGCAAACGTCGAATTCCCTTTTCCGCGGTCGACCGCGCGGCGCGGTCGATTTGTCTCGTGCGGAGCGCTCATAGTTTAAAAATCGGACCAGACTTGCAGTTCGACGGTTCATTCAATTCATTTTATGGTTTTTTTTAGTTTAGACCGTGTTTGTTTTATTTACTTCTATCGTTTTAATTATAATACAAACATAGGTCGTCCGCTTACATGATAGTAACAACTGATAGCCCTGTTGGTCATTACCCTGCGATTACGCGCGAGTTGGACTGTAGGTCCCGGGATCGAATTCCATCCGGTGCACTTCCATTTTGCCAGCTTCGGTTGTACATTCGGAAACGGTATTTCCTTTTTCAGAAAGGACAGAAAATGACCGCTCGGCCCAAACGCAACGGTCAACCGCTAATTAGGATCTCCCTGTGTACGTACTCACATGTAACAAAGGCAGGTTTTTAGTACCACATCGTCAACGCTGGTGAAAGCAGCGCCTTTTTCGGAAAGGACAGAAAATGACCGCTCGGGCCAAACGCAACGGTCAACAGCTAACAAAGACAGGTTTTTAGTACCACATCGCCAACGCTGGTGAAAGCAGCGCTGCATAAAAGGCGTGACCAAAGAGCATGTTTCACACCGTACGGCAACTGATTGCACAAAACTGACCATTGATCAAATGCTCAGGCGCCAAAAATGCGACAGGTATACATAACGCACCTCTCATTTCCAGTCCAAATATATACAACTGCGCAGGTCACAAAAGCTTGGAAATCTAACAAATCTATAGCATGTCTGTCATTGCAGGGGCAGCCTTTTTATTTTTATTTTTGCCCAATGTATACGGAAACCACAAGTCAAATCATCTCGTCTATACCCCGCCCCTGTCACAAAAACCACAACTTCCACAATACAGTCCACATTAGATTGTCGTGTATAGGCTGCAATTTGCAAAAGCATCTCTCTTTTTTCTTTTGCTACAGAGGAGTTTTTTTTTTGTTTTCTTTTGTTCTGCCGACGACTTGTTTGATCACTCCCTTGGTTGTATACCGTTTTGGTTGAAATTGCTGGCCGTCGTTGCCACTATTGTTTGGTGAATATGTTCCCAAACCAAAAGTCAGTACAGTACCTTAAATCCAATGCAATGATGTATATGTGGACGAGGAGCTCTATCAGAAGATAGTGAACAAAGTGTTCCAGGTTTTTCTCAAGGGAAAACAACAGGATTGGGCTGCGATCTTTATTAATCTAACAAACTTGCGTGCCAGTTGATTCCCGCACTCTCTACCGAAAACATGAGCTACGACATTAGCATTCCTGGGGAAAAAATGTATTCCACTTTTATAAACGTTGTCGCTTGAATGCAGTTATCTTGGATAATGCGTGCAGCCGCAGTTGATGTGAATCCTCCCGTCCTGGGAACCTCTACAATTTCGAGAGAATCTGATTGAATCATCAGTGTAGTCATGCCTATTTGGTTTGCCAGGTATAAACCATGTTTGATCACCATAGCTTCAGATGTCACTAAGAAAAAGAAAGAGAAAAAAACAATATTATTGTTACTAGCTGCAACAAGATTACATATGTCATCACAGATCACCGATCATGTAGTCATGTTGCTGCACTCCTCAATTCTAGCCAAAAGCTAGGTCAACATTGATGGATACAAACCCTTCTCTTGCATTTGCCCATTTAGAGCCTGATTGGTTCCTTGAATGGGTTTTTCTCCCTTGTGCAACTAGCCCGTTAGAGGTTGTATAAGTGAAAACTTGACTTCGATTGGTTGCCACCAAGCTTATTTTCCGCACTATAGGAGAAACGGAAGCCCGCTGTTGGTTACATGTAGTGTTGTGTTTAACTAAACTAGCAAAATCATAATTTCCTCTAATTACCCAACCATGCTTACGTCTACATGAAAATGATGCATCTGGACATTGTGATTCCATTCCCACAATCGGTTTCTAGTTTCGGCGAGTGTTTAAAGCCTATTTCATGTTCATGTCTGGAGCTTTTATGGAAGAAAAAATTGTCAAAATTCATCGCACACGGGCTACCATTTGAAATTTCCTCCGAGGAGTAGCTTCATATCACCGTTTCACACAAGTTTCATGTTCTAAGCTTTCGGTGTTGACAGTAGACGAGTAGATCTAGAACTTTGTACGGTGTATTAGGGAGATGTAGATCTACTACATCTACAAATGCCAAAACATAAAACGTAGAATACAAATGTTGTCTGCGATGAGATGAAGCTACTTCTCAAAGAAAATTTTAAACGTTTGACCAATTCAACAAAGTTTTCTAAAACAAAATCCAAATATGAACACAAAATAGGCATTCACAAACTCAAAGAAACTAGGATCCCATCGCAAGAATGGATTCACAACGTCGAGCTACATTTTGTCATGTATACCTTATCTTGAATTGAAGCACGGTTATATAGATCAGAGAAAGATTAAGATGAACTCGATGCTGAATATATAAGGAAATTATCATATGAATTAATTCAAACTAATACTTGACAAATCATGATTACAGAAATAGCAGGTAAACTAATTATGCAGATCAACAGAATAGATGAACAGATAGCATCTAGACAAGATAAACCTATCGCATATACTCCAAACAGTAGTACTAGAAACTCTAGCAAGATCTGAAACGAGAAAGACAGATATATGTACCGTCCAGCGTTGGCCGCTGCACCAGCAGCAGCGATGTTGGCGGCAGCAGCATCGTCGTTGTTGTCGCCCATGTTGAAGTTGCCGAAGAGGTCGTCGTTCGGGAACTCGTCGTCAGACAACGTCGTGTTGCCAGTAATCGCGCGTAAGGGCTCCCCAAAAACCTGATTGCCCCTCACCCGTAAAGGCCTACGTGAGGCAGGGTTCCGGAGGCCTACTGTCCGGCCGCTCGGTGCACGCCGAAGGACAGGATGAGGAAGACGAAAAGACAGGCTAGGGTTTGTAAGAGGCGGTCGCATATGGTGTCTCGTACAGGCTAGGGTTCGTAATTAATCACACGATTAATTTTTTGAATAGCAAATAGATAAGCTCGGCTCGGCGACATTCCAAGAACCTGCGATACATCGTGATGTGCATAACGAGGCGAGGTGGGCGGCGGAGGATGAAGAGTCCGTGAGGGCTCTCTCTCATCTGACTCACTTACAAGGACTATAAAAGCACACCTTATATACCACTCCAACTCTCTCTCAACTAGCAATGTGGGACTAAACTTTAGTCCCACCACTTCGATTATCACATGGGCCAAGAGAATATCAAAATTTGTATTGGGACAAGGGCTAAGGCCCAAGGCCAAGATCCCAATCTCCCACAAAGTCTCATTGGCACATTTAATACCATTATTCCATGATATGGCAAAGGTGGCAAATCTTTCGATGAGACGAGGATAACTTTGATTTGTTGGTGGAGTTCGTGCTTGATGATCCGACTACTCATGCAAAGCTCGTGCGCCAATGCAATCGCTATGACAATCTCCGAGAGTTACTGATCTTGAGGATGGATGATCAGCCTGGCCAAAAGGTCTTAATTCCTACCCGAAATCGAGAACAAGTAAGAACTAATAATGCAATCAGAATATTGCGGATATAGATGAAAGCTTTATTGAAAACGGTGGGATTCCGAATAGGCGGTCTTGTTCTTGGCGTTGGTCTCAAAAGAAGTACACGAGAGTTACAGCAATGGCTAACTTTTAATCTAATCAAAATTCGAGTCTAAACATGACGGCTATGGGGTTATTTAAAGGAGGAAAAGGTGGGGTTTCGGTTAGCCATACGTATGGTGGCCGAACCAAACCCTAGAAGGTCTTTCCCCTTTCTATACAGACTCTAAACGGTGGCTATCTTAATTCCTGCGAAAATGACATGGTGACGTGGGCATTACCCTTCGGGTAACCGATGTTGCCCTACCCTGTATTTCCTAGTTGGAGGCCCATGAAGGCACTTGGAGGCAAGGCGGCCCATCCGGGTGAAGCACCAGAAGATTCCTTGGCAAGCAAGACAAAGAAGCAGCCGAACAAGGAAATATTAGATCTGAAATTACTGTAAACCTAATCGTACTCGGTTGGACCTCTTGAGACCTGGCCTCCTATATAAAGGCCAGTATCTTAGCCAACAGAAGCTTAGAGCTAGGTTACCCTAGTATTTAGTCATCTCGTCGAGATCTCAGCCGAACTATTCGGCACCCCATTGTAACCCATTATCATCATAATCAAAAACAGACAGGCAGGACGTAAGGGTTTTACCTCATCGAGGGCCCCGAACCTGGGTAAATCGCTCTCCCCGCTTGTCTGTGAACCGATGTCTCGTGTCAGCCTGCAGGATTCCATCAACCCTAAGCCCCTATCGGAGGGCATTGCCGAGGAGCACCCTCGACAATTGGCGCCGTATGTGGGAACCCTGTCGGCACAAGATCGGTCATCGGCAGATCCAGTCATGACACCGGCAACTTCACCGGCAACTTCATCAGCAACCTCATCGACACCGTCATCACCAAACCTGGGAAGCCCGATTCGGTTCGGCTCCTATGAGTTCACCCCGCACAGCGATTCCTCCCGCTCAACCTTCTCAGATCTACAAGGAAACATGGAGATGACCTTCGGCAGCGTCCACTACAACGTCAACGCGGAAGGAATCCTTCGACTGCTGGAATCGCCCACTTCCAGATCGACGAGTCCAAGCGCGTCATCATCACTCGACCTTTCGGCTGGTCTGACAGGCACGACGAGTTCGCCCGCGCCCTCGACTCCCCGTTCAGTGTCTTCCATGTCGGTGGGATCTGACGATCCCACATCTTCGGAGTTAACTTCGTACCACTGCTTGAACTGCGACACCAGGCACGGGCTGGGATCGAGCGACACGCCGTTCATCTGCAATGCCCAGTATTCGTCGGGAGAGGACAGTATCGACAGCATCGTCCAAGGAACCACCCGAAGAACGGCACACCATCAGGTTTATGTAGCCAATAACACAGGAAACACAAGGCACAGAGGAGACGGAGACCATACTCCTCGTTCCAGTAGACGAGCAAGTTTCGAAAACAGCGCTAGCAACCACAACAGCGACTACACCATCGCAGACGAGGAGTGGGCAGCAGCCAAGGCGGCAGTACTCAACAACACACCGCTCCCCGCAGGAACCTCGGTTGGAACCCTCAACGCCTATCGCTCTATACTAGAGAAGAACCGGGAGCACCTATCGAAAGAGCAAGCCACCCTCGAGAGACGCCTATCTGCGGCAGACCGGTCCAGCGAGCGACGAAGAGGCTCGCAAGGGAGTGCCTCTCGAAATACTCAGGGGGCAGGCAAGCACCGGTCGAGACTATCCAGGCTTTCGGAAGATGATGCTAGAGAAATAACGTCGAACCTGACCAAGTCCTTTATGACCACGGACACCGCGGGCATGCCACGGCCAAAAACCGTCGCAGGAGCAACAGCCAACCTCGCCGCATACCTCATCAACCAACGTCCTGAAGGATCCATGGCTCAAGCTCATCGAGGTGCCCTAGAAAGTCTCGCGATATTGAGAAATAATCTAGTTCCGCAAAAGGAAAAGACCACGGTGCAGGCCAGTGGTTCAAAGCATCATGCGAGATACGCTCGGGATGAAATCACCCAGAGCAGGATCGACAAAGCAAGGCGACGACGCGCCACTAGGAAGGAGAATGATAGTGATTCTTCGGATGAGGATCAGGAGTACGACGGCGAGCTCAGGGGAGCCGACTGTTTAAGTTACAAAATCCGCGAGACGATGCCGCCCAAAAATTTCAAGCCCACTCCTACCGACGCTGCCAAATACGATGGGCAGCAGGAACCAAGATCTTGGATAGACGACTACCTGCAGACTGTGATTCTGCATAAGGGGAACCAGATAGCAGCAATGCAGTGCTTGCAGCTCTACCTAAAGGATTCAGCGCGAGCCTGGCTAAGGGGGCTGCCGAAGGGTTCCATTAAATCATGGGACGACCTAGTAGACGCTTTCGTTGCCAATTTCCAAGCAACATACAAGAGACCCGTCGGGATTGAAGAGTTACGAAACTGCCAGCAAAAGCAGAAAGAGTCGATGCGCTCATACATCGGGAGATTCACCAAACTCCTAAACGCTGCCGAAGATGTATCTGTCGACAGAGCAATCGACGCTTTCAGCGATGGCGTCCGGCGTGAAAGTTACATAGAAGAACTTGGACGTAAAAAGCCAAAAACCATAACCAAGCTAATGGAAATCGCCAACAGCTGGGCTGATGGTGAGGACAACGTGCGAAGGCCACGACAGCGCAGTGACGACGAAGACGATGACTAGCCGAAGCACGACTCGGGTGGCCGAAGGGATCGTCACAAGAGAAGGAAGAACCGCAACTATATGACGACAACAACCTGGTAGCCGCAGGGTACTCTGATCGGCAGGACTATCGGTATGACGATAGAAGAGAACGATCGACAGGACGGTAATCAGAACAACTCTGGGAACCGTGGCAATTATAAACCACGGCAACAGAGGACTCCCGAACTGCCCTACGCTGAGCAGATCAACGCCCCCTGTTACCTGCACTCGTATGTCGATTCTAAGGATGGCAAAATGAAGTCGAGCCACCTGCTCAGGGACTGCCGGCAGTTCATTGACATGCACAAGCTCATCCAGCAGGCAGGCCAGCAACCACCACCACCCCCACCTCCACCGCAGCATCAAGTCCAGCAGGCTCAACCTCATCAACCCAACGAGGCGTTTCCACCACCACGAGGGCAGATGAGCATGATCCATAGGACAGGCGTCTCGAGAAGAGAAATGAAGAAGCTCACCCGAGAGATTAACCTGGCAGAAAGCATCATGGCGAACATCCCTGAATATGTCGAGTGGTCCTCCCAGAACATTACGTTCAGTCGAGTAGATCATCCGATGACCATACCAAAACCAGGACACGCTGCCTTAGTAGTCGAGGCACAAATCGGGGGATTCAAGATGAGCAAAGTCTTCATGGACGGTGGAAGCGGGCTAAACCTGATATTCGTCGACACAATCAAAAGTATGGGGATCACCATGAGGATGCTAGAAGAAACAGACACTTGCTTCCATGGGATCCTTCCAACTGCACCGGGCTACTCTCTTGGCAAAGTTTACCTGAACGTCGTCTTTGGCAAAACCGACAATTTCAGGAAGGAAAAGATCGAGTTTGAAGTAGTGAACTGGGAGTCACAGTATCACGCTATACTCGGGAGACCAGCTTATGCCAAGTTCATGGCTGTGCCGCACTACGCATACCTCAAGCTGAAAATGCCTGGGAACAACGGGACAAACATCACAGTCTATGGAAGTTTTTCACGCTCGGACAATTGTGATCGCGACTTTCAGAGGATTGCTGCGAATTTTGGGTCACAACGAGAAATTGTCGACCCTCTGCCCAAGTTGTCGATACGAGAAATCAAGGAGGAAAAACATGTCAGGGAAACCAAGAAGAAGCCAGCCGACCTTGCTCTTGAAGCATCGGCAGCAGAAGCTTCGGCAGCAAAAGCTTCGGCAGCAAAAGTTTCGGCAGCTGATGGCACAGAAGACATAGGAGACAGCAAGACGCTGGAAACCATTGCCCAGACCCCTGGTGAAATCAACAACGCTGCAGCAACTACTAACGTGGTGAAAAAGCCAGAAGATGAGAAGAACCCCTTCCTTGCTTAAGCAATTTATTAGCGTTTACTCTTTTCCTTTATTTTAAACAGGGCCTTCCTTTTTTCGCCCTCTAGTCTCGTGCTTACCTTATTAATGAGAACTTAAGCTTCAATCCTTTGTTAAGCATTGCAGTAATTCAAAACGTCTAAGCCGCATCACTATGCAACATAGTACGATGCAGAAGATCGTGCTCCAAAAGAAAAGCCTCTACGAGTGCTAAAAGATACAAAGCAAACAAGGATGTTAATCCTTCCCTCTGCTATAGATGCCTCTACGAGTGCCGAAAATAGCAAGAGTTTGGAAATACACATCACACAACCCACGTTCGATATTTTACTTATGGAAATATCAAAGAACAACGGGCTCATCGGCAGAATCATTGCACCCGAAAAATTCGGGAGTGACTGTCGAAACATACATCGGTTGAAAGAAAAGTTGCACATACAACGGGTTTAGCAAGACCTGCAACACACTGATCACTCAAACGTTTGCTGACCAACGAATACGAAAAAACGCTTAAACGGACAATTAAGATTTGCTCCCTCAAAAATTGCCAACGGCAACAACACGGTAAAAGTACATATACATGTATCTACCGAATAAAAAGTTTCGGCTTAACACTTGGATGAAGTAGCCAAAATAACCTATTTACAAAATAACCGTAATCCCTGAAGTCACCCTTGCGGAGTTTCTCTTTCTTCAAGTACCTTCGAATACTCCTCGAGCTTGTCGACAATTATATTGGCAGGCAGCAATACCTTCGGATACAGAGTCTCCAAGTCACCAACCGCGTTGGCAATGGCAAGCAGATTTTGCTGAGGGATAACGTGCAAGCACAAGGGCAAGTGTAAACCTGGCCCCTGCAAAAACTTGAGCTCGCACCAAGTCTCGAATCTTTTTGGCATTCCCGAACTCAGACATCAAAGTCAGCAGCGTAGGGGGAATTGCGTTTAAAGGGAACATCGTCTTCCAAACCACCCTCATAGCTTTGTAGCACTTGTCGAAGAAATGGTGGACTTGCTGAACCCGATCCTGAAATTGTGCGACGTACCGAAGCCTTCGAATGTTCCCGCCGTGAAAATCTCTTCGGCTGAGGACAGCTGGGTTAAAGTGTGCACACGCTCGTGAATCCGTTTGTTCTCTTCCGCACGGTTCAGAGCTATGACTGGCAAAGGAATAAATAGAGGATCAAGACAAGGCATTGTTGACAAAAGGGTGCAGGGATCAAGAAACTTACAGTTCAAACTCTCGGTAGTTTTATGCAGCTCAGTACGAGCGTACCGCTCCACTTCGGCTGCAATCTCGCTCTTCTTATTGACAATAGCAGCTAAGGCATAAGTGATGCGCAGGTCCTTTTCCATCTGAGTGATCTGATCCTTCATACGCTGGATCCGATCACCTTCAGGAAGAGCACCCGAAGAGTCATCGACAAATGAGGGCACTGGGAAAACCTGCAGGAAACAGCGTTAAAAAGGATGACGGATATGGTTAAATTGAGCATCCGAAGTAACTCCCATCGGGAGAAGTGCAAGTAAAAATATCATAAAAAAGGTGTGCTAGCAACATTGCCAGCACGAAGTTTATTACAAACATAAGTTTTGCAACAGAACAATGTTTCACATCAGCTCGAAGATAAGTTTGTTACAAAAATCAAGGGGCTTGGGTCTGAGTCGATAAACTGGGTCCAGCCGATGTCTTTCTTGAAGAAACTAGTTCAAGGAGCTGGCGAGCACAAGTAAGGGCTGACGTTTTAAACGCGCTTAAGTCAACGAATTGCCCATCTTGCTCTTTCGGCAGCTCCTTAGTCATTTCTTCGATGTCAGGCTTAAAGCCGTGACCCATCATAAGTTGGAAGGCAAGGAGGGCACCATAGGTACGCGAAGTACGCTTGAATACCTCGATAACCTCCTTGGTGTCAACCGCGAAGGCATCGATCAACCGCCCTGCAGTTTTGTCCTGCTTGATCTTGGGATAAATCATCAAGTGCATCCGCGCCAGGGCACCTTTTCCCTTTTCAAGAAGCTCCCGCGTAAGCTGGTGGGAGGCGAGAGCCATCGACACACCATTTGCCGGAGAGTTGTTTGGAACTCTGTCCAAGGCAGCGGCAGGGATGTTGGCGGCTTCTACAAGAAAATGAATTGGAAAAGATCGTTGACAAAGGAACGAATCCATAAGTGTAATAATCGACAGAGGTGTACAAAAGAGCTTACCAAGTAGAGCCAAAGAAGACTGACATAGGAGCTCATCCTTTTCAGCTGCCCAGCTTCTTCCTCTTTCAGCCTCTCCTTCAGTTTGCCCAGTTCCTCTTTCAGGGAGTCGACTTCCTGGCGAGCCGTGGCAGCCTTTTTAATGGCGCCGTCCAACTTCGAAGAAGAAGATTTAACCTCCTCCGGCAGTCGAACTTTGTCTGCTTCCAGAGAGGTAAATTGAGAGGCAAAGGCCTCCAAAGAAGATATAACACCTCGCAGATCCTTAAGGAAAAAAGGATGTTTTACAAAGAATCATTAGACAAGGCACATTCCAAGAAATTCGCGTCGTACTGAAAAAGGGGCTTACAGAAGGAGGAGTCGTGGTGGCGGCAGGAACATCTTTCCCCTTGGAAAGGGAAGAAGCAGTCGATGCCTGAGCCGCGGGAGCTGCCTTAGGAGCCGAAGCTTCGGAAGCTGCAGCAGCCGGCGGAACAACATCAGATCTGGCTTTCTTAGACGGAGGCTCAGCGAAACCTTCGTCACTGCAAAAAGGAAATGATCGACAGAAGTTATGAAAAGAATGCGAGAAACAAGGGGACAAAATATGGCAAAAAGGAAGAAGGTACTTACAAATCGAGGAGATCGTCTTCGTCGGCAAAGCCGCCGGTTGATCTCTTCACGGGTGAAGCCCTGGTCTCCTCCACAGCTGCATTAACAAAGGCATCACGATCAGCGTCAACATCACGCACTGATCCCTCTGTGTCGCAAGCGTCATCGGCTGAGGGAGGAAGATCGGTGTGAACAGTTTCAGAATCTATCGGATCATCGTGATCGCTCTCTGGGCCTGTATGCTCGACAGTGTGAAAATCAACGGGTACTGAGGAGCCTCTCCCCTCAGAAGTATCGTTTTGCGAATCGTGCAAATTCCCAGAGACTATGGGGATATGTCGAAGAGAAAAACAAATAAGAACAATGGTAATTATGTTGACTAAGTAAAAGTAGCATAATAATAATTTGAAAGGGGAAGTTACCTCTGGCGGTGGATGTTCGACATCAAGAGGAGTGTAAGAAGATATCAATGGGATCGAGTCTTCTTGACTAAAGAAAGTAAGGCGACGGACTTCATCGAGCAGTTCCTTTTCCGACAGTTCGGCAACATTAATCATGGTTTCATCCTTTGGACCTGAATACAACCACATCGGACGAACTCTGGCCATGACTGGTTGGACTCGACGTTTCAGGAACACCGCTGCCACCTTTGTGCCGACCATAGTTTGGCCATCGGCCTCTTTGATTCGAAGAAATTTAGCAAATAATTCATCGGCTGCTACTCTTTCGTCGGGAGAGAGAATGTTCTTCCAAGAATTCTTAGGCTTGGCTTCAAGGACGTCGGCAAAGCAAGGAAGCTGGGACTCGGGTGACAAGGAATCCTTGACATAAAACCATTTCAGTGTCCACCCTTGCACAGATTCTCTCATTGGGAAATTGAAATAGTTAACCTCCGAACGAGCCACAAACCCCACTCCTCCGGTGACGAGGGACCCATTACTACTGCTGTACCTCTTTACATAGAAGATCTTTTTCCACAATCCAAAATGAGGCTCGATGCCCAAAAACGCCTCGGAGAGGGTAATGAACACGGCGACGTGAAGGATTGAGTTAGGAGTGAGTTGCCACAGTTGGATTTCGTAAGTCCGCAGAAGATGAAGGAGGAACTCATGAGCGGGAAGCGAAAGACCCCGATATAGGAACGACAAGAACATCACGGTAAAACCAGCAGGAGGATTGGGCCGAGAAATCGCACCTGGAAAAATCACATTCCCCTCGTCGGAGGAGATTAATCCCAAGCTTCGAGATCTCTTCTCGTCGCGCTTGGTGATGGTTGACGCTATCCAATCTCCAGGCTTGGCTATCGAGCCTGACGGCACCGGCGGCACCAGAACTGGGGGAGGAGCACTCGGAGCGCTTCCCTTCGGAAGGTTCGAGGAGGATTTGGCGGCGGCGCCTCCGCTGGTAGAACTGGCAACGGCGGTAAGGTTCTTCTTCTTCACCATTGCGAGATCTGGGGAAGATTGGAAAAGCGGTGGTGGCGGCGCAGCAGTTGTGAAGGAAGGAAGAAGAAGAAGGGCGAGCAGACGCTATGGCAAGAGTGGAGAAGATCAGATATTTTCGCTCTTTGAGGATTTTAAGAGAGGGAGAACTTGAGGGCTGAGTGGGCACGTGTCGTCGCTGCCAGTTCTTTAAGTGGACCTTTTCCATTAAAGATTGCGGGAATCAAGGAGGCGCCTCGGTAACTGTACGAGAAGGACGGATATTGCTTAAAAACAGGGCCAGTCAGAGAAAGAATAGGCCCAGCGGGTCGCGTCCTGTCAGTCAAAATCAAGATATCAGCAAAGCGTCATCAATGATGTCATGTGGAATGCTTAAAGCATCCGAAAGAATAAAAGAGTATCAGATGGTGAACTTGAGTCTACGCACGGATTGCAAGCATCCGCGCCTAGACTCGGGGGCTACTCCCATCGGGAGCGCTGGACGCGCACCCGATAGAATGAGGACTTGAAGAAATATGCCTTGAAGGAAGAAATAATTGCTCGACTCGAGTCTGCACCCAGTTGCAAGCCCCCGTTCCCAGACTTGGGGGCTACTCCCATCGGGAGCGCTGGACGCGCACCCGACAGAACTTTTTTGCACTCCAGGATCATGCCCGTGGACTTGATTCTGTGTAGGGTAACGTCGTTTTGCCATCGGCAGTTAACCAGCAAAAGTTGGGCACGTTACTCGTTATCCCTTGTATGAGGAAAATATATCGGATGAACTACGAAGACTTGCAGAAAAACTTCGGCAGAGCAAAATGTTCGAGTGGTACAACTTGAGTCTACGCACGGATTGCAAGCATCCGCACCTAGACTCGGGGGCTACTCCCATCGGGAGCGCTGACGCGCACCCGACAGAAGAAGATGATGCAGATTCAAGAAGAACAAGAACAATCAAGAAGAAGAACATTAGGAGGAGGCATACTTTAGTCTCTACCCGAACTATCTTCGGCTAGACACTCGGGGGCTACTGACGTGGGCATTACCCTTCGGGTAACCGATGTTGCCCTACCCTGTATTTCCTAGTTGGAGGCCCATGAAGGCACTTGGAGGCAAGGCGGCCCATCCGGGTGAAGCACCAGAAGATTCTTTGGCAAGCAAGACAAAGAAGCAGCCGAACAAGGAAAGATTAGATCTGAAATTACTGTAAACCTAATCGTACTCGGTTGGACCTCTTGAGACCTGGCCTCCTATATAAAGGCCAAGAGAGGGGCTACCGAGGGACAATCAATCAGTCTTAGCGATCTTAGCCAACAGAAGCTTAGAGCTAGGTTACCCTAGTATTTAGTCATCTCGACGAGATCTCAGCCGAACTATTCGGCACCCCATTGTAACCCATTATCATCATAATAAAAAACAGACAGGCAGGACGTAAGGGTTTTACCTCATCGAGGGCCCCGAACCTGGGTAAATCGCTCTCCCCGCTTGTCTGTGAACCGATGTCTCGTGTCAGCCTGCAGGATTCCATCAACCCTAAGCCCCTATCGGAGGGCATTGCCGAGGAGCACCCTCGACACATGGGCATGGCCCAAAACTAAAGGTGGCGCAGTATAATCTTGTGTATTTCATCCAAGTCTTCAATCTTCATTATGGTGGCTTCAAAGTTCTTAAATCTCCATGTGTGGCGTCATCTTCAATCCTCACATGTTTGGCACCACCTCCATGCACGAATCATGCTCCAATGCTTGTCCCTCTCGTCCATGCTAGGTCCATCATTCCTAAGAGTAACAAACACATCTGATTTAGGAAGCATCATATTCTCATGTATGCGAGGAATAGTTCCAAGAAACGAAAGTACTTGATAGTTAAGTTTTTCGGCACGAGCTCGAGTGATTGGTCCTTGTATTTGTGGGGCTATAGGTATAGCGGTTGTATCAATAGATGTCATGTCCTCATCATGCTCCCCTTCTTGAATTGAAGTCGTCCTCGAAGCAATCTCATCTTCTTCACCAAAGTAAGGCTTCAAATATGCAATGTTAAATGTTGGACTAACCGAACCAAATTCTGCACGAAGCTCAAGGTTAATTTCACTAACACCTTAAAAGGACCAGCAACACGTGCCATTAACTTAAACTTGCGCAATTCAGGAAAACGATCTTTGCGCAAATGCAACCAAACAAAATTACCATCAAACACAACATTCTTTCTTCCTCTATCACCAGCAATTTTATACTTAGCATTCATATGTTCTATGTTGTCTTTTGTAGTCTCATGAAATTGTAATATCATTTCAGCACGTTATGTAGCATCCAAATTATTTTGCACCGAAGATGGTAATGACAATAAATCAATAGGTGACAAGGGATTAACTTGTCAATGCCTATGGATTGTAGGCTAGGGTTTAGTTAGAAGTAGAGGGCAAGTAGATCTCAAAGGTTTCAGCCGAAAAGTACTCGACGATTATGAAAACTAGGGTTTGCCAACAATGATTCGATTATCTCCTCGCCCCTCGACTCCCCCTTTATATAAGAGGTGGAGCCGAGGGTTTCGTTTTGTACAAGTTACATAGTCCGGGACGGTTTCTAACTCATCCCGCCAGATTTACAAACAACACTTCCTATTACAACTCTATTTTCCTTAATATATCTTGGGCTCTCGAACCTTCTTATTCTTCGGGTAGTGGGCCTTCGTTAAACCCCGGGTACTATCTTTGGCAGGCCCATTTGGGATGCCTATGTCAGTAGCCCCCGAGATTTTGCTTGAATCGTAGAGTCAGGGAAAATCTCCACTGCTTATTCTTATTCATCAATTTAAACTTTTCTATATTTCTTTATATAAATTTCTATATTGTACAGGGATGTTGGTAGTTGGGGCTAGTTCATCTGACGGATCAGGTACTAGTTAACTGCTCTAGTGGCAATCCGCAAAAACCTACTTCAAGATCACGTCCCTGGACATGATCTCGGGATACTGGTGCAAACTTCGACGAGTGCCGCTTAAGGTCTTACCATTCTGTCGAGTCCCGAGTTAAATTTATCGAGTACCTAACGCGTCCGTTAGGATTTTTCTTCGTATCTGTTGATACGGATAAAAGTAGCAGAGCGCAGTCTTCGGCGATGCCACGCCCAGCAGAATGGATTCGGGGTCTTACCTTCGCAAATTTGCGGCATTCAGAAATTGATCGCAACTTTGGCGTTCGAGAATATATTGTCGAGTGCTTTTCCGGCTGTTGGAATGGCACATTTTATCGAGTCAAATATGACTTATATTAATCTCCCGATGGGAGTATATGTAGAGTTAATTATAACTCGAAATATACTCTCTTGCTTTTCTATCTTTCTTTCTTTTTTCTTTTTATATTTCATCGGGCACGCGAACAGCGTTCCCGATGGGAGTAGCCCCCGAGGCTACAGCCAAGAACTTGTGCTTGGTTGTAGGCTCAACATTTTAGTCCACCTTGTCGCTGTATTGCCATTATCTCTCGATATTCTTTCTCTCTCTCTTTTCTTCTTTCCTTTTTTTTTATCTCTCGGGTTGCGCGAACAGCGCTCCCGATGGGAGTAGCCCCCGAGGCTACAGCCAAGAACTTGTGCTTGGTTGTAGGCTCCCACAATTTCTATATTTGCCATAGTCGAAATTTTACTTTTCTCGAAGTAGCCCCCGAGCATTTGGGCAAAAACTTGTTTCTGACCAAAGGCTCCCGAAATATTCAAATAACTTCTCCTGTCGCCATTCTCCTTTTATTTTTCTTGTCGACATATTTTACTTTGTCAAATTCTCTTCAGCTCTGTTAATAGTCGAAATTTTTCTGCCTTGTGGGTCCATTGTTCCCACCACGTTGACACGTCGTGCAAGTGGGGGACACACGTCCTCCGTTTTTCCTGGCGCACGTTCAGTAACGCCTGTTCCATTTTATCTCCATAAAAATACCTTTTTACCCTCTTATCTACTGGCTCTCTTTTCACCACACGATTTCTTCATCCGACGGTTCATTACTTCTCTCGAAGTCTATATAAACCTTTCTTCAACCTCCGTCCTCTCCTTCGCTTTCGCCGCACATCTGCTCCCCTCTGCGAAAACTCCCCTGCGCCCATCTCTTTCTGATCTTCTGCGCTCACGAACACTGCTTTTCCAGTGCTGTTGATGCCACCGCGTGCGCGACTCACCCGCCACAGCACTCCGGAATCCAGGATGGCCGCTGAGGATCTTGAGTGGGAGAGATCCAAAATCTCCAATCAAGATGTCAGTATGCTGAAGAGGCTTGGTCTGATGAAGAAGGAAGACGCCATCCGCTTTCCCAGCGAAGAAAGCTACCCCAAGCCTCCAATGGAGTACCGGGTTAGTTTCGTTGATCATCTCATCCGCGGCCTCTCTACCCCAATCCATGATTTCCTCCGCGGTCTTCTCTTTGTCTATGGGATTCAGCTGCACCAGCTGACCCCCAATTCCATCCTTCACATTTCTATTTTTATCACGCTTTGCGAATGCTTTCTTGGAGTCGCTCCTAATTGGGCTCTTTGGAAGCGCATTTTCTGCCTTCGCCGCAATGGCGCTCACAACGCCACCTACAACATAGGTGGTGTAGTTATCTGTGTCCGAACCGATGTCGATTATTTCGACATCAAATTTCCTGACTCTGTCCAAGGATGGCGCAAAAGGTGGCTCTATATACACGAAGAAAGCGCCAATTCCGTGGAACACAACATAGTTCCTTTCGACGGAAACGCAAAAATTCAACGCCGCTACTCTCGGGACGCCGAAGCTTCCGAAGAAGAGAAGAAGGCGACGAAGCTCTTATGTCTCGTATTCATCAGCTCCAAAATACTCGAGGCAAAGAGTTATCCGGTGTCCAAATCACTGCCTATTTTCTTAGGATTAGAGTGCAGCCTCTTCGGGCTCGCAAAAATCCCCTTTGGACGTATTCGGTGCCAATGACGCCAATAGGCTCTCCAATGATCTTTCTGTGAAGGACTTGGAGAAGCTTATTCGAAGAATTACCTCGCTGAGCAAGAGGGATCCTATTCCTTCCTCTTGTCGCGTGGAACCCTACAGCTCCACCAATCCTCTCCCCGAGGTATTTTGTCTTCTCGAATTTTTATCTTGTTCTGAATTTTCCCTGCATCTCATTGCATTGATATCTCTCTATTTTTCCCTTTGCCACTATTTTCCTGTAGAATCATCCTACTATGGCTTCCCTTCCTCCTCTTCCTGAGGATGGAGAAGTCGAAGAAATGGGCATTGTTACTGACGACAATCAAGAAGCTCCATCCTTTGTGAATGATCCCGTAGATTCTCGAAAATCTGCGGGATCTTCCGAGGACGCTACGTCAGTCCAATCTCCTCCTCCCGCTGTTTCCCCACAAAGGAAAAGGAAGAGGAACGATGTCGAAGATTCCGGCACATCCAAAGCCGAGGAAGTTGTTCCTTCTCATCCGAAGGCGACTTATGATCCTTATGTTGCATCCCTCGTCAGCTCGTAAGTTACCTTGATTTTCTCTTATTTCTGTAGTCGAAGTTTTTTCTTGTCTTGCTTTTTATGCTATTGGTCCTTACTCGCAGTGATGACGAGGAAGAAGTACCCACTCGTGACGTAGCTCCTCGGACGAGCACGTCACACACTTTAGTTATTTCGGAGAAGCCCGTTGAAGGAGAAGAATCGTCGCCTCCTCAACAAAATGTTGATACATCTACTCCTCCTTCGAGCCCCCTTGTCCCTTCGCCAAAAAGGGCAAGGGTTGAAATGATCATTGAGCCTCCTCCTCAATTGAGCAGCTCTTCGTCGCAGCTCTTGGATGATGTAAGTTTGTCGATGTCTATATTTCTTCTATTTTGCTTTTGTAGACCCTTACTTTTTTTAATGCCGATGTTTTCCCCTTCGTTCTTCTTCTTTGACAGCCTATGATCAAGGATCTTATCCGCATAGGGTCCCAATTTATTGGGTACTGCGAGTATGCCAGCAGAGCCGAAGGTAATAACTTTTATATTTACTGTTCTTTCTGAATTTTGCTCCTTTTTGTTTGTCGCAATTTTCTGATCTTTCTTTCCCCTTTTTTATCTTGATAGAGAAACTTGCAGAGGCCAACAAGCGTGCCGACGCACTTGCTCACAAACTAGAGCACAGTGAGGCGGCTCGCGAGAAAGCCGAGCTTGTCGCTAGCGAAGCTAAAGCTGAGGCTGATGACGCCAAAGCAAAGGCTGCTAGTGTCGAGGAACTGCAGAAAAGGCTCAAAGATGCTGAATCTGCCTTAGACGAGCAGAAAGCTGCACAAGCTGCACGTGAACAAGGGATCATCAAGCGTTTGAAGTCGCAAAGTCGACGTACGCTGAGTAATATCATCAATCCCTTCTATTTTATTGTACTTCCTGTTTCTTGGTTTTCGACTAATGTTTTGTCTCGTGTGGCAGCCCAAACAAACCAAGATTTTGATCTGGAGAATCCCGTCAATGACCCTCTCCTTGACGCAGTTTCTCTTACGGAGTTTCATGGGCGTGAAATTCGTGAAGGCGTGGCCAATGCCAGTGCAGGTTTGTCGGCGTTGTTTCCCTACTTCTTCCCGAAGAAAGAGGAACCTTCGACTTTCCTTGCCCTTGCCAAGCTTTTCAATTCATCGGAAGACCTTGGATTGAAGATGCGTCAGGAGAATATGAAGGTTGCTGTCGAGAATACTGTTGCCCTGGTTGCTGACAGCCAACAGACGCTTGATTGGATGAAGGTTGGCGACACCGATCAGATAGAGCAGTCGAGATGGAGGTCGCTGATCAAGGCAGCCAAGCCCAACACGAAGAAGATCTTGGCGTATCTCGGAATCAAGCCATCTTCGACTCCTAGCTCCTCGAGGCCGGAGGTCTAGTTGCATGCCTCCTTGTTTCTTTTTCTGTTTCTTTTGCTCTTGTCGCCATTTTAGCCTTGGCGACAAGTACCCTCTTAGTCCCCCTGGAAAACTTTCTTTTGTAATGTCTGTGTAAATTTTCTAGCAAGGAATGAAATTTCTCTTCGTGCTTTTCATTGATCCTGGGCCTTTCTTTTCCAGTTAATATTTGATAATTACTCGACCCCTCCTTGTTCTGCCGCTGCTTCACTGCATCTTCCTTCTCGAAGAAAGTACTAGTCGACCATAATCTCCTCGAGAGTTCATCAAGCGGACATTTGTCGGAAGATTTGCAAGAACTTCGACGACAACTTCAATCTATGAAGAAACAAACTTTGGCCATGATGGAGCAATCTCGGAAAGCCTCTGAAGGAGAAAAACTTGCTCTTCATCAAGCCAAAGAAGCTATGGCTGCTAGGGATGCTTCATTGTCTTGGAAGCAAAGGGAGCCACAACCCGAGAAAATAGTATGCTTGAGCTAATGCTGGAAGCTAGCACAGATATGCTAGGTACGTTTTTGCTTTCTTTTGATGCCTCCTCTTTATTTTGCTGTGCCTTTCTCCCAATTTCTTGCCCTGTCGAACAGGCTCAGTTCTTGATTCTGCTGCCGAAGATCAGAGAGTGAATGAGAGGACAAATCTTCTTGTTAATCTCTCCCTTAATCATGGGTGTTTGTTCTGGGCCACTCCTGAACGAACCCAACAAATTGTTAGGTTCCAAGATCGTGCTTGCCAAGTGCGCGATTTTCTCGGTTTTGCACGGCGACATTAACCCTTGTCTATAGGAATCTATTTCCATGAAACGAGGTTCCAAAAACTCTTCCCGAATTATTGGAGGTATTCGAGAGATGCTCCTCGCATCCATAACTTTGTGCGGGCTCAACTCACTTCTTGGAGCGAGATTTGCCATGATTATGATAAACATCCGTTATCCAAAGTTGGACCTGACGAAGATTGTTGCTTGGTTGCCTGGCCAAGAAAACGCGTCGGAAAAATGATATTGACTCAATCGATGCGATGGTAGCTCACGTGGCCGAATCGATGATAGATGAACTTCTTCGGATGGACTCGGAGTTTTTTACCAAGGGTTCTTATGCTTGAACATAAGACAACCGGGGGCTTGTCCGTAGATACTATCTTGGGATTTAAACTGACTTGTATTATATTGGAAACCTTGTATCTCACTCTTTTTTGTTTTCCCTCTTCTTTTTTTATATTTCCGAAGGAATTTATTGTATATTGCTGAGGTCCTCTATGTTGTTGAAGCCCCCGAGCCTAACTGGGCGAAGGTTGCACTATTTTTCCCTCCTTGAAATCTGTTGTAATAATACATCCTTGTTTGTCCCTTGGATGGATTGCCAATCTTCGAGTATCTTTGATGTCGAAGTTCTATATTTACATAGCGAGGTTTTTAGACCAAGGCACTTACGATTTTTGATGTGTACACTATATTTATGATTGCGGCTTCCGATTTTGTTATATTTGGCGAGGTATTAATGTACCAAGGCGAAATATTTCGATGAATCTATATTGTATGTATTTTGAGACTTGGGCGTTGAGCCCCGAGCGTGTCGAAAAATAAGAAGTATATCTCCACTATCTTTATTATATTGCAGCACCACGAGCCCGCCTCATTAAAAACCTTTCCCGGCCCCACTCGGTGCCCCGAAAAAGGAAAAGAGTGCGTCTGAAAACTCGTGGGCGTTTCAGTACATTGAAGTTTTTACAAGGACTATATTTTAGCTCTAGGCGTAGAACCGCCTGAGTTGCGCCACGTTCCAGGGGTTTTGCTCCTCCACCCCTGTCTTCTTGTCCTTTATCCTGTATGCTCCTCCTCCAATTACTTCCGTGACGATATAGGGACCAAGCCATGGTGACTCGAGTTTTTCATGACTTTTTTGCGTGAGCCGAAGAACTAAGTCCCCCACTTGAAAAGATCTTGGCCGCAAACGTCGATCTGTGGTAATTCTTCAAGTCTGTTGATATTTGGTGACCCTTGATAATACTTCGTCTCGAGCTTCGTCGAGTGCGTCTACATCGTCTTCCAATGCTGTCCTTGAAGCTTCTTCATTATATGCTGTGACTCTAGGGGAGTCGTGCTCTATTTCTATTGGAAGTACTGCCTCTGCGCCATGGACCAGAAAAAACGGTGTTTCTTGTGTCGCTGTATTTGGTGTTGTTCGGATGCTCCACAACACACTTGGTAGTTCTTCAGGCCAGGTATGCCGAGCTTTTCTAGAGGTCCCAACGAGACGTTTCTTGATGCCATTGCGAGATAATGCCATTGGCTTTCTCGACCTGCCCGTTGGTTTGAGGATGTGCAAGCGACGCGAAGTGCGGCTTGATACCCACTTCTTTGCGGTAATCTTTGAATTCGTTGGATGTAAAGTTACTTGCCATTGTCCGTGACGATGCTATGAGGCACTCCAAATCTGAAGACGAGGCCTTTTATGAATTTTCTTGCGGATGCTCCATACGGCGAATTTATCGGCTTCGCTTCTATCCACTTTGTAAATTTGTCGACAGACTACTAGCATGTATTCCTTTCCTCCTGGCCACGATTTGTGTAACTTGCCCACCATATCGAGTCCCCATTGTGCAAAGGGCCACGACAAAGGTATTGGTGCTAGTTCTGCTGCTGGTGAGTGAGGTTTTGCGGCGAACCTTTGACACGCATCGCAAGTCCTTACTATTTCTTTGGCGTCCTCGATTGCTTGTTAACCGTAGAAGCCTGCTCGAAAAACCTTGGCCGCGATGGCTCGACTACTCGCGTGGTGGCCGCATATTCCTTCGTGCACATCCTTCAAAATTACTCTTCCTTCTTCGGGTGTTACACGCCTTTGCAGAACACCTGAAATACTTCGCTTGTATAGTTCTCCTTTGACCACCGTGAAGGCTTTAGATCGTCGAATTACTCGCCTTGCTTCAAGCTCGGATCGTCGGGTATTTCTTTCCGAGGATGTATGATACATATGCTTGCATCCAAGGAACCTGTACCATCATCACAAGCTCTTGTTCATCTTCATCCTCCGTGATTTCTGCGAGGGTGTCGAAGTTTTTCTTTTCTCTGCACCTTTTTTGACTTTGTAGATCTCTCCGATATTTCTTCCCAAAACACTCTGGCGGGACTGGGAGACACTCGCGACCCGATGTTTGCGAGGACGTCGGCTTCATCGTTGCTCAATCTACTTATGTGGTTTACCTCGCATCCATCGAATAACTTCTCAAGTTCATTGTACACCTCCTTGTATGCTACCATGCTATCATTGATTGCATCACATTGGTTCATAACTTGCTGGGCCACCAATTGTGAGTCGCCAAAGATTTTTAGTCGAGTTGCGCCGCATGCTTTTGCCATCTTCATCCCGTGTATGAGGGCTTCATATTCCGTTTCATTGTTAGATGCGTTAGGGAACGTCATCCGAAGGATATACTTCAATTTGTCGCCTTCAGGTGATATAAGTATGACTCCTGCTCCAGCTCCTTCTACTCTTTTGGACCCGTCAAAATTCATGGTCCGAGGTTCTCGACGAGTGCAGGGGTCCTGTGTTCTGCGACTCCATCCACTCTGCGATGAAGTCCGGCAAAACTTGCGACTTGATTGCTTTTCTTTTTTCATACGTTATGTCCCGAGGGGAAAGTTCTATTCCCCAAAGGGAGACACGACCCGTAGCTTCTGGATTGTTTAGTATATTTGACAAAGGAGCCTCATTGACCACTATGATCGGGTGTGCCGAAAAATAGTGGCGCAATTTTCGTGCTTGTTGTGAACACTCCGTATGCTAGCTTCCAGTGCTGAGGGTACCTTTGTTTTGACGGCGATAAAACTTCAGCGACGAAGTAGGCGGCCTCCGTACTCAGTGGAGTTTTCCTTCTTCTTCTCTTTCGACAACCAGCGCCGTGCTCACCACTTGGGGCGTGGCTGCGATATATAACGAGGAGAGGTTCCTTTTCCTTCGGTGCCACCAAGATTGGTGGTGTCGAAATTTTGCGCTTCAAATCTTCGAAAGCTACTGTCGGCTTCTTCGTTCCATTGGAATTTGTCTCCTTGTTTTATCAAAGCGTAAAATGGTAACGCTTTTTCTCCTAGCTTCGGCGACGAATCTGCTCAAAGCTGCGACTCGCCTGGTTAAGCTGTTGTATTTCTTTCAACTTTGTTGGCTTTCTCATTGTTACAATAGCTTGTATTTTATCGGGATTTGCTTCAATCCCTCTTGCTTGAGACTAGAAACCCCAAGAGTTCTCTGCTTGGGACACCAAAGGAACACTTCGTCGGGTTCAACTTCGAGCGAGAACTTGTTGAGGTTGTCGAACGTTTCCTTGAGGTCCTCTATCAGCGTTGATCCTTCTTTTGATGTGATGACGACGTCGTCGATGTATACTTGCACGTTTTTCCCAATCTGTGTCGCCAAGCACTTTTGCATCATCCTCTGATATGTTGCTCCCGCGTTTTTTAGACCAAAGGGCATTGTTCTGTAACAAAACACGCCATAAGGTGTAATGAACGCGGTCTTTACTTCATCTTCTTCTTTTAACCTGATCTGGTTGTAACCAGAATACGCGTCCAAGGAAGGAAAGACGTTCGCATCCAGCCGTGGAGTCGATAATTTGATCGATCCTCGGGAGGGGAAAGTGATCCTTTGGACAATGTTTGTTGAGACACGTAAAGTCGACGCACATGCGAAGGACCTTAGTGTTTTTCTTTGGCACCATCACGGGATTTGCTACCCATGTGGCTTCGTGAATATCTCTTTGATGAAACCAGCTTCTTGTAGTCGATTTATTTCGACGAGCATAGCTTTGCGGTTTGGTTCAGAAACGCCGCAAGGTTGTTTGATTGGTCTCGTTGTTGGATCCAAATTTAGGTGGTGCTCGGCAAGTTCCCTGGGTACTCCTGGCATGTCAGCTGGACACCATGCGAAGATTTTCCGAGTTCTCACGGAGGAACTCGACGAGCGCGCTTTCCTATGCGATATCCATGTTGTTTGCAATGGATGTCGTCTTTTTCGGATCTGTCGGGTGAATCTGCACCTCCTTAGAATTTTTCTCTCGTGTTGAAAGTTGATTCTTTATTTGGCCTTCCAACGTCCGGCGATACGTCGTAATCCAGTCATGCTTTTCGACGCCAAATATTCCGCTTGCATCCCGAAAGTTTCTGATAATCGATGGAAATCCTTGTCGCACTTATCAGCTAAGGCGAAACTCCCTTTGACCGTGATTGGTCCCTTGGGTCCAGGCAATCTCCATAACAGGTATGTATAGTGTGGTACTGCCATAAATCTAGCATATGCTGGTCGTCCCAACAAAGCGTGGTACTGCGATGGAAAATCCACGACTTCAAACTCCAGTTTCTCGATTCTATAATTTTCTCGGGTTCCAAAGCTGAACGTCGAGGTTGATCTTCCCCAATGGGTAACTTGGTTTCTCCGGTGTGATACCGTGGAACCTTGTGTCCGTTGGCTTCAAGTTTGCTAAGGATATGTTCATCTTCCTCAATGTATCCGCATACATAAGGTTTAAGTCTGCTGCCACCATCTATGAATACTCGAGAAACATCAAAGCCCGCAATAGCTGCTCGGCGAATAAGTGCTTGACCGCCTACGGTCGAGGGACTTGCTTTGCGGATGATCCGCTATGGTGAAACCGATGTCTTGCCACGACCAATTGAGGTACTCAACTGTTGGTGGAGGCATTTTCTCTGCCATGAACACCTGTCTCGAGATTACTTTTTGAGTTCTGTTAGACGGTCTTCCCTTCTGAATCATCGACACCGCTCCGTTTGAATTAGGATCAACATAAGGTGGTGGTGGAGGTGCTGCCGCTATTCTGAGCTGATGCCGATTGTCATCTGTAATCGCGGGAGGTGGCGGTAGATGAACTTCGCTCCTAGGCTCCCGAGGGTTTCTCTGTGCTGCTCGAGCGTGAGCATTTTCTGCATATCTGAACATTGCCTGAAAATTTCGACAGTCTTTCTGCAGGTGCCCTGACTGTCTTTTCCCGTTGCTGTCGAGGAAGAAGTGCATCTGGCACGGTCCGTTCAGCATTTCTTCGGGGGACACGAAAGGTCTTGGAAACCTCGGCCCACTATTTTGTCTGTTGCGGGAGTCGTCCCTATTATCGCTTCGCTGCTCATTGCTTCTCTGATAATCATCTCTGTTGTTTCCTCCTGTGTTTGCCCGAAATCCTGCCGAAATTTGCCCTGGGGCATCATAGTTTGATATCTGCCGAGGAAATCGTCGCCTCGATTGATAATTTCGACCACGGTCCTCCTCGCGCGACTGTGTCGTTTATTGTGGACGAGCGTCTTCTCCGCAATGCTCTGCACCATCTATTTGCTTATCTCCATCTAATTCGCGGATACTCTCGTTTTTTCGGATTGGTCCACTCAACCTTGCATGGTTTTTGCACGTGGACACGAAGTTCTTGACGAATATGTCCTCGAAACTTTCCCAGCTGTCGATAGATCTCGGCGGAAGTTTTTTGATCCAAGATCGTGCGGCTCCACTTAAGTGCACCTGAATACTTTGCATGGCTGTTGCTCTAGTTCCTCCGAGTTAACTTCACCGTCTCGAGGTAATCAATTAGCCGGTCCTCTCGGATCTTGCGAGCCGTCGAACTTTTTGAAGTGATCGGGCAACTTAAATCCCGACGGAACTCGAGTTTTTCGTACTCTCCTTGTGAAGCACGGCAAGCCGCACATATCCTCGTCGTTAAGCTCCGGGATTGCCGATGATCCCTTCGCTTTGTCTCGCTCTATCGACCCTTGCTTGTGCTCCTGCGTCTCTTGCTCCGCTTGGTCCTTCGAGAACTGCCACTGTTGCTGCTTGCAGGTCGTGGACTATTTTGCCTTGTCGCTCCTTCGGGAGGCGATGCTACGAACAGCTGTCCCCATAGCTCCAACCCTCGCTAACGCCATATTGTATAATGTTTCCCTTGGATCTCCTGGGGTGGCCTGGATGCGAGGATGTAAGCTTGTGTCGCCATATACCCAGCTTACGGTGTCTTAGGGATAATATTTCCTCTTGTATCTATCGACATAAAGGACATGTCGAGGTTTTGAACCAAGTGCTCTCTTTACGCTTCGGGTATGTGTTGTAACCTTGATCTTCCTCTGTTCCGAGCCTCCACGTGGCTATCACCGAAACTCTAGATTGTCCACTTAGATCTGCCCTTCTCCTGCTGGATGCGGAAGCTGCCTCCTTTCTCCTGTTCAACTCAGGTTGTCTGTTTTTCTATTTCTCGGGCGGTTCGTGCGAGCCTATATTGATAAGCTTGCGGTTCTGAGCTGTAGCTGTTGTCGTCATTGGCTCCGACCCATCTAGGGCTTTTGCCGCTCTGTCCCGAGGCTGCTGTGGAAGTTGAACTCGACTCGTGGTGTGGGCCCGACATATTTAGTGCCCATACCTCTCCTTAGATCCGAGGGATCGACAAAAGGATTACCCAAATCGTCGAAAGCCTCCGATGTTTCCTCTTGATTGTCGATAGCATAAATCGATGATATTTTGTACTCCGATCTATGTTGGGTTTGGTGACATCATTGTTGAGATTGATGAAGACCTTGCCCTTTGTGAGAGATTTGTCGATGAAGTCGTAGCTGTCGACATCGCTTGAGCCATCGCTTATATATGAGTCCGCAGATGACTCAAACGATGTGTTGCTGAAGATCTTGGCGAGTTTCTCTCTTGCTCTGATGCTGACGTAACGTGTTGCCGAAGTTTCTTCTTCTGACTCAGTTGACGATGCATAGCTTGAAAAATCAGAATCGACCGCCGACGATCCCGACGAAATCGGAATTTCGACACGATACGATCCTTCCTTCTCGACGCGAAAGTGAAACCTTCCGAACGTCATCTCCAAGGGCTCCGCCAGATACGCATATGCATCCAAACGGGAGGGTGGGTGAGGAACAAAATCAACAAGACCAGCAGCGATCTGTTTACCTCGATCCATAGTGTTGCTCCCGGTTGACGATGTCGAAGATCTTGAACGTGCCATCGAGATCAGATCCTTACGCCTCTAATTCCCACAGACGGCGCCAATTGACAAGGGATTAACTTGTCAATGCCTATGGATTGTAGGCTAGGGTTTAGTTAGAAGTAGAGGGCAAGTAGATCTCGAAGGTTTCAGCCGAAAAGTACTCGACGATTATGAAAACTAGGGTTTGCCAACAATGATTCGATTATCTCCTCGTCCCTCGACTCCCCCTTTATATAAGAGGTGGAGCCGAGGGTTTCGTTTTGTACAAGTTACATAGTCCGGGACGGTTTCTAACTCATCCCGCCAGATTTACAAACAACACTTCCTATTACAACTCTATTTTCCTTAATATATCTTGGGCTCTCGAACCTTCTTATTCTTCGGGTAGTGGGCCTTCGTTAAACCCCGGGTACTATCTTTGGCAGGCCCATTTGGGATGCCTATGTCAATAGGTGCGAGGAATAAAACCATACACAATCTCAAAAGGGCACATCTTAGTGGTAGAATGCAGCGAACGATTGTAAGAAAATTCAATATAAGGTAAACATTATTCCCACAATTTTAAGTTCTTTTTCAAAACAGCCCGCAACATAGTAGACAAAGTTCTATTTACTACTTCAGTTTGTCCATCGGTTTGGGGATGACATGTAGTACTAAACAGCAATTTAGTCCCCAACTTAGCCCATAAACATCTCCAAAAGTGGCCAAGAAACTTATTATCACAATCAGAAATAATAGTATTTGACACACCATGTAAACGAACAATTTCACGAAAGAACAAATCAGCAACATGCGTAGCATCATCAGTCTTGTGACAAGGAACAAAAAAATAAATTATGGCATCTTAGAAAATCAATCCACAACAACAAAAATAATATCCCTCCCCTTCTGTGTATGAGGCAATCCCAAAACAAAATCCATAGAAATATCCTCCTAAGGTACACTAGGAACAGGAAGAGGCATATATAAACCATGTGGATTAAGTCGAGACTTAGCTTTTTGACATGTAGTGTAGCGTGCCACAAATATCTCAATATCTCGACGTATATGTGGCCAAAAGAAGTGTGCAGCAAGCACACCCTATGTCTTCTTCACATCAGAGTGACCCATCAATCCTCCTCCATGCGCATCCTGCAACAACAAAAGACGAACAAAACTATCTGGAATGCATAGCTTGTTAGCACGGAACACAAATCCATCATTAAGGATGAATTTGTTCCATGTTCTACCATCTTTACAATTCAGCAACACATCTTTAAAATCAGCATCATGCAAGTATTGTTCATTTATAGTTTCTAATCCAAAAATCTTGAAGTCAAGTTGAGATAACATAGTATAATGGCGCGACAAAGCATCATCAATAACATTATCTTTACACTTTTTGTGTTTGATAACATAAGGAAAAGACTCAAAAATTCAACCGACTTTGCATGGCGGCAATTCAACCTAGCTTGTCTACGAATATGCTTCAAAGATTCATGATCAGAATGTATAACAAATTCTTTAGGCCATAACTAATGTTGCCAAGTTTCTAATGTCCGGACCAACGCATATAATTTTTTATAATAAGTAGAATAGTTCAGACTAGGCCCACTCAATTTCTCAATAAAATATGCAACATGTTTGCCCTCTTGTAATAACACACCTCCTAAAAAATTCCACTAGCATCACATTCAAGCTCAAAAGTCTTATTAAAATCAGGAAATTGGAGCAAAGGAGCATGCGTTAACTTATCTTTCAATATCACGAAGGCTTCTTGTTGTGCATCGCTCCACACAAAGGCCGGGCACATCCTTCTTTGTAAGCTCATTCAGTGGCGCATCAATGGATCCAAAATCTTTAACAAAGCGCCTATAAAAACTAGCGAGGCCAAGAAAACTCCTCACTTATGTGACCATCTTGGGCTGCGGCCAATTCTCAATTGCTTCAATCTTGGCTAGATCAACTTCAATGCCCTGCGCAGTAACAACATAGCCAAGAAACACAAATCAATTGGTGCAAAATACCATACAAACGTGCATCACGTAAAGCATTAAAAAGAACACGTAAATGATCCAAATGATCCTCCAAAGATTTTCTATATATGAGAATATCATCAAAGTATACTGCCACAAATCATCCAATAAAAGCACGTAAAACTTTGTTCATCAGTCTCATGAAAGTATTAGGAGCATTAGTTAAACCAAAAGGCATTACTAACCACTCATATAAGCCGAACTTAGTTTTAAACGATGTTTTCCATTCATCTCCTAACTGCATACGATCTGGTGGTAACCACTACGCAAATCAACTTTAGAGAATATACTAGAACCACTCAACTCATCAAGCATATCATCCAAACAAGGTATAGGGTGACGGTATCAAATGGCAATATTATTAATAGCTCTACAATCAATACACATGCGCGAAGAACCATCTTTCCTAGGTACCAAAATAATAGGAACAACACATGGGCTAAGAGACTCACGGATGTAACCTTTATCTTGGAGAACCTGAATTTTCCGTTGAATCTCTTCGGTCTCTTCAGGATTGGTGCGATATGGCGCACGGTTGGGCAGCGAAGCTCATGGAATCAAGTCAATTTGGTGTTCTATCCCACTAATAGGTGGTAATCCAGGTGGAACATATTGTGGGAACACATCCATGTATTCCTGCAAAAGGTTAGCAACCGCAGGTGGCAAAAAAGGAGGCATATTCTCAAATGAAAACATAACTTCTTTGCAAATAATTGCATAACATTGAGTAATGTGCACATCAAGTTCAGCAATATCAGATTTGCTAGCAAGCAATAAGGATTTTGTAGGGTTCGTAGCATAGAAAACAAAATATTTCTATCGCAAAGACGAATAAATCCAAGATCCAATCTATCGAAAAGCCAAGATCTAATCTATGAGATCGGAGAAACGAGATAGATGAGAAACTAACCCTCGTAGATCCAAAGCCTTAACGAGATCATATCTCGTGGTTGATGTAGATGATTGTTTCGGTGCTACAAATCGGCAGGACTTCCGTACTCGGTCACGCATACGATGTTGATGAAGTCATTCCTCTCCCCATTCCAGCGGGCATCGGAGGTGGTAGATCCCCTCTAAATCCTAGCAGCACGACGGCATGGTGATGGTGGTGGAGGAGAATTCCTGCAGGGCTTGGCCAAGCCTGCGCAGGAAGAAGGAGGAGGGAGAGAGGGGCGGCTAGGGTTTTGGGGAATGATGTGCTGCGCCCCAACCCTCCCCTCCCTCTTATATAGGTGTGGGGGGCAGCCTTAGCCCCTCCTCCAAGCCCTAGGGTCGGCCAAAACAAGGGGGGAAACTCCCCCCCCCCCAAGTTAAGTCCCTATTTTCAAGGGATTTGATCTTATCCACTTGATCCAGCCACATGGGGCTTAGGGGGCTGGTGTGCCTGGCCCATGTGGGCCTATGCGACCCCTCCGGTGACATATGCGTCCCCAATGGGCCTGCCGAAGATGGTACCCGGGGTTTACTGAAGGCTCATGAAGTCGAAGAATATGAAGATCGGATGCCCAATTTGTTGATAAGGAAAGATAGAGTTGTGTTAGGAATAAAGAGATTTGTAACTTTACGGGTTGGACTCAAAGAGTCTCCCGGAATCTGTAAACTTGTGTAATACGAAACCCTCGGCTCCACCTCCTATATAAGGGGAGTCGAGGGACAAAGAGAGGATCGAGTCATTGTTCACGCAACCCTAATTGTCATAAGCAGTCGAGTACTTTTCCGGCTGAAACCCTCGAGATCTACTTTGCCCTCTACTTCCGACAAAACCCTAGTCTACAACTTGTAGGCATTGACAAGTCGATGATTATCAAAATAGTGGTGAACAGCGCAGCGATTACAAGGACGGCTCCCGTCCAAGTAGGCAAAATAATGGTCCAAGGTTCCAGAGGCCGTACATATCTCCCGAAGATATGATGAACGGACCATGCCAAATGCACTTTTATCTCGACAACAATGGAAAGAGGCAGTCAGGACACTTGCAGAAAGACTGTCGAACTTTTCAGGCATTGAACAGGTTTGCAGGGCATGCCAACGCACAGGCAGCAAACAGATACCCTCAGGGGCCAAGGAGTGAGGTTCATCTTCCGCCTCCTCCCGCAATTACAGACGAAAATCGGCATCAGTTATGAATAGCGGCAGCTCCACAGCCACCGCCTTACATCGACACCAACGGTGCGGTCTCGATGATTCAGAAAGCCAGACCATCTAATAGAGCTCAGAAAGTAATTTCGCGACAAGTTTTCATGGCCGAGAAGATGCCGCCACCAACAATAGAATATCTGAATTGGTCGGGACATGACATTGGCTTCACCATAGCAGAACACCCGCAGCAAGTTGCTCGACCAGGGCAATCAACTTTAATCTTACCAGCGGTGATCGCAGGGTTCGACGTATCGCGAGTGTTTATAGATGGAGGCAGCAGTTTAAACCTTATGTACGCAGATACATTGAGGAAGATGAATATATCCCTGGCGAACTTAAAACCAACGGATACGCGTTTCCATGGTATCACACCAGACAAGCCAAGTTATCCACTGGGGAAGATCAATCTCGACGTTCAGTTTGGAACCCGAGAAAACTACAGGATAGAAAGGTTGGAATTCGAAGTCGTGGATTTCCCATCACAGTACCATGCTTTATTGGGACGACCCGCATATGCCAGATTCATGGCAGTACCACACTACACATACTTGTTGTGGCGGCTCCCTGGACCTAAGGGACCAATTACAGTGAAAGGCAGTTTTGCGCTAGCGGACAAGTGTGACAAGGATTTCACCGGCTATCAGAAACTTTCGGGATGCAGGCAGAATACATGGCGTCAAAGCTGACAACAGACTACGACGTGTTGTCAGATGTCGGGAGGCCTCTCAAGGAACCAACCTTTGATACCACCAAGAACTCGAAGGAAGTACAAATACACCCGACAGATCCCAAGAAGACGACAGCTATCGCCACAAATATGGACCTCGCATAGGAAAGCGCGCTCGTCGAGTTCCTCCGTGAGCGCTGGGAAATCTTCGCATGGTGTCCAGCTGACATCCCAGGAGTACCCAGGGAACTTGCCAAGGACCCCCTTAACTTGGATCCATTGGCCAGACCAATCAGACAACCTTTGCGGCGTTTTTCGGAACCAAACCGCAAAGCTATGCTGTCAGAAATTAATCGACTCAGAGAAGCTGGGTTCATCAAAGAGATATACACAGAAGCCACGTGGGTAGCAAACCCAGTGCTGGTCCCAAAGAAAAACACAGAGGTCCTTCGCATGTGCGTCGACTTCACGTGTCTCAATAAACATTGTTCAAAGGATCACTTTCCCTCCCAAGGATCGATCAAATTATCGACTTCACGGCAGGTTGTGAAGTCTTTCCTTCTTGGATGCATATTCTGGTTACAACCAGATTGGACTAAAGGAAGAAGATGAAGTCAAAACAGCTTTCATTACCCCCTATGGCGTGTTCTGCTACATAACAATGCCCTTCGGGTTGAAAAACGCGGGTGCAACATATCAGCGGATGATGCAAAAGTGCCTTGCCACGCAGATTGGCAAGAACGTTCAGGTGTACATTGACGATGTCGTCATAACAACAAAGAAGGGGTCAACTTTGATCGATGATCTCAGGGAAACCTTCGACAACCTCGACAAGTTCTGCCTCAAGCTAAATCCGACGAAGTGCTCTTTCGGCGTCCCTGCGGGAGAACTTCTCGGGTTCCTGGTGTCAGCAAGAGGAATCGAGGCTAATCCGGAGAAAATTCAGGCCATCGTGACGATGTGGAAGCCAACAAAGTTAAAGGAGATACAACAATTAACTAGACGAGTCGCAGCTTTAAGCAGATTCGTCGCCAGGCTAGGAGAAAAGGCGTTGCCATTTTACGCCTTGATTAAGCAAGGAGAAAAGTTCGAGTGGAACGAGGAAGCAGATAGAGCTTTCGAGGATCTCAAGCGCACAATCTCGACACCACCAATACTGGTGGCACCAAAGGAAAAAGAACCTCTCCTATTGTATATCGCGTCCACACCTCAGGTGGTCAGCACAGTACTTGTGGTTGAGCGCGAAGAAGAAGGAAAACTCCATGGAGTACAGAGGCCGGTATACTTCATCAGCGAAGTTTTATCTCCTTCAAAAAAACGATACCCGCATTATCAGAAGCTGGCGTACAGAGTATTCACAACAACAAGAAAGTAGCGAGACTATTTCTCGGCACACCCGATAATAGTGGTCAATGAGGCGCCTTTGTCCAATATACTGAATAACCCGGAAGCTACGGGTCGTTTGTCCCTTTGGGGAATAGAGCTTTACCCTCGGGACATCACATATGAAAAAAGAAAAGCAATAAAGTCGCAGATATTGCCAGACTTTGTCGCAGAGTTGATGGAGTTGCAAAATATGGGACCCCCAGATTTGTCGAGAACTTGGACTATGAATTTCGACGGGTCCAAAAGGTTAGAAGGAGCTGGAGCAGGCGTGATACTAGTTTCACCCCAAGGAGACAAGTTGAAGTATGTACTGCGGATGATGTTCCCTAACGCCTCTAACAACGAGGCAGAGTACGAAGCACTGATACATGGGATGAAGATGGCAAAAGCCTGTGGCGCGACCCGATTAAAAATATTCTGCGACTCCCAATTGGTGGATCAACAGGTGAGGAATCAATGTGACCGTGTCAACAACAGCATGATAGCATACAAGGAGTTATACAATGAGTTAGAAAGACTCTTCGACGGGTGTGAGGTAAATCATGTTAGTAGACTCAGCAATGATGAAGCCGATGTTTTGGCAAACATCGGGTCACAGTGTTTAGCTATACCACCCGGGGTATTATGGGAGGAGATAAGTGAAAGATCGACCAAGGCAAGAACAACACCCAACACAGCAACACATGAAACTCCGTTTTTTCTGGTTCATGGAGCTGAGGCAGTGCTGCCGATAGAAATAGAACACAATTCCTCGAGAGTGGCGGAGTTTGATGAAGAAACCTCAAGAAAGGCGCTGGAAGACAATGTGGATGCACTTGACGAAGCTCGTGACGAAGTACTGTCCAGAGTCGCCAAATATCAGCAATATATGAAAAATTATCACAGTCGACGATTGCGACCAAGATCTTTCCAAGTCGGTGATTTAGTTCTTCGGCTTACTCAAGACAACCATGAAAAACTCGAGTCACCATGGCTGGGACCATACATCGTCACAGAAGTAATCGAAGGAGGAGCGTACAGAATTAAGGACAAGAAGACAGGGATCACGGAGCCAAATCCCTGGAACGTGGCGCAGCTTAGGCGATTCTACGCTTAAGTCGAAATATAGTCTTCTATGTAAACATACAATGTACTGAAATGCCTGCGAGTTTTCAGACGCACTCTTTTCCTTTCAGGGCACCGAGTGGGGCTGGAAGGTTTTTAATGAGGCGGACTCGAGGTGCTGCAATATAGTAAAGATATTGGTGATATACATCTTTTTTCTTCGACAGGCTCGGGGGCTCGTACCCGCAAATACAATATACACTCAATAAAAAATATTTGCCTTGGTTCAAAACACCTCGCAAAACCAGTAAAAATAGTAGTCACCGAAACGCTCGGGGGCTTTAAGAAAGGAAAAAATAGACAAGTTATTCTACAATATACACATGGTTTATTACATGCAGGGCCTCTTCACAAGGAAAAATCTCGACAGGACAAAACAAGTCCTTATTCACGACACATCAGGTTATCTATGTTGACTCTATCTTCATCGGCAGACGCACCCATGAAATTAGCATAATGACCCTCCATGAAAAAGTCAGCATCCATACGCAGGAGATCATTGATCATATCCTCGGCTACAGGTGTCACCTTTTCATTGATTTTGTCGACAGATCTCCGCCGCCCCTTCAACTTGGCATGAACAACTTCAACGACCTTGGTCATCTCCAACTTCGAGTGACGAATTTGTAGCATAATCAGAGCAAATCTAGCACCAGCTACCAACTGGGCCCTTACAAAACCATGGATCTGCTGAGCGTTTTTGAACTTGTTCATAACCTCAGGAAGTGTCTTGGGCTGAATATTTCGCGGGAACATAGCATTATAGACCATGGCCAAAGTCTTAGTGCAAAAATCAAGGTATTGTTGGACCTGGCCTGCACGGTCTTGGAATCTGACAATCTGTCGAGTACGGTCAGGCGTAGCCCAAAAATTGGAGCCATGATCCAGAGCAAGCTTGATAAATGCGTTGGATCTCGCATCTACCCGTTGGTCTTCAGCATCAGCATCCAAAAAAGAACCTACTCGACCGAAGTATCATAATAAGCGACAAGACCGAAGTATCATAGTAAGCGACAAGTTAGCATGCAAGTAAAAAGGACTTCAGTCGAAGAAGCATACCCGCCATATCCAGGCTGGCGTCAGTCATCAGTTGAAGCATATAATCTTCTCGAGAGATGCTACCGTAGTTCATTCAAATTCTGACCTGGGTCAGCACTCGAAGAATCCTCGTTGAGATTATCAGCGGAAGTTTTCTTCGAGAAGGAAGAAGCGGGCAAGGCATTCGAGGGACGAGGAGCCGCAGTATAGTTGTCAAAAACCAACTGGAAAGAAAACATCGACATCAATAACTTGGCAAAATAGCACTTCATTGATTCATTTTGGATATTTACACGTGCGTTACAAAATAGAGGGTTCCTAGAGAACCAATGATAAACTGTCGCAAAAGATGCTACGGCGACACTAACAAAAGAAGAACAAAAAAGACAATCAGAGACAAGTTGGTCTACTTGACCTCCGGCTTTGAAGCACTAGGGGAAGGAGTTGGTTTGTATCCAAGGAAGAAGAGGATTTTCTTTGAGCTCGGCTTGGCAGCCTTAATCATTGACTGCCACTTCTTCGTCTCCATATTCTTCACGTCACCAACCTTTGCCCAGTCGACGCTTTGTTGGCTCTCGGCAACCAATGCAATGGTGCCTTCAACGCCAATCTTCAGGTTTTCTTGTCGAAGAGCTAGCCCAAGATCTTCCTTCGGAATGAAGCGCTTGGCAAGCGCAGCAAAAGAGTTGGGCTCATCTGTCTTCGAGAAGAAGTAGGGGAATAGCCGCGAAAATGCCGCCTTGGCATCAGAGATGCTCTAGCGCACTTCATCCCCATAAATTTCGAGGAGAGAAAGGGCGTCGAGGAGGCGATCATCTTCGGGCTTTTCAAGTTCATATTCCTGGCTCGTCTTCCCTGCTAAAGCAAATTCCAGATTACTGACAAGCATACGCAAAAATTAAAGACAACCCGAGGAAAGTGATGGGTACTTACTGACAAAGCGTCGATTTTGCGACTCCAAGCGAGCGGCGATATCAGCTTCACGAGCGACCTGTTGGGATGTGTGCTCACTCTCAAGGCATTTTCAGCGTCATGGAGTCTCTTTCAAAGACTCTCAACTGAGGCGGATTTTAGCTCCGCTTTCTCACGGGCTTTTTCGCTTTTTGCCAGCTCGAGAGCAAGATCATCGGCGCGCTTATTAGCTTTGGTGAGAGCCTCTGGTAAAATACAGCAACAAAAGTTACAACAAAGTAGCGAAGAAAAAAGTGTTCGACAAGGAAGAGATAAGAGAAGTACCTTTCAAACTATTCGCATGGTCGCGGTACCCAACAAATTGAGTACCAAGACGAATAAATTGTTGCATCAGAGGCTGAGAAAACGAAAAAGGGATAAGAAAGCCAGAAGAAGAAAAGTTCGACACCAAAAAAAATGGGTGGTAAGGCCACTTACATCATCCAGAGCGGAAGTCGACGAATTCCCGGGTAGAACGTTTGATCCTTCGACAGGTTCAACCCTCGCCTTCTTCGGCGAAGGGGCACGGGGGCTGCCGGGAGGAGTCAAGTTCCCTATATCCCGCTGAGGCGGCGAGTTTTCTTCGGTAGCAGGGTGAGTCTCGAAAAGCACCAAGGTATGTGACGTGATTGTGTGAGCAGTCACATTAACAATGGGGTCCTCTTCTTCGTCACCACTACGCATCAAAAGATATATGAGGGTATGCAGAAAAAGCAATATAGCAAAAAATACAAAAGGCGATGTAAACTTACGAGCTAACAAGAGCATCGTCGTAAGGGTTGAAGGCTTTCCCCTCTTTTTCGGGAGAAGTCTCCTCGACAGGAGATTTCCCCGATTTGGAGGTGCCGGAATCTTCGAGCTCCTCCCTCTTCCTCTTATTCTTCGGGAAAGCAGCTGAAGGGAGCAAACTCGAAGACTCAGAAGCCTCGGTTTCATTTTCTTTTTCAGAGGAAGCCACGGATTTGTGAGAACCCGCAACTTCACTCTCAGGGCGAGAAGTGCCCTGGTTATCGTCAGTGACGACGGTTCGTTCTTCGACTTCCCCGCCCTCAGGGAGGGGAGGAAGAGAAGATAAAACTTGATGTTTCTACAAGATGACAAGATATGTCGACAATCAGTTATACAAGGGAAGTCAGCAAAATAGTAGTCTACAAATGTTAAAAACTCGGAAGGGCAAAAATAGTTCACCTTGGGGAGGGCGTTGGTGCTGCTGTACGGCTCGACGCGGCAAGATGATGGAATGGTGTCTTTCTTGCTCAGCGACGAAATCTTCCGGACAAGCCTCTCCAAGTCTTTTATCGATAGATCCTTGGAGAAGCGATCCACGTCTTTCGCGCTAGCATACATCTAGAGAGGGTTCTTGCGAGCCTGAAGAGGTTGCACCCTAATGATACGTCTCAAACGTATCTATAATTTCTTATGTTCCATGCTAGTTTTATGACAATACTCACATGTTTTATATACACTTTATATCATTTTGATGCATTTTCCGGCACTAACCTATTAACAAGATGCCGAAGCGCCAGCTCTCGTTTTCTGCTGTTTTTGGTTTCAGAAATCCTACACAGGAAATATTCTCGGAATTGGACGAAACAAAAGCCCACTGTCTTATTTTGCACGGAGCCTTCCAGAAGTCCGAAGAGGAGACGAAGAGGGGCGACGAGGCGGCCACACCCTAGGGGGGGGCGCAGCCCCACCTTTGGGCGCGCCGCCCTATGGGGTGGGCCCCTCGAGCGTCCCCCGACTCTGTCCCTTCGCCTATATATTCTCTCCGTCGCGAAAACCCTATCACCGAGAGCCACGATACGAGAAAAGTTCCAGAAACGCCGCCGCCGCCAATCCCATCTCGGGGGATTCAGGAGATCGCCTCCGGCACCCTGCCGGAGAGGGGAATCATCACCGGAGGGCTCTACATCACCATGCCCGCCTCCGGACTGATGCGTGAGTAGTTCATCCTTGGACTATGGGTCCATAGCGAGTAGCTAGATGGTTGTCTTCTCCTCTTGTGCTATCATGTTTAGATCTTGTGAGCTGCCTATCATGATCAAGATCGTCTATTTGTAATGCTACATGTTGTGTTTGTTGGGATCCGATGAATATAGAATACTATGTCAAGTTGATTAATTGATCTATCATATATGTGTTGTTTTTGTTCTTGCATGCTCTCCGTTGCTAGTAGAGGCTCTGGCCAAGTTGATACTTGTAACTCCAAGAGGGAGTATTTATGCTCGATAGTGGGTTCATGCCTCCATTGAATCTGGGACAATGACAGAAATTTCTAAGGTTGTGGATGTGCTATTGCCACTAGGGATAAAACATCGATGCTTTGTCTAAGGATATTTGTGTTGATTACACACTACAAGAAAAGTTCTGATAGACAACGTCCCAAAATCGTCCGCTAAGGGGTATTTTTCGTCGCCTATGGGCCTAACCCGACGATATGGGTTCTGTTGTCGAAACTGCGTCACGCAAAGTCCTACGACGATTTTTTCGGTCCGTCGCGCTTGGGCGCCCTTCCGCCACGGAAAATCGGACCGTTGCCCAAGTGTTTCCGGGAGCCCGTTGACTGCTGACGTCATGCAAACTAACACGTGGCAGACGCCGTTAACTGGCAGTTAACGGCGGTAACCGGCTGAAACCCCGTGGTAGATGGTAGGCCCACACGAGGCCTGCCACGTCTTAAGCGGGCCGGCCCATTAAGTTTGCGGGCCGGGCCAGCTGACTTAGTTTGACCGGTCAACTATATAACTGGGCTGGTCCATTAGTTACGTGGGCCGAGCCTAACCTCTAAGGTTGACTGGTCAAAACTTTAATGGGTCGGCCCACTAAGCATGTGGGCCGGCCGAATGCACTCGTTTGACCGGTCAACAGGCAAAAGGGCCGGCCCACAAGACATGTGGGACCCACTTTCCTGTTATCGGGCCGGCCCATTTAACAAGTGGGGTCCACCTTAAAGCAACTGGGCCGGCCCAATTAGCCTATGGGTCCCACTTTCCTGCTATCGGGCCGGCCCATTTAGTACGTGGGGTCCACAATAGATCAAATGGGCTGGCCCAACAAGAAAGTGGGCCGGGCCAAAAACACATTTGGGTCCCACCTTCCCGTAAAAGGGCCGGCCCATTTAGTATGTGGGGTCCACCATATAGCAAGTGGGCCGGCCCAACAAGATAGTGGGCCGGGCCAAAAACACAGGTGGGTCCCACTTTCCTGTTAAAGGGCCGGCCCATTTAGTATGTGGGGTCCACCATATAGCTAGTGGGCCGGCCCAACAAGAAAGTGGGCCGGGCCAAAAACACAGGTGGGTCCCACTATCCTGTTAAAAGGGACGGCCCATTTAGTGTGCGAGGTCCACCACAAAAGCTTTTGGGCTGGCCCAACAAGTTAGTGGGCCGGCCCAATTAGTATGAGGGCCGGCCCAATTAGTATGTGGGGTCCACGGTAAATCAGGTGGGCTGGCCCGACGAGTTAGCGGGCCGGCCCAATAAGCTTGTGGGGCCCAATTTTCTGTTACTGGGCCGGCCTAGTAGTGGGTGGGGTCCACCTTAAAGCAAGTGGGCTGGCCCAATAAGTAAGTGGGCCAGCCCGTTTAGTTGGTGTTTATATGCCGACATAATAGGCGCTTTAGGATTTTGCGGGCTGGCACATATGTGATTTCGCTTAATTGGGTCGTTTAAGGATGGGAATTTGTGATTTAGATACTGAGAATATTTATGCAGCACATGATTTCTGTCGGATAGCCTCACTTACCACAAGCACCAAAAGAAAAAATGCGCGAAATAACTATAAAAACTAACTAAATATTACATCAGCTGCAAGGCTTTGAAAAAATATTACAGAACCCGGAGAAATTGAATGGTAATTAAACCTAGCAATACAATGAAGCGATCCGGCAATCTTTTAAGTTGTCCATGCAGCACCTATATCTAAAACAAAGACATTACAAGTTAAGACAGCAACAATGGAAAGGCAAAGACACTACAATATTGTTTGCCAAAGAATTTGGAACTCATCATTTTGTCGTTATAACAAGATTATTGTAATGCGCACAATAAGCAAACAAAGAGTGCATGCCGCATACCAACATCCAATATAACAGAGCATGTTAGAATGAAACAACAGACTTACTACTGTCGAGTCCCATGCAAACCAACATGTTCAGGGAGTACAAAATTGGCATGAACAACATAGTAGCATGCTATAAATTTTGTAACAACGATCGAGCAAGATGAAGTTATGATGTCTACATCTACGAAAGCGAGGAATGTAAACCAAAAATAGAAGTTACGATGGCAAAAGCTAAAGAGGAGGGAATGTGAACCAACATGTGCCAAGTGCAATTACTTCATATTGGCTGTGAACTAAATAATACTCCAGAACTTATAGTGAAGGGGATGCAAATCAAGATGTTTCGGGATATAAACTTGTAATGAGCAACACATAGAGGATAGTTAATGATGGAGCTTAGGATGGACCAGATACAGAATATAGTGGGATCACCTGTGAACTTGTATAAGAGGGAATGCAAACCAATATGTTCAAGCATTCCATATGTGAGCGTCATGCCAAGTCAGAGAAACAAGTCAATAATGCAGCTTTTGAAGAACAAGATGGCACGCAAAATTATTATCTAGTAGTATGACAAGTTTATTTGTACTACAGGCTAGATAGCAGAGTGATAGCATGCCAAACTAAGTCCTTACTTTGTTATCTTACAATGAACTAGATACAAAACAATGGCATCACCTGTAGTACAGGGAATGCAAGCCAACATGTTCATGGAGTAAAAAATTGGCACAAACAACATAGTAGCAGGCCATAATTTTTGTAACAACGACTGAGCAAGATAAACTTATGATGGCTAGATCTACAGAGTAGGGAATGTAAACCAAATATAGAAGTTATGATGCCAAAAGCTATAGAGCAGGGAATGCGAACCAACATGTGCAATTACTTAAAATTGGCCATGAACTAAATAATAGAAGGATGTTACTATAATAGCTAGGAATAAAACAGATAGGAGTTATAATGGCATCACTCATAAACTTGTAGATAAGGGAAACAAATCAATTTGTTTCGGGATATAAAGTTGTAATGAGCAACACATATAAGCAGTTACTTTGTTAGCTTACGACGAAGTAGATAGAAATAACAATGGCATCACCTGTAGTACAGGGAATGCAAACCAACATGTTCAGGGAGAACAATATTGGCATGAATAAAATAGTTGCGACCTATAAATTTTTTAACAACGACCGAGCAAGATAGAAGTTATGATGGCTACATCTACGGAGCAGGGAATGCATACCAAAATGTTCAATCGCTTAAAGTTAGCAATGAACTAGAAAATAGAAAGGTGTTACGGTCATATCTAGGGATGAACTAAAAGAGCTTCGGACAAACAAGCATCCGAACCCGGAACATGGCGCTAAAACAAGGGACTTACATTAGGAGAAGCACTCTGTGGGAGTCACAGCAGATCTTCCTGGGGTTGATAGATCCGGTGATGAAGTACGCTACATGTGCTACTTGGGGTTGGAGAGACGGACATTACACTTCATGGTTACTCATCTCATCTGCAAAAACGTAACGGTGCGTCGTTAGCACAAACAGGTTCCCCCAAGATTAAACAAGAACTTGCAGGCAAGCAATAGAAAAGCGACAGTAGAAGAGTTTAGATCATGCACGGCGCCGGTGAAGCAGATCCGGTTCATGCACTGCGGTGTCGGTGAGCAAGATCCGATGCGGTGGAAGACGGATCCGGTGAAGCGGCTCCGGTGGGGTGGACGATACCGCAGCCGAAGCGACTACGGTAGACTGCTGGATGAGCATATGGTTTCGAGGTTCGGTGGGGATGATCCGGTCCGGTTGATGAAGGCGTCGATGAAGCGGCTCCTGCAGGCAGCCGGATGACGAGGATCGCGAGGGCTCGGGTAGGCCAGGGAAGTCCGGCGTGGATGTTCCGGTGCGGTGGTCGTGGAGGTGGGAGAGAGAGGGACTTGGGAAGTTCCGGTGGGTGGTCTGAGGGAAATGAATTTTTTTTGGGAGGGTTTCCGGGCTAGGGAGGTGGTGCTCCAAAAAATGACGGGCATACCCCCCACCAACCGACTTTGTTGTCATCTCCACAGGGGTAGAATGGGAATTTGGAAGCGTGTGAAATTTTTGTATTTTGTGGGCGGGAAGTTTTGCCGCTATGAGATTTTGAATTTGGCTAAGGTCCAACTATAATGATAAACAATTGTGAGACCGTACTAGTACCTCTGTTCAAGGCCGAGTGCAAAATCAAATCATCATCACCTTGAATATAGGTCACTACTACCTCCATACCGGTTTAATAGGCAAATACGCATTTCGAGAAAGAAGTTTGACTACAAATTTAGTCAACAAAATACGAGATATATGATACTAAAAATTATACCATTGGATTCATATTCAAAAGAAGTTTCCAATAGTATAACTTTTATGATACATATTTTATATTTTGTTGACTAAATTAGTAGTTGAAGTTTTTTCTCGAAATGCGTAATAGGCCTATAATCCGGTATGGAGGTAGTACCATGATCATGATCTATCTTCTGGACAGAGATCCAGTGCCCCCACGTTCACAAGGCACAACGTGACCCGAGGCTTCCCATCCACCATTCGTTTCAATCCAACTGCAAGGAAAGCAACAGCGTGACCCGATTAATTTCTGCTGAACTGAAGAGCTGTTGTGTTCTCTCGAACCTGAAGAAATAGAGAAGGGAACAAAAGATGATTTCGGTTCCGAGCGCATCTGGCCGGGCCAAACATACGTTTGGTACAAACTCCAGCGGGACGACGCATAGTGACTGGGCCGTTCGCAGTGACGCAAACATGCCCAAATATGCGTCTCGGATCCGTCGCGTGGATGATGCGTGGACGCGTAAAGTGTCCCCTCGTGTCGTGGATATGACCACGGCAGATGCTACCGGGGGCAGCACTTCGTTGATGCGGGGGCAAGGAAACATGGCCATACGCGGATCGAGGTGCACAGGACGCAAGGGTTTACCCAGGTTCAGCCCCTCCGGAGAGTAAAGGGCCTACGTCCTGCTAGATCTTTATTGCTCAGTGGAGAATTACAATGGGGGGCTCAGCCGGCGGCTACGCCGAGAGCTTACAAGGGGAGATTGGATCTCAGATAACGTGTCCTTTAGGGTTTTAGCTCGGGGGTTTATATGGACACCCCCGATCTAGGGTTACATGGAGATAACTCCGAATCACACAGTTGCTACTAATCCGGGATTCGCTAGCTCTCCTGCGCGCAATCCCTTCATCCAGTCGCACGGGCCTCCTCCTTGGATCAGGGGCCCAGTCGCTCCATGGCCCAGTCGCTTAGGCCGACTGGCAGCCCAGCTGGGTCTTCCTTCTTCATAACGAGTAGGGCTGGCGACCCACCCCCTACGGGTGTATCCTACGTGAGCTATTCCTCCGGCGGCGACCCGACTCGACTCTGGGATGTCGGGGTTCGTGGGTCGGGCGACCCGGACTTCTCCATCCGGATTGTCGAAGTTGAGGCGCGCACTGGGGAAGCCTTGTGCCTGGATGCGTTCCATGCGTGCGCGATTTCGCTCGTTGCGGTAGTGGGACACGGCTCTCACCGAATCTTGTTCGAGGCGGAACTTCTGCCGCTCCACGAGCTCCCTCTTCCGTTGCTCCTCTAAGGCCGCTCGATGTGCTTCGATCTCGGCCGCGGTCGCGGTGGGAGGAAGCGGCGTGGAGAAGGGATCTTGTGGAGGTTGATCTCCTTCACCAGCCTCCATGAAGACGGCAGTGGGGTATTGGTACCGGGCTTCATCGACTGAGTCCGAGTCGGAGTCGCTGCTGAAGAGGGGGAGGACAGAGTCGTCCTCAAAGTCGCTCAGGTTGGAGACTGGGGTGATGGAGTCCCCGAGCGAGGCTGCGACTATGGAACCGGCGACCGACGCTGTGGCGATGGACTCGGCGGTTGATGCTGCGGCGGCCGAGTCGGCGTCATCTTCCAAGGCCTGCTCGGCCTCCGTGTGGACCTCGCCCGTGAGGGGGAGAGTTGCGGTGAGGAGTTGTCCCGGCGCGAAGGGATCATGCCCCTGGCTGGGGCGAGTTTCGCCGGGGTCGCTGACTCCGGTGAGCCCGACGAAGAGATTGATGGTGCCGACCGGCACCATCCAGGCGCACGCGAGGGGAGTCGAAGCCGGCCGGTAGGAGCTCGGCTGGATGTGGAAGAAGCCGCCGGTGGCGATCATCCTGCCGGTGGCGACTTGCCGGCGTATCGGCGAGTAGGGCCTCGCCGCGGCTCGGAGGCTTGATGTTCCATGCCCCACGGTGGGCGCCACTGTCGTGGATATGACCACGGCAGATGCTACCGGGGGCAGCACTTCGTTGATGCGGGGGCAAGGAAACATGGCCATACGCGGATCGAGGTGCACAGGACGCAAGGGTTTACCCAGGTTCAGCCCCTCCGGAGAGTAAAGGGCCTACGTGATGGCGTGTATTTCACACGTTCGTTGGGCAACCCCAAGAGGAAGGTATGATGCGCACAGCAGCAAGTTTTCCCTCAGAAAGAAACCAAGGTTTATCGAACCAGGAGGAGCCAAGAAGCACGTTGAAGGTTGATGGCGGCGGGATGTAGTGCGGCGCAACACCGGAGATTCCGGCGCCAACGTGGAACCCGCACAACACAACCAAAGTACTTTGCCCCAACGAAACGGTGAGGTTGTCAATCTCACCGGCTTGCTGTAACAAAGGATTAACCGTATTGTGTGGAAGATGATTGTTTGCAGAGAAAATAGTAAAAACAAGTATTGCAGCAGATTTGTATTTCAAGTATTAAAAGAATGGACCGGGGTCCACAGCTCACTAGAGGTGTCTCTCCCATAAGATAAAAGCATGTTGGGTGAACAAATTACAGTCGGGCAATTGACAAATAGAGAGGGCATAACAATGCACATACATGACATGATAAGTATAGTGAGATTTAATTGGGCATTACGACAAAGTACATAGACCGCCATCCAACCGCATCTATGCCTAAAAAGTCCACCTTCGGGTTATCATCCGAACCCCTCCAGCATTAAGTTGCTAAACAACGGACAATTGCATTAAGTATGGTGCGTAATGTAATCAACAACTACATCCTCGGACATAGCGCCAATGTTTTATCCCTAGTGGCAACAGACACAACACAACCTTAGAACTTTTCGTCACTCGTCCCATGTGTCAATGCGAGCATGAACCCACTATCGAGCATAAATACTCCCTCTTGGAGTTAAAAGTAAAAACTTGGCCGAGCCTCTACTAGAAACGGAGAGCATGCAAGATCATAAACAACACATGTATAATAACTTGATAATTAACATGACATAGTATTCTCTATCCATCGGATCCCGACAAACACAACATATAGAATTACGGATAGATGATCTTGATCATGTTAGGCAGCTCACAAGATCCAACAATGATAGCACAATGGGGAGAAGACAACCATCTAGCTACTGCTATGGACCCATAGTCCAGGGGTAGACTACTCACTCATCACTCCGGAGGCGACCATGGCGGTGTAGAGTCCTCCGGGAGATGAATCCCCTCTCCGGCAGGGTGCCGGAGGCGATCTCCTGGATCCCCCGAGATGGGATCGGCGGCGACGGCGTCTCGCAAGGTTTTCCGTATCGTGGCTCTCGGTACCGGGGGTTTCGTCACGGAGGCTTTAAGTAGGCGGAAGGGCAAGTCAAGAGGCGGCACGGGGGCCCAGACCATAGGCCGGCGCGGCCGGGGTGGGGCCGCGCCGCCCTAGGGTTTGGCCACCCCGTGGCCCCTCTTCGTCTCGTCTTCGGACTTCCGGAAGCTTCGTGGAAAAATAGGCCCCCGGGCTTTAATTTCGTCCAATTCCGAGAATATTTCGTTACTAGGATTTCTGAAACCAAAAACAGCAGAAACAAGAATCGGCACTTCGGCATCTTGTTAATAGGTTAGTTCCGTAAAATGCACGAATATGACATAAAGTGTGCATAAAACATGTAGGTATCATCAATAATATGGCATAGAACATAAGAAATTATCGATACGTCGGAGACGTATCAAGCATCCCCAAGCTTAGTTCTGCTCGTCCCGAGCGAGTAAAACGATAACAAAGATAATTTCCGAAGTGATATGCCATCATAACCTTGATCATACTATTTGTAAACATATGTAGTGGATGCAGCGATCATAACAATGGTGATGACATGAGTAAACAAGTGAATCATAAAGCAAAGACTTTTCATGAATAGTACTTCAAGACAAGCATTAATAAGTCTTGCATAAGAGTTAACTCATAAAGCAATAAATCAAAGTAAAGGTATTGAAGCAACACAAAGGAAGATTAAGTTTCAGCGGTTGCTTTCAACTTGTAACATGTATATCTCATGGATAATAGTCAACATAGAGTAGTATAACAAGTACAATATGCAAGTATGTAAGAATCAATGCACAGTTCACACAAGTGTTTGCTTCTTGAGGTGGAGAGAGATAGGTGAACTGACTCAACATAAAAGTAAAGAGAATGGTCCTTCAAAGAGGAAAGCATCGATTGCTATATTTGTGCTAGAGCTTTTATTTTGAAAACATGAAACAATTTTGTCAACGGTAGTAATAAAGCATATGAGTTATGTACAATATATCTTACAAGTTGCAAGTCTCATGCATAATATGCTAATAGTGCCCGCACCTTGTCCTAATTAACTTGGACTACCGGATCTTTGCAATGCACATGTTTTGACCAAGTGTCACAATGGGGTACCTCCATGCCGCCCGTACAAAGGTCTAAGGAGAAAGCTCGCATTTTGGATTTCTCGCTTTTGATTATTCTCAACTTAGACATCCATACCGGGACAACGAGATAATGGACTCCTCTTTTATGCATAAGCATGTGGCAACAATTATTATTCTCATATGAGATTGAGGATATGTGTCCAAACTGAAACTTCCACCATGAATCATGGCTTTAGTTAGCGGCCCAAAGTTCTTCTCTAACAACATGCATGCTCCAACCATGAAGGTGGTAGATCTCTCTTGCTTCGAGACAAGACGGACATGCATAGCAACTCACATGATATCCAACAAAGAATAGTTGATGGCGTCCCCGTAAACATGGTTACCGCTCAACAAGCAACTTAATAAGAGATAAAGTGCATAAGTACATATTCAATACCACAATAGTTTTTAAGCTATTTGTCCCATGAGCTATATATTGCAAAGGTGAATGATGGAATTTTAAAGGTAGCACTCAAGCAATTTACTTTGGAATGGCGGGTAAATACCATGTAGTAGGTAGGTATGGTGGACACGAATGGCATAGTGGTTGGCTCAAGTATTTTGGATGCATGAGAAGTATTCCCTCTCGATACAAGGTTTAGGCTAGCAAGGTTATTTGAAACAAACACAAGGATGAACGGTACAGCAAAACTCACATAAAAGACATATGGTAAACATTATAAGACTCCATACCGTCTTCCTTGTTGTTCAAAACTCAATACTAGATGTTATCTAGACTCTAGAGAAACCAAATATGCAAACCAAATTAGCAAGCTCTAAGTATTTCTTCATTAATGGGTGCAAAGTATATGATGCAAGAGCTTAAACATGAGCACAACAATTGCCAAGTATCAAATTATCCAAGACATTTTAGAGTTACTACATGTAGCATTTTCCAATTCCAACCATATAACAATTTAACGAAGCGTAAACTTCGCCATGAATACTATGAGTAGAACCTAAGGACATATTTGTCCATATGCAACAGCGGAGCGTGTCTATCTCCCATAAAGTGAATGCTAGGATCCATTTTATTCAAACAAAACAAAAAACAAAAACAAACCGACGCTCCAAGCAAAAGTACATAAGATGTGGCCGAATAAAAATATAGTTTCAGGGGAGGAACTCGATAATGTTGTCGATGAAGAAGGGAATGCCTTGGGCATCCCCAAGCTTAGACGCTTGAGTCTTCTTAATATATGCAGGGGTGAACCACCGGGTGCATCCCCAAGCTTAGAGCTTTCACTCTCCTTGATCATATTGCATCATACTCCTCTCTTGATCCTTGAAAACTTCCTCCACACCAAACTCGAAACAACTCATTAGAGGGTTAGTGCATAATAAAAATTCACATGTTCAGAGGTGACACAATCATTCTTAACACTTCTGGACATTGCATAAAGCTACTGGACATTAATGGATCAAAGAAATTCATCCAACATAGCAAAAGAGGCAATGCGAAATAAAAGACAGAATCTGTCAAAACAGAACAGTCCGTAAAGATGGATTTTATTAGGCCACCAGACTTGCTCAAACGAAAATGCTCAAATTGAGTGAAAGTTGCGTACATATCTGAGGATCACTCACGTAAATTGGCATAATTTTCTGAGTTACCTACAGAGAATTAGACCCAGATTCGTGACAGCAAAGAATTCTGTTTCTGCGCAGTAATCCAAATCTAGTACTTACTTTTCTATCAAAGACTTTACTTGGCACAACAAAACATAAAACTAAGATAAGGAGAGGTTGCTACAGTAGTAAACAACTTCCAAGACACAAATATAAAACAAAAATACTGTAGTAAAAACATGGGTTGTCTCCCATAAGCGCTTTTCTTTAACGCCTTTCGCCTAGGCGCAGAAAGTGTGTATCAAGTAACATCGAGAGATGAAGCATCAACATCATAATTTGTTCTAATGATAGAATCATAAGGTAACTTCATTCTCTTTCTAGGGAAGTGTTCCATACCTTTCTTGAGAGGAAATTGATATTTAATATTACCTTCCTTCATATCAATAGTAGCACCAACGGTTCGAAGAAAAGGTCTTCCCAATATAATGGGGCAAGATGCATTGCATTCAATATCCAAGACAACAAAATCAACGGGGACAAGGTTATTGTTAACCATAATATGAACATTATTAACTTTCCCCAAAGGTTTCTTTTTAGCATTATCAGCGAGATTAACATCCAAATAACAATTCTTCAATGGTGGCAAGTCAAGCATATCATAGACTTTTTTAGGCATAACAGAAATACTTGCACCAAGATCACATAAAGCATTACAATCAAAATCTTTGACTCTCATTTTAATGATGGGCTCCCAACCATCCTCTAGCTTTCTAGGAATAGAAGTTTCAAGTTTTAGTTTTTCTTGTCTAGCTTTTATGAGAGCATTTGTAATATGTTTTGTGAAAGCCAAATTTATAGCGCTAGCATTGGGACTCTTAGCAAGTTTTTGCAAGAACTTTATAACTTCAGAGATATGGCAATCATCAAAATCTAAATCATTACAATCTAAAGCAATGGGATTATCATCCCCAAGGTTGGAAAAAATTTCAGCAGTTTTATCACAGGCAGTTTCAGCAGTTTTAGCAGTTTCAGGTAATTTTGCGCGCTTTGCACTAGGAGTAGAAGCATTGCTAACACCAATTATTTTATCATGGATAGTAGGAGGTGCAGCAACATATGAATCATTAGCATTGCTAGTGGTGGTAATCGTCCAAACTTTAGCTACATTTTCTTTTTTAGCTAGTTTTTCATTTTCTTCTCTATCCCACCTAGCACGCAGTTCAGCCATTAATCTTATATTCTCATTAATTCTAACTTGAATGGCATTTTCTGTAGTAACAATTTTATTTTCAATATCCCTATTAGGCATAACTTTCGATTTCAAAAGATCAACATCAGAGGCAAGACTATCAACTCTAGAAACAAGAATATCAATTTTATTGAGCTTTTCCTCAACAGCATTTGTTAAAGGCAGTTTGTGTACTAATAAATTCTTTAAGCATGGCTTCAAGTCCAGGGGGTGTATTCCTATTATTGTTGTAAGAATTCCCATAAGAATTAGCATAACCGTTACCATTATTATAAGGATATGGCCTATAGTTATTACTAGAATTGTTCCGATAAGCATTGTTGTTGAAATTATTGTTTTTAATGAAGTTTACATCAACATGTTCTTCTTGGGCAACCAATGAAGCTAATGGAACATTATTAGGATCAACATTTGTCCTATCATTCGCAAGCATAGACATAATAGCATCAACCTTATCATTCAAGGAAGAGGATTCTTCAACAGAATTTACCTTCTTACCTTGTGGAGCTCTTTCCGTGTGCCATTCGGAGTAATTAACCATCATATTATCAAGGAGCTTTGTTGCTTCACCAAGAGTGATGGACATAAAGGTACCTCCAGTAGCTGAATCCAATAAATTCCGCGAAGAAAAATTTAGTCCCGCATAGAAGGTTTGGATGATCATCCAAGTAGTCACTCCATGGGTTGGGCAATTTTTGACCGAGAGATTTCATTCTTTCCCAAGCTTGAGCAACATGTTCATTATCAAATTGTTTAAAATTCATTATGCTACTCCTCAAAGATATAATTTTAGCAGGGGGATAATATCTACCAATAAAAGCATCCTTGCATTTAGTCCATGAATCAATACTATTCTTAGGCGAGAGATAGCAACCAATCTTTAGCTCTTCCTCTTAATGAGAAAGGGAACAATTTTAATTTTATAATGTCACCATCTACATCTTTATATTTTTGCATTTCACATAGTTCAACAAAATTATTGAGATGGGCAGCAGCATCATCGTAACTAACACCTAGAAAATTGCTCTCTCATGACAAGATTAAGTAAAGCGGGTTTAATTTCGAAGAATTCTGCTGTAGTAGCAGTGTGGAGCAATAGGTGTGCATAAGAAATCATTATTATTTGTGCTAGTGAAGTCACACAACTTAGTATTTTCAGGGTTGGCCATTTTAGCAAGTAGTAAATAAAGCAAACTAGATAAAGTAAATGCAAGTAAACTAATTTTTTTGTGTTTTTGATATAGCAAACAAGACAGCAAATAAAGTAAAGCTAGCAACTAATTTTTTTGTGTTTTGATATAATGCAGCAAACAAAGTAGTAAATAAAATAAAGCAAGACAAAAACAAAGTAAAGAGATTGAGAAGTGGAGACTCCCTTGCAGGCGTGTCTTGATCTCCCCAAGCAACGACGCCGGAAAATATGCTTGATGGCGTGTATTTCACACGTTCGTTGGGCAACCCCAAGAGGAAGGTATGATGCGCACAGCAGCAAGTTTTCCCTCGGAAAGAAACCAAGGTTTATCGAACCAGGAGGAGCCAAGAAGCACGTTGAAGGTTGATGGCGGCGGGATGTAGTGCGGCGCAACACCATAGATTCCGGCGCCAACGTGGAACCTGCACAACACAACCAAAGTACTTTGCCCCAACGAAACAGTGAGGTTGTCAATCTCACCGGCTTGCTGTAACAAAGGATTAACCGTATTGTGTGGAAGATGATTGTTTGCAGAGAAAATAGTAAAAACAAGTATTGCAGAAGATTTGTATTTCAGTATTAAAAGAATGGACCGGGGTCCACAGTTCACTAGAGGTGTCTCTCCCATAAGATAAAAGCATGTTGGGTGAACAAATTACAGTCGGGCAATTGACAAATAGAGAGGGCATAACAATGCACATACATGACATGATAAGTATAGTGAGATTTAATTGGGCATTACGACAAAGTATATAGACCGCCATCCAACTCGCATCTATGCCTAAAAAGTCCACCTTCGAGTTATCATCCGAACCCCTCCAGTATTAAGTTGCTAAACAACGGACAATTGCATTAAGTATGGTGCGTAATGTAATCAACAACTACATCCTCGGACATAGCGCCAATGTTTTATCCCTAGTGGCAACGAAGCACAACACAACCTTAGAACTTTCACATCATTGTCCCAGGTGTCAATGCAGGCATGAACCCACTATCGAGCATAAATACTCCCTCTTGGAGTTAAAAGTAAAAACTTGGCCAGAGCCTCTACTAGAAACGGAGAGCATGCAAGATCATAAACAACACATGTATAATAACTTGATAATTAACATGACATAGTATTCTCTATCCATCGGATCCCGACAAACACAACATATAGAATTACGGATAGATGATCTTGATCATGTTAGGCAGCTCACAAGATCCAACAATGATAGCACAATGGGGAGAAGACAACCATCTAGCTACTGCTATGGACCCATAGTCCAGGGGTAGACTACTCACTCATCACTCCGGAGGCGACCATGGCGGTGTAGAGTCCTCCGGGAGATGAATCCCCTCTCCGGCAGGGGGCCGGAGGCGATCTCCTGGATCCCCCGAGATGGGATCGGCGGCGACGGCGTCTCGCAAGGTTTTCCGTATCGTGGCTCTCGGTACGGGGGTTTCGTCACGGAGGCTTTAAGTAGGCGGAAGGGCAAGTCAAGAGGCGGCACGGGGGCCCGGACCATAGGCCGGCGCGGCCAGGGGTGGGGCCGCGCCGCCCTAGGGTTTGGCCACCCCGTGGCCCCTCTTCGTCTCGTCTTCGGACTTCCGGAAGCTTCGTGGAAAAATAGGCCCTCGGGCTTTAATTTCGTCCAATTCCGAGAATATTTCGTTACTAGGATTTCCGAAACCAAAAACAGCAGAAAACAAAGAATCGGCACTTCGGCATCTTGTTAATAGGTTAGTTCCGTAAAATGCACGAATATGACATAAAGTGTGCATAAAACATGTAGGTATCATCAATAATATGGCATAGAACATAAGAAATTATCGATACGTCGGAGACGTATCACTACGTCCTGCTAGATCGTTATTGCTCAGTGGAGAATTACAATGGGGGGGCTCAGCCGGCGGCTACGCCAGGAGCTTACAAGGGGAGATTGGATCTCAGATAACGTGTCCTTTAGGGTTTTAGCTCGGGGGTTTATATGGACACCCCCGATCTAGGGTTACATGGAGATAACTCCGAATCACACAGTTGCTACTAATCCGGGATTCGCTACCTCTCCTGCGCGCAATCCCTTCATCCAGTCGCACGGGCCTCCTCCTAGGATCAGGGGCCCAGTCGCTCCATGGCCCAGTCGCTTAGGCCGACTGGCAGCCCAGCTGGGTCTTCCTTCTTCATAACGAGTAGGGCTGGCGACCCACCCCCTACGGGTGTATCCCCATCACCTCGCGTCTGGCGAATGTTTCGTCGGGCCCGCTTGGCAGTGACCCAGCGTCGATGCGTCTTCTCAGCGGCCGCGTAATGGCGATGCCTCGCGTGGCGCGCGTCGTGACCTACCTCTGCGACTGGCGATGCCACGCGTGCAGCGGCCGTCGCATGCCTCGGACATATATATACAGGGGTGCGCGCATATCGTCTCCTCCCACACTAAACCCTAGCCGATGCCGCTCAACCTCCTACTCACCGCTGTTTAGTGTGGGAGGAGATGATATGCGTGCGCTCCTGTTTATATAGGTTGGAGGCACGCGACGGCCGCGGCACACATGGCATCGCCATTCGCAGAGGTAGGTGACAGCGCGTGCCACGCGAGGCATCACCATTTTACGCTTCCGCAGACTGCCGAAGCGGCGCCGCTGAGAAGACGCATCGACGCTAGGTCACTGCCAGGCGGGCCCAACGAAACGTCCTCCAGAAGCGAGCGGACACTTTACGCGTCCACGCAGCGTCCGCGCGACGGATCTGAGGCGCATATTTAGGCATGTTTGCGTCGCTGTGAACGGCCCAATCACTATGCGTCGCTCCGCTGGAGCGTGCACCAGACGCAATTTTTGGCCCGGCCAGATGCGCTCGACATCTAAATCATCTTCTGTTCCCTTCTTTATTTCTTCAGGTTCGAGAGAAACAGCAGCTCTTCAGTTCAGCAGAAATTAATCGGGTCACGTTGTTGCTTTCCTTGCCGTTGGATTGAAACGAATGGTGGATGGGAAGCCTCAGGTCACGCTGTTCCCTGTGAACGTGGGGGCACTGGATCTCTGTCCCTATCTTCTTAATCCCATTCAAAAATGCGTTTGAAATATTTCAGGATTGGAGGGAGATTTTGCCGCCCGACTGAGATTAAATTAAACCACACGTTCGACAATTCATACTTGAGACCTTGGCTATGATACCATTTAAGTTCGAACTGATTGAAAAAGGCTATGCAATTAATTTATATAACATCCACATGAACAACTACCAAGTTGATCCCAACCGCAGATAAATGCATCCACCAACAAAAGTAGGAACGGTGCCATAATCTAAGGAAACATTTCACAAGACCAATGTACTCACTCTGTAGTGTTCATCTCCAATTATCTATGGCATTTTCTTAGTCTTTGGGAGATTATAACGAACTTGATTGGCCTCGTGCAGTAGGGCATCACATGCTTCTAATCTCGATCTTAACATGTCAACTTTTGTTCTTAGCATAGCTGTTGCAACTCATTCTACTTGGAGTTGTTCCTCCAAAACTTGAGCAGACAAAGACTTGGACTTGGGCTTCAAAACCCAGCATTTCGCAGGAAAGAGTTTTTGGTGCAAGTTTTGAGTTGTGTAAAAAGAAAAGTTATTACAGAGAAAAATGCAGATGGTAGATTTAATGTGTACGAACTACTTTTAATCATACAAGTTGGCATGCCTGACTATAATAAGGACCATCTATCTTGCTAGCAGGCATAATTATTAAGGTATTATTAATGGGCTACCATGTTCGTAGTCTTCGAAGAAACATCCTTTATTGCATTACGAGCTGAAAATAGTTCACACGTGCGCTCAGATTCAAATTTTCAGCATGCAGCCGATTTATGGTTTAATTGAAGTACACATTCAGGATATTATTTCACACAAAATACACCAGCCACATGGAACGTATCTAATTTTAGTACAACAATAAAATTTGCAATTATTACAGACCACGAAATTTTGAACGAAATTTTAAGCAGTAATTAATTACAGCATTGGCATCAGCAGTCCACTTGACTGAACAACAGAATCAAAGTTTATTTAGACACCTTCAATTCCCAGACACATCACAACTCGGCTTACCATGACAAGTGCATTGGAGATTCTTTAGAACATTTTCTCGTCAAAGTTTGCCTATTTTTCAATTCATGTATCTCTTGGCGTGTGTTGGCAATTATTTCATCAAGCATCTTTGTTTTCCCGCTCAAATATATCAATCGCCTCTTGGAGTGCATCCCCAAATCTCTTTGTGTCGGATTAAGTTGAGCAATAGATACCATGGGCCTATGCGAGCAATATGCACTCTCACCGCTGCTTTGTGAAACATCAATACTTGAGGCATTGGCCCTTGCTTCTGGCTTTGTAGCTTTATTTGAAGCCTGAAATTTAGATAAAACAAGTTACAACATCATATGATGCAATAAAAGACCTCCAATTTCAAGAGCATCATTGAGCTGATATAACATAGCAAGCAATCAAAAATAGAGCCTCGTACATCTATTTCTTCTGGAACGGTTGGTGTACTGGACTCAGTGGACCAATGAGTGCACGTGCCACTGTCCATCGTTGCTACGTGAAATGACCGCAACACTTGATAAATGGGTTGTCCCTACCGACATTACAACTTTGTTTGCGAGGCTGAAACTAAGACAAAACAAGTTAAAATGCAATACAATACACGGCAAACAAACAAAGATCATTGACATAATTTTGAAAGAACCATGGGCGGATATAACAAAGAAACCAGTTAAGCCACATGCCTCTTAGAACAAACCAAACTAGATCATGGCGATGATGTATACAATGAACCAAGCAACTAGACATCATGTGCCCAATAACGAAGCCAGGTCACTGCATAGAAGAAATCTAGCAAATAACCAAATACAGTCAAAACATGTGCATGTTGGATTGGATACAATTAGGTAAATAATGTATGATTGATTTAAGCATGACTCAGATAGTGCCTTCGACAACATAGAAGGTCAATGCAACAATTAATTGTATGGCTTGTATGAAGTGCCATAACATATAAATTAAGCATAACGAGGCATTGCTTAATCTGAGAACTGAGTGCTAGCTCAGTGGCAAGGCTTGCGAGTGCGCAGCCAGCCCACCCGGGTTCGAGTACCAACGGGACCGAATTAAACACGAATGAAGCGAGATGTCAGTACAAGTAGTGGCAATAGAAATGCAAAATCCATAACAGGGCCAATGACAACATTCACTTGCCAACAAAATCTAAGGCTTTAGCTTTCATATACCCTCAAAATTTAAAATAGTGTAATCCCCCGAAAGGGTATCATGGTATCATTTAATCTCAGCCATCTCACCCCTAATACCAAACATGTATCATTTAACCTCAGCCGTTCTTTTGTTTAACTCAAGAAAACATTTTTGTTTTGGGAGTTTATAGAAGCACAAGCCATCGTCTACATTGGCACTGTGTTATGAAAAATATCATCTTCATCGTACATGGTTATGTGAAGATATTGATATATAATTCCGTGCTAGGAAAACAAATAGCAATTACTATGTTACTGTTATCACCAGAATTTGACCGAGTCAGAGGTGGGCCGCGATCAAGATGGACTTGAAGATATATACATGGAAGAAATACGTGAATCGGCCTTTTATACCAAGTTGGGCTTAATTGCCCGTGTATCTGTAACATATTAGATCGCATCTTAGTTTAGAAGTTAGAATCTTACCCGTGCACGGTTTAGTGCACGCCCACATTAGAAAGTCCCCTGGACTATAAATATGTATCTAGGGTTTATGGAATAAACAACAACCAACGTTCACCACAAACAAATCTCGGTGCATCGCCAACTCCTTCGTCTCGAGGGTTTCTACCGGTAAGCACCATGCTGCCTAGATCGCATCTTGCGATCTAGGCAGCGTAATGCCTATCCCTGTTGTTCATGCGTTGCTCGTGCTGAAGCCTTTTTGATGGCGAGCAACGTAGTTATCTTAGATATGTTAGGGTTAGCATTGTTCTTCATATGATATGCTATCGTAGTGCAACCCTTGCATGTCTAGCCGCCCTTACACCTATCTTAGGTGTAGGGGCGGCACCCCGCTTGATCATTGTTTAGTAGATCCGATCCGTTACGGTTGCTCCTTGCTCTGCAAGGATTAGTTTAATATCTGCAATAGTTAGGCCCTACAAAGGGTTGGAGGATCCAGCGGCGTGTAGGGTGAAGTTTGCTAGCCCTAGACAGGATGTTCCGAGGATCAACCTCGTGTTGGTTTTTAGGCCCTGTCTAGGATCGGCATATGATCACCGTACGCGAGCGCGAGGCCCAATCGTGAGTAGGATGATCCGATTATGAGGTGAAAACCCTAAATCGTCGTAGATCTCATCAGCTTTATCTTGATCAAGCAGGACCACCATATATTCGGACACCTTGTACGAATCATGGGTGGATCGGCTCTTTGAGCCGATTCACAGGATAACCTGAGAGCCGATCGAGGCTCGTATTTAACGTTTACGTGTGTGCCCCGCAGGAAACTAAGCGAGGCATCATCCACACCTTCCTGACCAGGTATAGGTCAGGTGGCACGCCCTTGCGACAGCATCGGGTGTGTGACCAGAAGGCTTTGCGGGCCGTCGCTCAGAGGGACTGGGGCCAGCCGCAGCCCTAGTTGTTCCCGGCTCTCCTGTGTTGCCAGTCGTTGCCCGACGGTGGGTTTCTGACGCCAACACATTCTGGCACGCCCGGTGGGACCATCTTCAACATCCACCGCATCGCCATCTACATCCGAGATGGCGGAAAGCACTCCGGTCAAGTACGAGGATCTGCCTGATGAGCTCAAGAAGAAACATGACGAGATCAAGGCAACCCTCGAAGCCGACCTCATCGGCTCTTTCCACAGAACCCGCTCCCATGGCGTCAGGTGGAAGGGGTTCTCACCTGAAGGCGCACTCGATGGAGTGGACCTGTCCGCTCCGTCAGAACAACGCACCAGGTCGCTGCGTCAGGAGATCAACTACATGGTGGCTCATTCGCTGCACCGCCACTCTGAGAGCCTGGTGAACACCTTGGAGCGTGTCGCTCTGCACGTAGTCCAGGAAATCATGAGCCACCGGTATTCTCCGTCTGGACCAGCTCTGGGGACTTTCACGGGAGAGATGCCACTCGAGTCCCATCCACCGCTGCCGCTCGCATGGGCGGCACCAGGAGTGCCGAACTCATCGGCATACGTCGTCTACAAAATTGGTGGTGATCCTAGTGACTACCAATTCCTACCGGAGGCGCCCAAGGAGATCCCGCACGGATACGCGTGCGCATACATACCAGACGGCAGCACTCGGGCACTCTCGAACCAGTGCGCGACAGCAGGGGCCTCTGGAACAGCAGGAGGAACGTCAGGAGCAGATCTTGAGAAGCAAACGTGGATAGCTAAGTACGCCACTCCGACAAACCTCCAGAGCTCAGCTCCTGCAGTTGGCTCAGAACTGGAAAAGCAAGCATGGCTGGCCAAGTATGCCACCCCGGCGAATCTTCAGGGTCCATCGCCTTCGGCCATCACAGCGGATGAGATTTGTACGATCCTAAAGGACCAGTTCGGCATGATGCCGAAAAGGAGGACGATCGGCTATACCAAGCCGTACCCCAACGAGTACGAATTGATTCCGCTACCCCCCAAGTATCGGCTCCCTGACTTTACAAAGTTTAGTGGATCGGATGGTTTCAGCTCCATCGAGCATGTGAGCCGATATTTGGCACAGCTGGGCACTATCTCAGCATCAGACCAGCTGCGTGTGAGGTTCTTCGCACAGTCCCTCACAAGATCGGCTTTCGGGTGGTACACATCGCTGCCACCGAACTCAGTCCGGACTTGGAAGCAGTTGGAAGAGCAGTTCCACCTTCAGTATCATTCAGAAGCTTCCGAGGCTGGTATTGCCGATCTTGCACAAGTACGACAGAAGCGCGGGGAAACAGTGGCAGAATACATCCAGCGCTTCGAGACCATTAGGAACCGATGCTTTTCGGTTCACGTAAGTGAAAAAGAAGCGATCGAGTTGGCGGTGGTGGGTCTCTCATCATCGATCAAGGACGTGGCCTCCCAAGCGGATTACCCTTCGTTGGCGCACATGGTGCGAAGGCTGCCGCATATGAACAGCGCCACCCAGATGTTTACCAGGACAAATTCAAGCGCGCGGTGGTCCTGGTTGAGGCGTACGAAGATGAAGGTGCTACGGGAGATCAGGAGGTAGCAGTGGCTGAATGGACTCGGACGACAAGCCCCGTGTCCTGTAAGTGGGTGAAGCCACAAGTTCCTCCAAAAGGGTTCGACTTCGACGTGACCAAAACCGAGCAGATTTTTGATCTCTTGCTCACGGAGAAGCATATAAAGGTACCCGAAGGCCACAAGATCCCCACGGTGCAAGAGCTGAACGGAAAGCCATACCGCAAGTGGCATAACACGTTCACCCACACCACCAACGACCGCAGGGTGTGGCGGCAGCAGATCCAAATGGCGATAGAAAATGGACGGTTAATTTTCAACCAGTACGCCATGAAGGTCGACACACACCCCTTCCCCGCCGTTAACATGGTGGAGTACACTTACCATGGAGGGTGCCAGCCAGATTTCTCATGCAATATCAACATGGTAGGACCTGGACACCACTCTGGTAAGGACGGAGATGAGGGCAGCTGCTCTCATAGCAAAGATACAGGGGAAGCCGCTCCATGCGATCGGCTCCGCCAAGACGGCAAGCGCTACGTCACAGAGGGAGAAGTGAAGAACATAAGATATCAACGACCTCTCTCTGATCACCTCCTCAGCAAGTATGTGAGTCAGTATGACCAACGCCGACGATCCAGCGATGATGATGAAAGAGATCGTCTGGCTAGAGAAGCTAGAAGACAGCGTCGGCACGATCGCGATGAGGAGGAGCACGAGCGCCGCACCAAGGAAAGGTCAGGGGAGCAAGACGACGAGAACAGGCACTGGGACTGCCCTTTCTTCAGACACTGCTGGGATTCAGGAATGAGCCGATTGCCTACAATCGGCAATTGCCCAGAATGCAACCAGAAGAAGAAGGAGGCAGCCAACGTGTCTGTGTTCAAGCGCCTAGGGCCTCTCCCGCCACAAAGCAAATGCGCCAAGTCCCCTCGGTTGGAAGATCTCGAGGATTCAGAAGACGAGGGAGAAGAAGAAGACAGGTACCACCGGCCAAGGTGGTGCCCTGATGGACTCAGCCATTCCCAAAAGCGCAGGGTTCAGCGATTGCGCGGCCTGGAGGAAGCCGAAAGGTTATACTTGCATACGCTAAGGAAGGCACGACCTGATCTGGCTGCAAAAGTTCAGCGAACCCTGGATGAAGAGGGTCGTCCACAGAGAAAAGAGTGGCGCCCCAAGCAAAGGAAAGCCGATGATGAAACATCGGCTGGCACAAACATGGTGCTCGTCCTCCCAACGAAGCTTAGTGCTCCACGACTACACGATGCACTCAAGGTGGACGACAGCAAGCGCACCAACATGATAAAGTCAGAGATTGGGCTGGTCTTATCCACCGGCCTGACCAAGTAGCGAGAACAGCCCAATGAGCAAGTATGGCGAGGCTGATCCTTGTGATCGGCCCCAAAAAGTTTATGGAGGAACATTACAAAACCTTCATCGAGCAAACAACATGGAGGCCGATTCCAGCAATCGGCCAAAATTATCCTCACCATCCGTCCTGCCTTGGTTCAACGCCAATCTAATAGGCGATGGATTCACGTCGGCTGATGAGCTGGAGGAAGTGCACAATGGTCCTAACGAGCCGACGTTCACATAGAGTGCCCTCGGCTAATCATAGAGCCGATTTCAGCAGTTACTCGGCGAATCGGCTCGGGGGGCACCTACATGGATACAACACGAGGATATGAAGAGAAAGTATCTTCCCAATGCCCAGCAGCTCAAGATATCTTTCGATGATGGGTATTGAAGTATGGGGGCCGGTACATGAATCGGCCGTAAAAATTCAAAAAAATTTAAGCACAGCCGATGCAGCAGACATCGTCTTAAGGTTAAATTTTTTAAGCACAGCCGATGCAGCAGACATCGTCTTAAGGTTAAGGATGCATGGCCATCAACTCAAGAGGTGATTCGATGGAGCAGGAAGTGGGCCACGAAGAGAGACTCGATGGACCAATGCCAATGCCAAGAGCAACACGGACGTGCGGATCAGGGTAAGGATGGATTGCATCAGATCCACCAAAGGAAAGGAGCCGATCTGACCAGACAAGGCGCAAGAAGTAGACCGAAGAAGCTCGGGGGCGGCTCACCCCGAAAGTTCTCTCGCTCGGGGAGCCGATGTTGTTAAAATCGGCTGGCTACGTCATGATTTGAGGCCAATGGCGGCACATTTGGCTGATTCGCCTTGATTAAGGCTCGGGGGGCAGCTCGCCCTAAAGTTCCTTACTCTGGGGAGCCGATTTGGTTGGAATCGGCTAGCCCTACATCGCAACTGGTCTGGAGGGTGGTGTTTTTTGTTACAGAGTCATCAGTTTGAGCATCCAAGACAGTTCCAGGGCTATGTTAAAGACGCCTGCTCAAGATCAAGTCGCCAGCCTACTAAGATCGGCTGTGCCATCGTCATCGGCAGAGCTGGCTAGCTTGGAGGGATGACTGAATTGGCCTGTCTCGCAGATTATCGTGAGAAACCGATGCGTTGCCATTAGTCATTAAGCATGGATTAGGCCAACAGTCGACAAAGTCAGATGAGGAAAAATCGGCTAAAGCAGCATGAAAGAAATCGGCGAAATCAAGTTAAGGGAAATTCTTCATTAATATTGGGATTTCGTACAATGAAGAGCCGACTGCTCAAAAGAAGAACAAAAGAAGAGCCGATTGCTCAAGGGACTACTGATCCTACATAACTACTCCTCGCTAGCGTCGTCATCGGCGTCGCCATCGGCGCTACTCGCCGGAAAAGTCCTCGCCGTCGCTGCCCCAGCCCGTCGGCTGGGGCTTCCTCCTCCTCCTCGTCATCATCATCATCCTCGCTATCCGCCTAGCTGCGGAAGCGCTTCGTTGGAGGATACCCAGCGGAGGAGGAGGAATCGTCTTCCTCCTCCTCATCTTCTCCTTCCTCGTCGTCATCGTCGTTCTCGCTGTCCGCCCACATGCGGGAGCGCTTCTTCGACGGGAGCCTGGCGGAGGGGGAGGCCTTGGTCTTCTCTACTTCTCCTTCTGTCTTCTCCTTGTCAGAGGAGATGGGGTTCGCCCCGGGGTAGAGGTCGTCCTCTTTCTTGTTCTTCGGCGACGGTTGGAGGGAGAGGCCTGAGGCAGAGGAGGAAGAGGAAGACATGGTTGCAGGGGAAGAGGGTTTTTGGCGCTGGTGAACAGAGCAGAGCAAGGGGATGGAGTGGTGAACCGTTTGGCACAGATAAATAAAGGGAGTGTAGTGGAAATTTAATGCCATGACGGTTCTCGAGGACATGGTGCCGAAATTGTCAATTCGTACAGAGAAGCCCAGGAGGCGAGGCGTAGTGATGGAAGATTCTGCGGCAGTTCTGCTCTGCCACGACATGACCCGACGAACGAAAGCGTAATGATTTTGGAAATGTCATTTCCAAAACCAGGGGGGCATGTGTTATCACCAGAATTTGACCGAGTCAGAGGTGGGCCGCGATCAAGATGGACTTGAAGATATATACATGGAAGAAATACGTGAATCGGCCTTTTATACCAAGTTGGGCTTAATTGCCCGTGTATCTGTAACATATTAGATCGCATCTTAGTTTAGAAGTTAGAATCTTACCCGTGCACGGTTTAGTGCACGCCCACATTAGAAAGTCCCCTGGACTATAAATATGTATCTAGGGTTTATGGAATAAACAACAACCAACGTTCACCACGAAAAAATCTCGGCGCATCGCCAACTCCTTCGTCTCGAGGGTTTCTACCGGTAAGCACCATGCTGCCTAGATCGCATCTTGCGATCTAGGCAGCGTAATGCCTATCCCCGTTGTTCATGCGTTGCTCGTGCTAAAGCCTTTTTGATGGCGAGCAACGTAGTTATCTTAGATATGTTAGGGTTAGCATTGTTCTTCATATCATATGCTATCGTAGTGCAACCCTTGCATGTCTAGCCGCCCTTACACCTATCTTAGGTGTAGGGGCGGCACCCCGCTTGATCATTGTTTAGTAGATCCGATCCGTTACGGTTGCTCCTTGCTCTGCAAGGATTAGTTTAATATCTGCAATAGTTAGGCCCTACAAAGGGTTGGAGGATCCAGCGGCGTGTAGGGTGAAGTTTGCTAGCCCTAGACAGGATGTTCCGAGGATCAACCTCGTGTTGGTTTTTAGGCCCTGTCTAGGATCGGCTTATGATCACCGTACGCGAGCGCGAGGCCCAATCGTGAGTAGGATGATCCGATTATGCGGTGAAAACCCTAAATCGTCGTAGATCTCATCGGCTTTATCTTGATCAAGCGGGACCACCATATATTCGGACACCTTGTACGAATCATGGGTGGATCGGCTCTTTGAGCCGATTCACAGGATAACCCGAGAGCCGATCGAGGCTCGTATTTAACGTTTACGTGTGTGCCCCTGCAGAAACTAAGCGAGACATCATCCACACCTTCCCGACTGGTATAGGTCGGTGGCACGCCCTTGCGACAAGATCGGGTGTGTGACCAGAAGGCTTTGCGGGCCGTCGCTCAGAGGGACGGGGGCCAGCCGCAGCCCTAGTTGTTCCCGGCTCTCCTGTGTTGCCAGTCGTTGCCCGACGGTGGGTTTCTGACGCCAACAGTTACAAGAACCATCTTCAAGCTCGAAGATACGAAGTTCATTGGTCCACCAACCAAGGCTGATAAAATATTATATATTAATTTAGTACTAATATTTCATATTTACTCATATTAAGGTCTAACTTTTTTCCCCGTGACATACCAGTTTTGATATAAAATCTAACGGTGGCCATGTGTGGGTCACATAAAAAGTATTGAGGTAGTAAATTTATACATAGATATTGGATAATGTATTTTAAATTTCAAAAAATATGGTAGAAATATATAAATTAGATAGTCTTGCCGTGCAATATGCATGCCGCAAAAGGTAAGATAGATCCTTAAAAATTCTCGACTCTAATCAGAAAAATATACATAATCCTAATGGGGTGTCCATGAAAAAGTTGTGTCACTTTCGTATTAGGGTATACTTCTATTTCATACTGACTAAAAAACTTAATTGTAGTGAACTCACATATTACTCCTTCCATTACTTCTTTTAGGGTGTATTAGTTTTTCAAAAGACAAACTTTAGGCTTTGTGACTAATTTTAGCAAAAAATAGTAATTATCAACATCAAATGAAATATGGAAATATATTTTAAAATTATATATGTCGTGACGTGCAAAGCACGTGCTACTTACTAGTAGATTACTAGAAAATGAATGAAGCAATTGAACATGAAGCGTATAAACAGTCAGATCATTTGAATATGGATATACCACATCATGTCAATGGGACTCAGAAAAACAAAGCTAGACATTTAAACAAGTAATATAACTATTTTTTCACAATGTTTCAAGTAGAATAGGAAGCTAGGTTAGGAATAAAGCAATCATGTTTCAAGTAGAATAGGAAGCTAGGTTAGGAATAAAGCAATCATGTTTCAAGTAGAATAGGAAGCAAGGTTAGGAATAAAGCAATAAAAAACACGAAGTGCATCATTTCAGCTAGGATCATTTCTATCAAACTTCATGCACTAGCCATGGAACAACAGGCAAACTCAATGAAGCAACATGCAAAAAATTAACATAATAGAATTTCAGGACTTGTTTAACATAGCCAAATCATGTAACTTATACCTGTGCATGCCGGATGCCGATGGGTCAAAGGCAGTGTGCAATGTTCCATATGGTCATTGTTTATATTTTATTAGATTCCATTAGGCAACTTAGGTAGTGCAACATACAGAAAATGATGCAATTGAACTACGCACATGAGGTAAATTAACATTCCAAAAAAAAAACAGGGAACATACGTGAGCTTTTTTTTGAGTCACACGGACCTCATCAGGTACTTGGACAGAAGAACTTGGTGCCTCACTGTTTCTCCTCTGCATGAAGGAGAGGACAATTGTAAACAGAAACAGGATCCAAGATATAGAAGTTTGCATTAAGCAATATACAAAAAACATCAGGTACTTACATGATTATAGGCGAGCTTAACTCTACGTTTCTGAGTGTAAGACGCTACAAGAAAAGTTGCCATGACCGACGAAGTTGAAGTCGCGCCGTGGTTGCTGGTGTACCATGGCCGACGATTTTTGGTCTCTCCGTTGTGCATGTCAAAACGTTTTTTTTCTCGTTTTTGAGGCCACCTAGCCCGACGAAAACGGCCAAAACGTGGCGTATGGTGTCCCGGGACGTGGTGCATCTCGAAATCTCGGGTTCGCCGGCCGAGTCAACGCAAATCCGCACCGCCGAGGGATGTAGGGCCCAGATGGCAGCCTCTCTGGCATTGTTTTTTTTCTCGATCACGCCATCTCGTTCAACGCTCTCCGATCGAGCCGTTTACGATGCGGGATCATGGGTCCCGCATGTCATCCTCTATGAACCAAAATTCTTTCTATTCTTGGATTTTTTTGACCCCCGATTTCGGCTACTTCCTTTTTCTTTTGATCCCTTGCCGCCTTGGAAACGTTGAGACCGCTGTCGCTAAATGGGACCCGCATGTCATCCTCTATGTGCAATCAACTTTCTTTTCTTGGAGTTTTTTTTGGCACCTCATATTTGGTCACTTGCCTTTTTGTTTCGATCCCCTGCCGCCTCTCAAACGGTGATACCGCTGTTGCTAAATGGGACCCGCATGTCATCCTCTATGTACTATAAAACTTTCTTTTCTTGAATTATTTTTGGCTCCTGATATTTGGTCACTTGCCTTTTTCTTTCGATCCCGTGCAACCTCTCAAACGGTGATACCGCTGCTGCTAAATGGGACCCGCATGTCATCCTCTATGTACTATAAAACTTTATTTTCTTGAATTATTTTTGGCTCCTCATATTTGGTCACTTGCCTTTTTCTTTCGATCCCGTGCAGCCTCTCAAACGGTGATACCGCTGCTGCTAAATGGGACCCGCATGTCATCCTCTATGTACTATAAAAATTTCTTTTCTTGAATTATTTTTGGCTCCTGATATTTGGTCACTTGCCTTTTTCTTTCGATCCCCTCCCGCCTCTCAAACGGTGATACCGCTGCTGCTAAATGGGACCCGCATGTCATCCTCTATGTACTATAAAACTTTCTTTTCTTGAATTATTTTTGGATCCTCATATTTGGTCACTTGCCTTTTTCTTTCGATCTCATGCCACGTTTGAAACGTTGAGGAACCTGCAGGCTCATGGGACCCGCATGTCATCCTCTATGTCCATCAACTTTCTTTTCTTGGATTTTTATTGACCGCCTAATTTCTGGTTACTTTATTTTTCTTTTGATCTCAAGTCGCATTTGAAACGTTGGGACCCGCATGTCATCCTCTATGTACTATAAAACTTTCTTTTCTTGAAATATTTTTGGCTCCTCATATTTGGTCACTTGCCTTTTTCTTTCGATCCCGTGCAGCCTCTCAAACGGTGATACCGTCGTCGCTAAATCGGACCCGCATGTCATCCTCTATGTACAATCAAGTTTCTTTTCTTGAATTATTTTTGGCTCCTCATATTTGGTCACTTGCCTTTTTCTTTCGATCTCATGCCACGTTTGAAACGTTGAGGAACCTGCAGGGTCATGGCACCCGCATGTCATCCTCTATGTACTATAAAAGTTCATTTTCTTGGTTTTTTTTCACCCTCTGATTTTTGGCTATTTCCTTTTTCTTTTGATCCCCTGCCGCCTTTGAAACATTGAGGACTCTGCTGGCTCATAGGTCCCACATGTCAGCCTCTATGTACAATCAAGTTTCTTTTCTTGAATTATTTTTGGATCCTGATATTTCGTCACTTCCCTTTTTCTTTCGATCTCATGCCACGTTTGAAATGTTGAGGAACCCGCTGGCTCATGGGACCCGCATGTCATCCTCTATGTACAATAAAACTTTCTTTTCTTGGATTTTTTGGCACCCGATATTTGGTCACTTGCCTTTTTCTTTCGATCTCATGCCGCCTTTGAAACGTTGACTAAGCCGCCGGCTCATGGGTCCCGCATGTCATCCTCTATGACAATAAAAGTTTTCTTTCTTGGAGTTATTTTTGACCCCTAATTTCTGGCTATTTGCCTTTTTCTTTTGATCTCCTCGCCCTCTCGAAACGATGAGGACGTCGTTGGCGGGTCGGTCCCACATGTCATCCTCTATGAACAATAAAAGTTTCCTTTGATGGATTTATTTTGAACCCCTAATCAATTTCTCGGATATTTCCTTTTTTTCTTTTGATCCCCTGCCGCCTTGAAATCGCCGAGGATGCCGCTCGCCTCATGGGTCCCGCATGTCATCCTCTCGTAACCGGTAAATGTTTCTTTTCTTGGATTTTGTTGACCAAACGATTTTTGGCTTATTTTTTCTTTCGATCTCCTGCAGACCTTTAAAACGTTGAGGACGCCGCCGGTCGACGGGTCCCACATGTCGGCCTCTATGAACAATAAACGCCGAGGATGCTCGCTGCCTCATGGGTCCCGCATGTCATCCTCTTAGAACGAAAATGTTTCTTTTCTTGGATTTTTTACCAACGTGATTTTTGGTTTATTTTTTCTTTCCATCCCCTCGCCGCCTTTAAAACGTTGACGACGCTGTCGGCTCATGGGTCCCCGATGTCGACCTCCCCGTACAACAAACATGTGATATCTTGATTATTTTGCGTACAATAAACAGTGTATTGCGCTCTGAGCTATTTCAAACGGATAAATTAAATCTTTATTTTTACATAAACAAACTTATATGTTGAATCTCCTTGTTTTTTTTGTTTTTGCGAAGCATAGGACTTTCCTGTTTTTTTTAGAAAATTCCGAACTTTCCTGTTTTGGAGTGGGCTGAAATTGTACGAGTCAAAAGGCCAAGCAGGATAGTTCAAAGGCCCAGATGTCCAGATGCAGCCCAATTGAAATCTTTCTTCTTGGATTGTTTTTCACCCCCTGATTTCTGGCTACTTCATTTTTCTTTTGGTCCTGTGCCGCCTTGGAAACGTTGAGACCGCTGCTGCAAAATGGGACCCACATGTCATCCTCTATGTACAATAAAATTTCTTTTCTTGGATTATTTTTGGCACTCATGGTCCCGCATGTCATCCTCTATGAACCAAAATTCTTTCTATTCTTGGATTTTTTTTGACCCCCTGATTTCTGGCTACTTCCTTTTTTCTTTTGATCCCTTGCCGCCTTGGATAAGTCGAGACCGCTGCTGCTAAATGGGACCCGCATGTCATCCTCTATGTGCAATCAACTTTCTTTTCTTGGAATTTTTTTTGGCACCTCATATTTGGTCACTTGCATTTTTCTTTTGATCCCGTGCAGCCTCTCAAACGGTGATACCGCTGCTGCTAAATGGGACCCGCATGTCTTCCTCTATGTACAATGAAGTTTCTTTTCTTGAATTATTTTTGGCTCCTGATATTTGGTCACTTGCCTTTTTCTTTCGATCCCGTGCCGCCTCTCAAACGGTGATACCGCTGCTGCGAAATGGGACCCGCATGTCATCCTCTATGTACAATCAAGTTTCTTTTCTTGAATTATTTTTGGCTCCTGATATTTGGTCACTTGCCTTTTTCTTTCGATCTCATGCTACGTTTGAAACGTTGAGGAACCTGCTGGATCATGGGACCCGCATGTCATCCTCTATGTACTATAAAACTTTCTTTTCTTGAATTATTTTTGGCTCCTCATATTTGGTCACTTGCCTTTTTCTTTCGATCTCATGCCACGTTTGAAACGTTGAGGAACCTGCAGGATCATGGGACCCGCATGTCATCCTCTATGTACTATAAAACTTTCTTTTCTTGGTTTTTTTTCACCCTCTGATTTTTGGCTATTTCCTTTTTCTTTTGATCCCCTGCCGCCTTTGAAACGTTGAGGACTCTGCTGGCTCATAGGTCCCACATGTCAGCCTGTATGAACGATAAAACTTTCCTTTCTTGGAGTTTTTTTACCCCCTAATTTCTGGCTACTTTCTTTTTCTTTTGATCTCAAGCCGCATTTGAAACGTTGGGACCGCTGCTGCAAAAAGGGACCCGCATGTCATTCTCTACGTACAATAAAGTTTCTTTTCTTGGATTATCTTTGTCTCCTGATATTTTGTCACTTGCCTTCTTCTTTCGATCTCATGCCGCCTTTGAAACGTTGAGTAAGCTGCTGGCTCATGGGTCCCGCATGTCATCCTCTACGAACAATAAAAGTTTCCTTTCTTGTAGTTATTTTTCACCCCTAATTTCTGGCTATTTTCCTTTTTCTTTTGATCTCCTGCCCCCTTTGAAACGATGAGGACGCTGTTGGCAGGTCGGTCCCACATGTCATCCTCTATGAACAATAAAAGTTTCCTTTGATGGATTTATTTTGAACCCCTAATTAATTTTTGGATATTTCCTTTTTTTCCTTTTGATCCCCTGCCGCCTTGGAATCGTTGAGGATGCTGCTGCCTCATGGGTCCCGCATGTCATCCTCTCAGAACGGTAAATGTTTCTTTTCTTGGATTTTGTTTACCAAATGATTTTTGGCTTATTTTTTCTTTCGATCTCCTCGCCGCCTTTAAAACGTTGAGGACGCCGCCGGCTCACGGGTCCCACATGTCAGCCTCTATGAACAATAAACGCCGAGGATGCTCGTCGCCTCATGGGTCCCGCATGTCATCCTCTCGTAACGATAAATGTTTATTTTCTTGGATTTTTGACCAACCGATTTTTGGTTTATTTTTTCTTTCCATCCCCTGCCGCCTTTAAAACGTTGACGACGCTCGCTGGCTCATGGGTCCCCGATGTCGGCCTCCCCGTACAAGAAACATGTGATATCTTGATTATTTTGCGGACAATAAACGAGTGTATTTCGCTCTGAGCTTTGCAAACGGATAAATTAAATCTTTATTTTTACATAAACAAACTTATATGTTGAATCTCCTTGTTTTTTGTTTTTGCGAAACATAGGACTTTCATGTTTTGGAGTGGGCTGAAATTGTACGAGTCAAAAGGCGTCCAGCACGATAGTTCGAAGGCCCAGATGGCAAGATGCAGCCCAATTGAAATATATCTTTTCTTGGATTTTTTTTTGACCCCCTGATTTCTGGCTACTTCCTTTTTCTTTTGATCCCGTCTCCCGTGCCGCCTTGGAAACCTTCAGACCGGTGCTGCAAAATGGGTCCCGCATGTCATTGTAACGACCCGGAAAAACCCTAACATTAGTTTTTCTCGTTGCTTGTTTTTCCGTATCATTTCCGAAATCATCATCATGCATCATGCCATATACATATTTTGGTCAAACAATAACTATTTGATTTTTTTTTCCTCTCGTATGGTTCTAAATAAAAACTCTGGTCTTGTCTTATTTTTTTATTTAGAAAACTAAAATCAAAGTATGTGCAAACTTTAAATTGTTTTTAATCAAAATCCAGTTTTGAATTTCTTTTACCAAACTTTTCCTCCATCTCTTCTTTCTTTCTTTGATTCCTATCTTTCTCCCGTTTATTTTTCTCTGATTTTGCAAAATCCCAGCAAATAGAGAAAAAGGCCAGATGGCTTCCTTCCTATCCTTTTATTTCCTTCCACTGGCCCGGTTCAACCTCTGCTGTGGTTGTCGACTTTCTCAACAGGCAGGAGGTGTGACCTCCACCACCGCACCCACCTGCTCCCTCCTCAAGAAAATTCTCACCTGCTCCCCTCCTCTTTCCCTACCTTTTTCCTTCCAGATCGAGGCTCTCCAAGAACCCTAACCCCCCTTTCCTCCTCTTGTTCCGCCGCCACTACAGCTCCCTCCGTTCTTCTCCTCTTCCACAGAAAGCAGAGAGACAGAGCAAAATTCAGATAAAATTCAGTTAAACATCGCCGGGAAATCCTCAAGCTCGTCGTCGCCTAGAGCCCCCGTTAGCCGCGCTGAGCACGTGGATGGAGCTGCCGTGGTGTCCTTGTTCTCTACGCTGAAGGCCAGGAGCGGAAGCTGCTCCAGGACGATGCCACGGACCTCGCCGTCGTCGCCCTTTTCTTCGACACCGACGGTCATCGCTCGCCTCTGCTTCCTCTTCATCGACTCCGCCGTCGCCGTGTCGTTCCGTCTTGGACCAACACCAGGTGAGCGCCACAACCTTTTCCCCTGCTATCCCGCTCGTTTGCATCCAGTAGTTGGCGTCGTGCTCGCGGCCGATGTCATGTCTGCCTAGAACACGAGCCGCGCTCGTTCTGTATCTTTTCCGTCCTCACGTTTGGAGATGTTTCTGTTGGCCGCGATCTTGTTTCAAATCACCAGACGATGCTAGCCCAGATGACCCTGCTATTGGTTCAATTCCTACAGTTTCAGGATCAAATCCCAGTGAAGACACGCACCCTTTCTTTTTTCCTTTCGTTGCATCTGTTCAGTTTCAGTTAACACCTGCTATTTTTTCGTCAGTTAACTGTCCAGCAGCGCCCAGCCGTGCTGTGGTCGCTTTGTTCCCTTGCTGTAAATGGTTTGGTCATGAGTAGTTTGTCCGCTGTCTCCATACAACCAGCTGCACCACTTCTACACCTTTTCTTAGCTAGCACACACACGGATATATCAATTGATCCAGCTGCCTACCTGCATGCTTAGCTGATATCTATCCATCCAGTGCGTGTCTGTTCTTTGGCAAGTCTCTGCTTTCACTTCAGTTTCGTCAGACAAGTCACAACACCTTCCAGATGTATCTCAAAAATCATCTGAACCTGCCGTATCACTTCTGCCTGCCCACTTCTTTCTTTCAAATCACCAGACGATGCTAGCCCAGATGACCCTGCTATTGGTTCAATTCCTACAGTTTCAGGATCAAATCCCAGTGAAGACACGCACCCTTTCTTTTTTCCTTTCGTTGCATCTGTTCAGTTTCAGTTAACACCTGCTATTTTTTCGTCAGTTAACTGTCCAGCAGCGCCCAGCCGTGCTGTGGTCGCTTTGTTCCCTTGCTGTAAATGGTTTGGTCATGAGTAGTTTGTCCGCTGTCTCCATACAACCAGCTGCACCACTTCTACACCTTTTCTTAGCTAGCACACACACGGATATATCAATTGATCCAGCTGCCTACCTGCATGCTTAGCTGATATCTATCCATCCAGTGCGTGTCTGTTCTTTGGCAAGTCTCTGCTTTCACTTCAGTTTCGTCAGACAAGTCACAACACCTCCCAGATGTATCTCAAAAATCATCTGAACCTGCCGTATCACTTCTGCCTGCCCACTTCTTTCTTTTATTTTGTTATATATATAAATCTGCTTGTACTTTCTGAATACAAATTCAAATAAAAAATGTTTTATATATATAAAATTGATTTGAAAATTATTAGGAATATAAATATGTCATCCATATGTATGTTTGCATATGTCATCGTGTCAAACCGTGATAGTTTTGCATATACACCTAATAGTAATATGCGGAGTATTTGGAATTACCGAATACGATTCCGCTCCGTTTAATACTGAAGTAGCTCATCCTTGCCATGCTATGCCATGCTAACCAACACTTAAATTTGCTGGTAGAAATGCAACTCCAAACCTAATTTGATTGTCCGGGGTTCCGACTCCGATTAATATGATAAGTTGCATTGCACCATCTATGCCATGTCATGCATATCATCTTCATCATGCTGGTTCATCATCCGTAGTAGTAAGTTTGCATCCGTTGCTTGTTCCAGCATTTGCTTCTTCCCGGATAGGATCGCGAAGTGGTGTTGTGAGATACGACAAGTTCTTCTGCAGCTTTTCACAGGCGAGCCCTCTCTCTTCACCTATTTTACATTTTGCTCTCCCTCTCACTGCTATACATATGTTGCGCTTCTCTATCGAGTCACGTGTCCTGTTCCACTTGTTTACCATAATAATCCTATATGTATCATTCCTTACCCATAGCCGTTGCTTGATGTTTGGGCCTTGCGAGTCGTAGGCGTGTTTAGGTTATGTTGTTTATCTCGATCTGTTATCTGGATATGTTGGGTTGTTGGGAGGTTATCACATGCTATATCAATTGTTGGAGAAACTCATGCTTTACTTTATTATTACCAACTAAAATTGTAAGCTGAGGCATCTGTGAGCCCCTTTGCGAAAGCATCGGAACTTTGACTTGCTAATGTCCCCTAGGACCCGAGTTCTTGTTATCTGTTCCGAGATTGAGCGCTCTACCCGTGCGTGGGGGAATGGGACCCCCATCACCCACTACCTTTCCTCGAGTCTGTTTATTGGGAGCCACAACCTTGGTTTTATTTGCCCATATGCACGATGCACGTTTTACTTCCTGTTGCCTTCGGGTGTTTATATTCTGTACTGTACATCATCTCGCGGCAGGTTTAGCGAATGCAGGTTGTTCATGCCAGCATAGCCCTCCTCGCAAACCTCTGGGTCCATGATCGGAGTACGGCCGAACTTCGTCACGGGTAGCTTAGTTGGGTGGCTCCCATTAAACTTTCTCTTGCATGGGGAACGGTCTTGTTGTGAGACTCCACCCGTAGTAAGTGGGTTCGAGCATGCGTATGGTTACATTTGGGCAACCCCTGCAGGGTGTACATCTTATCGATAAGCCGTGTCCGCGGTTATGGACGACTTGGAATTGTATAGCTTGATCATAGAATAACTTACACCGTTATCTTGTTGCTAATAATTTGATAATAACTTGCGTAGCAATATTGCATTACTACAACCAACATATAATAAAATTGTCAACAGTGAAGTGCCTTTTACATTGCCTCTTCGCTTTGTTGAAGGGGATATGTGTATTTGGTTGGGTTATGTTTGTGTAGTATTTATCTGTTACCTTTTGCGCTCTCTTATCTTCTCTGAGTAGACGGATGTTGTAGCGTGTCTCTATTGGATAGTAGCTTTGCCGCCGCTAAACTCCACATATAGCCGGTGAAGTTTATACCGCCCACCGGCGAGCATAGCCGGTCTTGTCTCGCAAGTACGTGACAATGGTACTTACCCTCGCCTTCCTTTCTTTTTGTCTCCTTCCCCTTTTGTCGCGCAACCGATGGCCCGACTTTGACAGGTACGAGATGATGACGTTAGCAAGGTTACCCTTCCGGCTTGGCCTGGGCAGGGTTATGGACGTCACTGGTTATCTTCAGGACTCTTAGTCCAATTTGTATCTTGTCCGTACTCGGACGTATTCGATCTTCTGTATGATTTGGATCTTTGTATTGTACATTTGAATCTTGACTCGTTGGAGTCGTTGTTGTATTATATGTATCTTGTGGACTCTATTGTAAACCTGTTGTAATGTTGCTACTCGTGGTAATTCCTCTGGCATCACGTGTGTGATTCGTCGCGCACGTCGTGTCGGAGGGCGTCTCAGAATCGATATCTTGCGGATTTCGGCGGGTTCGCTGGGATCCTCATGGTACCGGTTCCGGGGCGTCACAGTCATCCTCTATGTACAATAAAATTTCTTTCTTCGATTATTTTCGGGTCCTGATATTTGGTCACTTGCCTTTTTCTTTCGATCTCATGCCGCCTTTGAAACGTTGAGGAAGCTGCTGGAGCATGGGTCCCGCATGTCTCCTCTATGAACAATAAAAGTTTCCTTTCTTGGAGTTATTTTTTACCCCTAATTTCTGGCTACTTCTTTTTCTTTTTGATCCCTGCCGGCTTTGAAACGTTCAGGACTCCCTGGCTCATGGGTCCCACATGTTAGCCTCTATGAACAATAAACATTTCCTTTCTTGGAGTTATTTTCACCCCTAATTTCTGGCTATTTGCCTTTTTTCTTTCGATCCCCGGCCGCCTTCTAAACGTAGAGGACGCCGCTGGCTCGTGGGTCCCGGATGTCGACCTCCATGGACAATAAACCTCTCCTTTGTTGGATTTATTTTTTACCCTCTGATTTTGGCTATTTCCTTTTTCTTTTGATCCACTACCGCCTTGGAAACATTGAGTAAGCTGCTGACACATGGGGCCCGCATGTCATCCTCTATGTACAATCAACTTGCAAGATCTTCGAGCGAAAAAGCTTGTATTAGTGGGACCCATATGTCAACCTCTATATACTATAAAAGTTTCCTTTCTTGGATTATTTTTAGCTCCTGATATTTGGTCACTTTCCTTTTTCTTTCGATCTCAAGCCGCCTCTGAAACATTGAGTAAGGTGCTGGCTCATGGGACCCACATGTCATCCTCTATGTACAATAAAGTTTCTTTTCTTGGATTTTTTTACCCCCGATTTTTGGTCACTTGCCTTGACGCCGCTCGGCTCATGGGTCCCACATGTCGAGCATCTATGAACAATAAACCTTTCCTTTGTTGGATTTGTTGTTTACCCCTAATTTCTGGCTATTTGCCTTTTTCTTTTGATCCCTGCACGCCTTTGAAAACGTTGAGGAACCCGTCGGCTCATGGGACCCGCATGTCATCCTCTATGTACTATAAAATTTCTTTTCTTGGTTTTTTTTCACCCTCCGATTTTTGGCTATTTGCCTTTTTCTTTTGATCCCCTGCCGCCTTGGAAACGTTGAGTAAGCTGCCGACTCATGGGACCCGCATGTCATCCTCTATGTACAATCAACTTTCTTTTTTTGGAGTTTTTTTACCCCCTAATTTCTGGCTACTTTCTTTTTCTTTTGATCTCAAACCGCATTTGAAACGCTGAAACCGCTGCTGCAAAATGGGACCCGCATGTCATCCTCTATGTACAATAAGTTTCATTTCTTTGATTATTTTTGGCTCCTGATATTTGATCACTTGCCTTTTTCTTTCTATCTCATGCCGCCTTTGAAACGTTGAGTAAGCTGCTCGCTCATGGGTCCCGCATGTCATCCTCTACGAACAATAAAAGTTTCATTTTTTGGAGTTATTTTTTACCCCTAATTTCTGGCTACTTCCTTTTTTCTTTTGATCCACTGCCGCCTTTGAAACGTTGAGGATTACGTAGACTAATACAAGCTTTTTCTCTCCAAGATCTTGCAAGTTGATAGATTAAATCATGGAATTATTAGGATATGTTTTAAATTTCAAATCCACTTTATGAATTATTAAAAATACCGTTATCCATATGGGTATGGAGCGATCAAGGATTTTCATATTGGGCATGAGCAGTTTCAAAAATTGGAACCCAATAATTCAAAATAAATAAAAAACAACTTTTATGTAGAATCTCCGCGTTTTTTTTTGCCATTCATAGGATCTGTGTTTCATTAGAAAAGGGCCGAAATTGCATGAGCAGAAAGGCCCATTTGTGGTTATTGGGCTTCGACAGCCGGAGCAAGTAGACCGATAACAATTACCATGTAGATGTTCGTTGGCAATCCAAAAGTGAAATATTGGGCCCAACAGGGGAAGGTTGAACAGTACTTTTTCTATTGGGAAGGTGGTACATGGGGTTATCCTGACAAAAAAATGGAACATGGGTTACTGAAGGTTGCCCATTTGTGCCCAATATGTTTGTCAACAGGAGCTTTACCTTCCGCCGCCGCCGCCATGGTCGAGCTAGCGGTACGGCGGCGTCTCGAGCTCGGGGTAGCGCAGCGTCCGCGCGCGCCCCAAATTAAGGTACCTATTAAGCGGAGATACGTACCGGAGACGAGCGCATCGTCCTCGCGACGGCACCTACGATTGGCTCGGCTGGCCTTGGGGCATTTACCCCTAGCCTCTTCCATGCTCAAGTTTTAGAAATGTTTCTGGCTCTGTTCAACACTGGATCAAATTTGTCAACATGACCATTTTTATGGAGTAGCAACGAGTTGAATCTATCAAAACTCTTTAAGTTCTGCAATATAACGACTAATTGGTACTACCTTATACAAAATGATTACATATCCTTATTTTGGAAGCAAGCAATCACACACTTATAGTTTGCTAGTCAGCTGCACGTAACGTTAAAAATTGGCAATTATAATGAATAAACCTGTAATCTTCACTTAAAATGCATTAAGGAGCATCAAATTTGACAAATCAAACCATGTCTTGCTGAAAATTGACATGTCTTTCTCATGCAGAAATGTAAAATTATCCATGCATGTGCGTTTATACAGGTTAAGTTTTGCACGTATTATTTTTTGTACTAACTTTTCTGACTACCTTCAAAGCTCCAATCCTTCTTCATCATCTTTGTTGTACCGCACCGATGCAAGTGAATGCGAGCTCCTCGCCGTACGCGACTTCGTGTCCGATATGTGTACTATGCCTTCTCCATCTAGTGCTAGTTACGCCTCCGTGCTAATTAATTCTATCACGAGTGCCTACATCCAAGCACAAACCTCCGTCATTGCAGTCGTGACTCACCTCGACCATTGGAGCCCAATCACAAGAGTGAGCTCGATCGGTCGTCTCAACCGGAGAGGCATGTGTCTCATGGTTAGCTATCTACAACTTGCTGTCTTACTAAAACCGTGCCTATCATAGAGATCACCTCGCCGGTGTAGCAATGGCCGCAAGTAGCCGCTATGGGGATAAGGAAGAAAAGATTTAAAAAATGGGGTGGGGCCAACAAGCAGGAAAGCTATCTATAGCTTTATGGATGTTTCGGAATTGGGTAGAAAATAGTAGACGACACCGTAGCGGACGAATCCCGGAGACCAAGGTCGTTGGATGATGTCTAATGAACGGCGTAACCGTGTTCAAGAAAAAACGGCAGAACAAAATAGGCGAAATTAGCTTGAATTTTGATAATAAATCTTGGGCATTTTCCCTCGAACATGATGTACTACTACTAGTGTACTCAACTTTGGGTAGTCTCTGGACTAGTCTCCCTCGTCCACCAATTATTATTATTATATTATAGTACTCGCGGAAAGTTGAGGGGAGTCCCTAGTCCCGAGCACTTCGCCCACTTCCCCGGCCTCATCCCGCAGATCTCACACCAACCACCTCACCGTCGACTAGCCGCCGGCCTACACCCCTCCGAAGAATCCCCAATGGCGGCGACGCCCCTACTAGAGCGCTCCTCACGCGAGCGCATCATCGAGTCTGGCCCACATGTCTTCCGTGCCTGCCGTGTGTCGGCAAGCACGACCGACTTCTCCGTCGGCAAGCCGCCGGCCGTGGGCGAGGGCGAGGCGTCCCCGTACACTATGGCAGTGCACATCTTCTTCTCGAGGACGTACGAGCTCAGGAGGATGGCCGGCCCCTCCCTGCCCCACTGGATGAGGACGATATCGCCACTACACCCTGCGAAGAGGTGGTGTTGGATCTTGGCTTGCCTCCGAGGGAGCTGCGTAGTGGGGGCTATGTCGTGTGAACTATGCGCGAGATTCTTGCCCGTGTATGGCTGCTCAAGAACCTGAACCTCACGGAGGAGGAGTGGGACATCATCATGCCTTACGATGTTATGCACCTGATGTGGCAGCAGGCGTGTCGTCGGGTCGGTGGCCTCCACTTCGACCTCACCCTTAGGGTGGACCACCGGCTCATCGTCAACTTGCCGACGCCGCAAGACAGCTTGGGTCCTAGTTGCGCCGGAGGACGGCCACTGCAGCATATGCATGCTGGGGCTGTCGCGGCGCACAACGGTGCGTCTCCGGGGATGCAAACACCTGTTCCATAGGAAGTGCATCTTCTCCTCGGTTTGTAACGAACGCCACCGCCCTATCCGCTGCGATAAAGTGCTGACCCATCTTATTTTCGATTTGTAGCATAGTATGAATAAAAACCATGTATGATAGGGATGCCATGCCAACTTGAATCCTATGTCAAGAGAAATTCTATTTGATTGTGGTTATAAGATATTTTGCATTAGTTTGATCTATTATCATTCTATTTTCCTATGGGATATGACCCTATGAATCAAACAAACTCGGGATTACTTCCACACAATTAAGTTTGACCAACTTTTAGTAGGACAACAAACATAAATAATTAGTCATCATGGGATTACAATCCACCGGATAATTGTCTTCGGGACTCATACATTTTCCAAATAGAAAAATCAAAACAAATCATGGTTCTTCATCTCACAAAGATGATACGTAGACAAGAGTCTAATCATCATCATCATCATCATCATCACCTCCGTCTTCATTCCGATATTCGTGCATGGTCTCATCCTCGCTCGTCGTGTCCATTCTCCTCCCGAGATTCACCAGTAGCTTCAGCTTATCCATCTCTTTGTCGACTATACTAACCTCAACAAGTGAAATCTACTTCTCCATCATGTGCGGGGATACCCGTATCCAACGAGGTTTCATCAATGTCAGCAACTTTAGTTTGCCTAGAACCAACGAAATCATCTTGTCGGGCACCAATTATTGGATCCGCATTCTCATCCAAATCATATATGTTCCTTGCCACAAACTTTTGCACATACCGCCATCCTTTTCTAGATCTCGTCTTCCAAGAAAAGTACCTTGGCCGCTTGAGGTACCAAAATATAAGGATCATCCTTGTACCACCGAGCGATAGTATTGACCGATATGAAATACCCATCATTTCGGCACCTTTGCCCTTGTTTGGATCTTGGTTGTACCAAGTAAAACTTAAATAGAACCACAGATCGGACGAAGAACCTTATCACTATAGAACAACCGAATAGCCTCTTCTATGTGACCATAATGGTCAAATGACTCGACCTCTTCTTTCCGGTTGTCAAGTGATCTCCATCGGTTGTGATGCCACTATTTCGTGTCTTCAAATGTTGTTCACGCTCATAGGAGCTGTAATGGACACCATTGGCATTGCAAGCTACAGCTACCAACACCCTCTTATCTGGACCACGTGATAGGACAAGGAGATCAGCACTAACAGCGCCTGGATTCTCCGCATGGAGTTTCGAGATCTACAATTACAAAATAGACAAGAGGTCTTCTCATGTGAAAACACATAGACAAGTCAGAGTGCAATTGAACATCTTACATGTTTCTCAAACCAGTCCTGAAACCCACTCCCACGTCCCGATAGCTTTCCATTCGTTTCCATGTACAACCTGCAAAACATAGCCAAGTCGACTCGAATATATTTCATTTTGATACAAGTTCATAGTATATGCGAGGAACTGAGGATTTCGTGTGCATAGTACTCACTTAACATATTCATGAGCCTCTGCAGCATTATTCAGCACATACCAAGATAGCTGTTCAAATTGAGACTGCTCTAATGTTTTTTCGGTCCTCTTTCCTATTAGCTCAACACCATGATTAAAAACAGATCCTCCAACTTCCAAAATTCTGCGACCCCGGTTGAATCTGGTATCAATATCAGGAATATATCTTGATGCAAATGTATATGCTTCAGGCAGCAATATACGCCACCGCAATGCAAGCCTCCGGTCTAGCTTTGTTCCTAACCGTATTCTTGAAAGTGCACAGCCGACATTCTATAGGGTACATCCATCCATACTGTACCGGACCTCTTAAAAGTGCCTCATCGTGTAGATGAACAGCCAAATGCACCATCACATCAAAGAACGCCGGAGGATATATCAGCTCCAACTTGCACAGGATTACCGCTATGTCCACCTTAAGACGTTTTACAACATGCTCGCTTAGAGTTTTACTACATATTTCCCTAAAGAACCTTCCCAACTCGCAATCACGTTGTACATATTTGGCTTCACTAAATCTTTAATGCCAATAGCTAAAAGCCTTTGCAGCAGGATGTGACAATCGTGAGTTTTCAACCCTTGGAGCTTGTTTCCTTCAAAGATTGAGACAATTTGCAATGTTGGAAGCAAATCCGAACGGGAACATCACACCTCGGAGGTACTCACAAAATAATCTCCTTTTAGGCATCGGCAATGTGAATTCCGCGCCTCGAAATTTATAATTTTTTTCCTTGCCTTTGTTCACTTTGTCATTACGATCCAGATTGCAAGTGCCCGTTAACATTCAATGTTGCACAATCAATCCTAGCATTTGAGCTATCTTTTGTCTTGGATGGAATGTTGAGTAATGTGCCGACAATGTCTGTCACATATATTTTTCTCCATGTGCATGATATCAATATTATGCCGAAGCTTCTTACCAGCCCAATACGGCAAGTCCCAAAGAGTGGCCCCGCGCTTATAAAATATTCTCGGTCTATCATTTTCCATTTCCTTCATCTTGGTACATGCTCGCTATTTCACCTCCCATCTTCCTTTTGGTAGCTGCTAGACTCAGCTCATCTCCTCTCTTCTTCCTTTTTCTACCTCGCTACTACCGCCGCCGCATCTTCTCGTATTCTTCTCTCGTTGTACCTGCCGTGGCGGCCGGTGGTTTTCCCGGTTTAACATTTCTGACCGCTTCTAGGTGCGCCTCCAACTCGTGACTCGTAAAGTGCTGCGGTTCGGCCTTTGCACAGTGTCCGATCACCAATAAATTGCAATTTTTTATTATTTTTTCGGAAACCGTGACCTATTGGAAGGAAACGGCGATGGCTCATATAGCATATCTTGTTTATTATCCTCATCGCCACTCGATCCGTATCACAGTGAACACATGCATTATAACCCGATGTTACTCGCCCGACATAGTGCCCAAAGCCGGATAATCATGGGTGCAATACGACACAGCAAAGCACGTAATAGAAAATTTTGTTCTTTAGGTGGACACACATCCCGTGTAGGGACACCCTTCCATAATGTTTGCAAGTCTCTAATAAGAGGCTGCATGAACACATCAAAATCCTTCCCAGGAGATTAGGGACCTGGGATGAGTAAGGCCATCATACAGTTCGACTGATCGGTGCATGTCCAAGGAGCCTGGTTGTATGGTGTAACTAGTACTGGCCACATGCTATACGAGTTACTCATGTTGCCAAATGGGTTGAATCCATCTGTAGCAAGGCCAAGTCTCAGGTTCCTTGGATCTGCAACAAAATCTGGATGATCCAGGTCGAATTGCTTCCATTCATCGCCATCGCCAGGATGCCTCGCAAATCGGTGGTCGGGCGTGAGAATCTCTTTGTGCCATCTTGTTTCCCGAGATGTTTGTTCTGAAGCAAACAACCTCTGCAATCTTTGTACAAGTGGAAAGTATCTCAGAACCTTCCAAGGAATCTTTTTCTTACCACCAGCTCCATCATGTTTCCATCTTGATTCCTTACATACTGGACATTCATCGAGGTCATTATACTCCATCCAAAATAGTGCACAGTTATTTTTGCAAAAATCAATCTTCTCATATCCAAGTCCCAGTACCTTGATGTACTGCTTCACCTCATAAAAGGATTTTGGCAGTCCAGCCCCAGGGAGTGCATCGCTGTATGTCTTCGCAACCGCATTGAAGGCTTTATTGGTTATCCCCTGGTATGACTTGTCATGAAGTAATTTCACAATTAATTCGAATCTTGACACAACAGAACCAGGGGCCACTAAGCGCTTAGCATCTTCTATCAGGTCATGGAAAAGAGGCTTTTTGTGATAACCATGGGGCTGTTGGCTTGCATATGGATACAGATCCCGTAACAAATTAGCAGTAGCCTCATCCTGGACGAGATCTTCAGGCTGATAACCATCAGAATAAAGAGGATCAATAATATCAGGCTGATCATAGTGTTCACCATGGTTAATCCACCTGATATATGTCTGGTCCATCCCATAAACGAATAAATGATCTGAGACTACATGTTGAGGCTTGGACCCAATATTCAAACATACGCGGCATGGACAAATCACTTCCTTTGTTGTGTCGCCGTCGGAAAATCACTAACTTGCTTCATGAAGTCTTCAATACCACTCAAATATGTTGGTGTGTTTAATGAGTGAAATAATATCCAAGTTCCGTCCATCCGTTGAGGGAATAGATGGTCAAAGAAGCGATAAGCTATTTCAACAAACAGGTCACCTACGAATGTAAGCAAACATACCTGAGCAAACAGGTCGAATATAAAACTATAAATGCTACATTATTTGAGCCGATTTCAGCAAACGAACTGAGTGCAAAACTACGGCTACCTAGTGAACATATTTTTTTTAGGCTGACCACTGGGTTTCCCCACTTTGTATTTTTTTCTTTTTATTAATAAAAAGAGGGAAATATGTACAAAAGTTGCTGGAGAGCAGCAACTAAAAGGATCATAGATCCCAAACAGCAAAATATATATAAAATGTTCTACCCATGATATGATTTCCTCTTTGCCTTATGAACAAAAAGAGCAATTTCATCCTTGAATCTCTTGTGCCATCTGTAAATGCTTGGGGGGGCGAACAGATATATCGAAAGAAATACAATACCAACACATTCTTTCTTATTTTTTGCCGTAATTCCGCCGATCTATTAGCAGTGCAAAGAAGTCAAAAGTAATAAGATTACTAACAGGTCCATAGACCACCAGGGCCGTACCTGAGAATACGGAGGGCCTGAGCAAAACAAGAAATAGAGGACCTCAACATGATCATTGGCAACTAAAATGATTTTATATATACTACTCACTCCATTTCAATAAACAATGCACCCTTGTTTTTCGTATTTTATCTTCGAAAAAAATATTAATCTATATCTCTCTATTTAAAAATGATGTTTCAATTTTATGTAGATATACATGTATTTAGATGAGTTTAGTTTGCAGATACATGCAAGTTTTGATGAAGTTGAAACATATTTTTCAGGATGAAGTATATAAAATTTTTTGATATAAAACTGGTACCATTAGAAAGTATTTTCCATCACGGTTCTAACAATGCTGCTTATGTATTATATGATCGTGATATTGTTGTCCTATTTATTTGGTCAAGGTTCACATTGAAATGTGGTAAAATAAATTAAAAGAAGTGCATCGTGTGAAAAAGCAATCTAAGAATTCAAAAGTGCTAATTGTTAGTCGAAACATGACATCTTTCAAAAATGAATCTTCAATTAGTACTTCATAAAAATCACCGAGACAAAATATTAATATTCATTGGAAGACTAACTGAATTAGCTGCACTCGCGATGAAAGAGAAAGAGAAGATACAGGTAAGAGCAAGTACAATAAGGTACAGCTCTTTTGTTTGTTTGTTTGGGTTGCTCATCAAGCTTATCGCTCGATACAATAAGTTACAGTCAGCGGGAGTGGTGTTTTGGAACATGGGTGCATAGTGGGTGGTATCATGGAGTACTATCATAGGTATGCTATATCTATACTCCTATATAGTGTAGCAATTTTGATAGTTTGAATCCAAGCATCATAATGCAATCTCTACCGTTGATTGTGCACCATCGGACGGTCTAAAACATTGGGATTCGCAGACTACGTAGCACCCATCATTCTCTACGTCATTCTAGAAACATCTATATATTTGTTCTAACCAATTCACGCTCCCTCCATACGCGACGCTGCTGGTCACGGCCCGACAACAAAACTCACGGACGCCTATGCTCTCCATAGATCAGTCAGAGTTGAATGCGATGCATGCGAATGGTAGTCACGCTCAAACTTCAGTAAAAACCGAAAGTGTGGCGAGTAGGTCGGTAACACTACACGGACATGCAGTTGCATAAGTGCTGGTACGTTCCCTATAGGTGGCACTGGGCATGGATGGGAGGATAAATTATTGAAGATCTGAATTTTGGCAGCTAAAAAGAAATAAGTACAAAACCTAAGACGTGCAAAATTCAATAGTATATTCAAGAGCACATACATGGCAGTAAAATTGCAATTCCGCATGAGAAATACAATTCAATGTTAGTAATACATAGTTTTCCCACATTTTACGCTATGCAAGCTATTTTGAGTTGAAATTGTAACGACTGATTTTTAACGTGCAAAGCACATGAAGCTGACTAGTTTATTATAGTGGAGTATTGAAAATGGCATAGAAGGGGATATTGCGAATTGAGAGTGGCATAAACACAACTTCAGTTTTTGTAATGGCATAAACACAACTTGTGAATTGAGGAGTGGCATAGAACCAATTAACCGTTGTTTCAATTACAGCCATCAAAAGCCGATCGAACGCACGAGGATGGATCCAAAATTTACCCATTTTTAGTTTCACGAGAAAATTTTAAACTTAAAATTCGTACTGCCTAGAAGTATTTGAAACAAAAATCGAGTAAATCTTATATGTTGGGTTATGCATTCTGGGGGAGTTTCATCGTATTCAGCCATATTGTTTATCAATAAACCTCATTTTATGTTTTACAACCAACTTTAAACTTAAAATTCAAACTCGTCCGTAAAAAAGAACAACATTCCGAAGAAATCTTATACTATATTTCTTCTGCATTCTGGGAAAGATTGGTCGGATTCAAAAAAATAGTTTCGGAATAAACATTGTTTTAGTCTGGACACGACTTATTGTAGAGTGATTTTTGGTTGGATACATTCATGTGCGTTCGATTGGCTTTGGATGGTTATAATTGAACCAAAGTCAACGCTGGACTTCGACCCGAACGTCACTGGAGCCGCGTCAAAAGTCCAGCCATGACTTTGTCTCAATAACAGCCATCAAAAGCCGATCGAACGCACATGAATGGATCCAACCAAAAATCACTCAACCGCTGGAATTTTGACCTGAAAGTCACTGAAGCCGTGTCCATACTTGCCCAACAGGTTGCGTATGAATGTAAACCAACATATCTCGAGCAAACAGAGTCGAATATAAAACTATATAACTAAATGCCACGTTATTTGAGCCGATTTCAGCAAACCAACTGAGGTCTATTTTTTTAGGCTGGACAGTGGTTTCCTCGCTGTGTATTTTTCACTATAATAAAAAAGAGGGAAAGGTTACTGGAGAGCAGCAACTAAAAGGATCATAGATCCCAAATAGCAAAATCTAGCTAAAAAAGTTCTACCCATGATGATAAGCCATGATATGATTTCCTCTTTGCCTTACAAACAAGGAGAGCCATTTCATCCTTGAATCTCTTGCGTCTTCTGTAAATGCTTGGGGGCGAACAGATCAATCGAAAGCAATATAATACCAACAAATTTTTTCTTCTTTTTGGCCGTAAATCCACCGATGTATTAGCGATGCAAAGAACCTGTAAGTAATAAGATTACAAACAGGTCCATAGAGGACCGGCACCAAGCGACGACTACGTACATTGGGCAATGGTGAGCAAGACAAGTGAACGAGACGAATGAATTCGAGCAAATAGGTAAAGCGGAAAACAATGTCAAACAAACACATCGAGAGGAAAACAATATCAACCGATCGATTCGAACGAACTAACGAACTTATAAGGGCTGGGCGACGGCGACTGACTTCGATTGAGCTATAATGAATCGTACTTGCCCATGCCCGAAGATAGCATGCATACCGTGAGGATCTACCAGCCGACCGCGCCCGCCGGTGCGGCCGGAGAAGAACGGCGCCACCGGCGAGCCGCCGGCTAACGCGGCCGATAGACAGCGTGGGGAAGTTTTGGTGCGCGGCTAGGTTCACCGAGGGTGTGTCTAGAGAAGAACAGGGCGCCGAAGGAGGTGTCTAGAGAAGAACAAGGTGGGCTGGGTGCTGGGTTAAAGGCGAGCGTTCGAAATATTGGGCGCGCGTTCGAAAGTTTAGGTGCGCGAGGGAGGTGTCTCGCCGGTGAAAATTTGCCCGTCCTCTACTTCTTCTTTTTTTTTCTTTTGAGAACACAAGTACAACGCGTACGCTCACAAACACGCACGTACAAACACCCCTATGAACGCACGCACGCACACCCTACCCCTATGAGCACCTCCGAGGGACTGAGCCGGCATATCTTGAGGTTGACGAAGTCACCACTGGCGCCTCCTCTACTTTTTTGGGCTAATCTATTTATCTATAATATCTATCTATACCTCTATCTATCTACATGTTTTTAATTTTTTTCTATTCTATACATGAGTTTTTGAATTTGAATTTTTTCACTCTATCTACCGCTCATCATACAAGGACTCTTCAGATCTAACGGCTGTGAATGCACGGATTCGTCACCCATGCTTCCCCTTGGACTGGCGATGCTGAAAGAAAGCCTGAAACACTGGAACCCTCTAGATACTTCGGGGTACCTCACAGCTCCACATTATTAAACAGGCCTTTTCCGACATGGGAAGTCAAAAGTTGGGGGCTCCATCCAGTACATATGAATGCTCACTAGCTGCATGGTCTAGAAGCAGACTAGAGTAAATCATCAATTCATCCAATCAATTGGTGTATAATTTTTTTAGGAGCTAAGACGCCGGCATGAACCATTTTCAAGCGTTTAAATTACTCCTACCTGAAATGATTCTTTAGATTGACATCAACAAGAGAACTCTTTTAGAAAGAGTGAGAGAAAGGGAGATATGATTGCATACACTATTCTTAGAAGGGAAATCATGTACTCCGTATATCGACTATCTACACTACAATTTTGAAATAAAAGAAACAAAATTGCAAATGTCTATTCTAACTAGATATGTTGATATTTCTAAATAGTACCAAAGCAATACTTATTCTAAGCTGGGCACTCAACTTTTGAAATGCGCGAGTATTTGTAGGTCGATTTTCTTACGTTATTATTATTATTACTAGGCAGCACATGTGTTTGCCCGTCCAGTGAAACTCTTTCATTTCATTTTTCTTTTCCGCAAGGTCGGGAGTCGGAGGAAGAGGGATCACACGGGAGGAGACGAAGGGAGAGCAGTCACGGGGCCCCACTTATTTATGGTGTCTATCCTTTTTCCGGTGATGTTGACTGCTAGTGGTGGTTGTCGGTGCGCAGGGGTGCGAGCGAGCGAGAAAGGCCGAGAATGAGAGAGATTTTTTTTTTAGAGGGACAACCGAACGATCCTCGAAGGACCCAGATTTCCAATACGCATCGAGCGCGAGTTTACAGCAGGACACAAAATAAATAGGAAATTACGTCTAAATTCCTAAGATTTACATGGTATACTCCAGGCTGAAAGCAAGAAGTGCGATCGGGTCCTTAACAGCCACCGTCCGGATTGATCCTCGTCGCAGCCGGGGACGAACCACTTGGCGCGACCAAATCGCCATGGCTACAGAGCCTGCACACCATGGCCTACGAGCTGAGCTAGAAACGACCTGCCAAAACCGGCAGCCAACGGAGGTGGATAATTGGAGAGATGGAGAGACAGAGAGAGAGTCTTGATGCCTCTCTCTTGACAAAGAAGATGGCTGGGAGTTTGCCTACCTAGCGTACGTGACTTGTGCTCACTGAAGTGTGGGACCTCACGCATGGGAACCACACGTAAGTGACAGACTTGTTGCTCTAATAACTTGGGTGATTATTATACTGTATTAGTACATAGTTTCCTATGGATCCTTCTTAGTCACTCCTAAATGAAGCTCTTGACATGGTTTTTGAAATTTCCATGTTTGAAACCAAAAACCACTTCTCTTGATGCTTTACTTCATATGACAGAGTTTAGAGTTATGGGGTAGATACATGAATTTTCTAGTTTGAGTATGTCTAGATCGACCTTGTTTATCAACTTGAATGCTTACTATATGACATACGAAGACTATGTGCTTTGGTTTTTCATTTTTTTTTATTTTTTTTTATTTTTTATACCCATTTGAATCTTGGTCAAATCTTAGGTTTGACCAAGATTTAAACAAGTTAAAAACATGAGTATGAAAAACTAAGCCTCTATCCATTTTATTCACTACAAAATGAAGCTCTTGGGAGGGTTTTTGAAATTTCCATGATTGAAACCAAAAACCACTTCTCTTCATGCTTGACTTCATAAGACAGAGTTTAGGGTTAGGGGGTAGATACATGATTTTTCTGGTTTGAATATGTCTAGACCTTGTTTATCAACTTAATTGAATGCTTACTATATGACATAAGTAAGAAGACTATGTGCCTTGGTTTTTCATATATTTTGATTTATTTTGAATTTTTATGCCCATTTGAATCTTGGTTAAATCCTAGGTTCGACCATGATTTAAACAAGTTTAAAACATGAATGTGAAAAATTAAGCATCTATACTTCTTAGTCACTCCAAAATGTAGCTCTTGGGAGGGTTTTTGAAATTTCCATGCTTGAAAACCAAAAACCACTTCTCTTCATGCTTAACTTCATAAGACAAAGTTTAGGGTTAGGGGTAGATACATGATTTTTCTGGTTTGAATATGTCTAGACCTTGTTTATCTACTTAATTGAATGCTTACTGTATGACATGAGAAGAGTATGTGCATTGGTTTTTTATTTTATTGTTTTTTTTTGAATTTTATGCCCATTTGAATCTTGGTCAAATCCTAGGTTTGACCATGATTTAAACAAGTTTAAAACATGAATATGAAAAATTAAGCATATATCCTTCTTAGTCACTCCAAAATGAAGCTCTTGGGAGGGTTTTTGAAATTTCCATGTTTGAAACCAAAAACCACTTCTCTTCATGCATATGCTTGACTTCATAAGACATAGTTTAGGGTTAGGAGTAGATATATACATGATTTTCTAGTTTGAATATGTCTAGACCTTGTTTATCAACTTGAATGCTCTTACTATATATATGACATAAGAATACTATGTCCTTTGTTTTTTCATTCTTTTATTTTTTTCTGAAATTTTATGCCCATTTGAATCTTTTGGTCAAATCCTAGGTTTGACCAAGATTTAAACAAGTTTAAAACATGAAAATGATAAGGGAAACCTCCATCCTTCTTAGTCACTCTAAAATCAACTTAATTGAATGCTTACTATATGACATAAAAAGACTATGTGCCTTGTTTTTCATTCATTTTGATTTATTTTGAATTTTTATGCCTATTTGAATCTTGGTAAAATCCTAGGTTTGACCAGTTTAAATCATGAATATGAAAAATTAAGCATCTATCCTTCTTAGTCACTCCAAAATGTAGCTCTTGGGGGGTTTAAAATTTCCATGTTTGAAACCAAAAACCACTTCTCTTCATGCATGCTTGACTTCATAAGACAGAGTTTAGGGTTAGGGGTAGATATATACATGATTTTTTCTGGTTTGAATATGTCTAGACCTTGTTTATCAACTTTAATGCTTACTATATGACATAAGAATGGTATGTGCTTTGGTTTTTTATTTTTCTATTTTTATTTTTGAATTTTATACCCATATATTTGAATCTTTGTGAAATCCTAGGTTTGACCAGGATTTAAACAAGTTTAGAACATGAAAATGAAAAGGTAAGCCTGGATCCTTCTTTGTCACACTCTAAAATGAAGCTTTTGGGAGGTTCTTGAAATTACCATGTTTGAAACCAAAAACCACTTCTCTTCATGCTTGACTTCATAAGACAGAGTTTAGGGTTACGGGTACGTAGATACATGATTTTTTATGGTTTGAATATGTCTAGACCTTGTTTATCAACTTGAATGCTTACGATATGACATAAGAAGACTATGTACTTTGGTTTTCATTTTTCTGATTTTATTAAATTTTGTGTCCATTTGAATCTTGGTCAAATCCTAGGTTTGACCAAGATTTAAACAAGTTTAAAACATGAAAATGAAAAGGTAATCATGGATCCGTCTTAGTCACTCTAAAATGAAGCTTTTGGGATGTTCTTGAAATTTCCATGTTTGAAACCCAAAACCACTTCTCTTCATGCTTGACTTCATAAGACATAGTTTAGGGTTAGGGGTAGATATATACATGATTTTTTCTGGTTTGAATATGTCTAGACCTTGGTTATCAACTTTAATGCTTACTATATGACATAAGAATGCTATGTGCTTTGGTTTTTCATTCTTTTCATTTTTTTTATAAATTTTTATGCCCATTTGAATCTTGGTCAAATCCTAGGTTTGACAATGATTAAAACATGAATATGAAAAATTAAGCATCTATCCTTCTTAAGTCACTCCAAAATGTAACTCTTTGGAGGGTTTTTGAAATTTCCATGTTTGAAACCAAAAACCACTTCTCTTCATGCATGCTTGACTTCATAAGCAAAGACAGAGTTTATGGTTTTAGCGCTAGATATATACATGATTTTCTGGTTTGAATATGTCTAGACCTTGTTATCAACTTGAATGCTTACTATATATATGACATATAAGAATGCTATGTGTCCTTTGTTTTTTCATTATTTTGATTTTCTTCTGAATTTTTATGCCCATTTGAATCTTGGTCAAATCGTAGGTTTGACCAAGATTTAAACAAGTTTAAAACATGATAATGAAAAGGGAAGCTTGTATCCTTCTTAGTCACTCTAAAATGAAGTTTTTGGGAGGTTTTTTAAATTACCATGTTTGAAACCCAAAACCACTTCTCTTCATGCTTGACTTCATAAGACAGAGTTTAGGGTTAGGGGTAGATCGATACATGATTTTGTATGGTTTGAATATGTCTAGACCTTGTTTATCAACTTGAATGCTTACTATATATATGACCTATATATAAGAATGCTATGTCCTTTGTTTTTTCATTCTTTTGATTTTCTTCTGAATTTTTATGCCCATTTGAATCTTTTGGTCAAATCCTAGGTTTGACCAAGATTTAAACAAGTTTAAAACATGAAAATGAAAAGGGAAGCTTGTATCCTTCTTAGTCACTCTAAAATGAAGTTTTTGGGAGGTTTTTGAAATTACCATGTTTGAAACCCAAAACCACTTCTCTTCATGCTTGACTTCATAAGACAGAGTTTAGGGTTAGGGGTAGATCGATACATGATTTTGTATGGTTTGAATATGTCTAGACCTTGTTTATCAACTTGAATGCTTACTATATATATGACATATATATAAGAATGCTATGTCCTTTGTTTTTTCATTCTTTTGATTTTCTTCTGAATTTTTATGCCCATTTGAATCTTTTAGTCAAATCCTAGGTTTGACCAAGATTTAAACAAGTTTAAAACATGAAAATGAAAAGGGAAGCTTGTATCCTTCTTAGTCACTCTAAAATGAAGTTTCCATGTTTGAACATCTACTTGCAGTATGTGTGAACAAGTATGCACTATGTGTGCTATAACTAGTATGTCTTTCAAATTTGAACCACATTTGAATAAGTTTGAAATATTTGAAATGGGGCTTTTGGCTTAAACGTTCGAAACCCAAAACAATTTCTCTTCATGCTAGATTTCATAAGACCGAGTTTAGGGTTAGGCGGTAGATACATGATTTGTCTGGTTTGAATATGTCTAAACCTTGTTTATCAACTTTAATGCTTACTATATGACATCATAAGACTATGTGCTTTTGTTTTTCATTTTTCTAATTTTTTCTGAATTTTATGCCCATTTGAATCTTGGTCAAATCCTAGGTACGTTTGACCAAGATTTAAACAAGTTTCAAACATGAAAATTTCCATGTTTGAAACCCCAAACCACTTCTCTTCATGATTGACTTCATAAGACATAGTTTAGGGTTTTAGGGGTAGATATATACATGATTTTCTGGTTTGAATTTGTCTAGACCTTGTTTATCAACTTGAATGCTTACTATATATATGACATATAAGAATGCTATGTCCTTTGTTTTTTCATTCTTTTGATTTTCTTCTGAATTTTTATGCCCATTTGAATCTTTTGGTCAAATCCTAGGTTTGACCAAGATTTAAACAAGTTTAAAACATGAGAATGAAAAGGGAAGCTTGTATCCTTCTTAGTCACTCTAAAATGAAGTTTTTGGGAGGTTTTTGAAATTACCATGTTTGAAACCCAAAACCACTTCTCTTCATGCTTGACTTCATAAGACAGAGTTTAGGGTTAGGGGTAGATACATGATTTTGTATGGTTTGAATATGTCTAGACCTTGTTTATCAACTTGAATGCTTACTATATATATGACATATAAGAATGCTATGTCCTTTGTTTTTTCATTCTTTTGATTTTCTTCTGAATTTTTATGCCCATTTGAATCTTTTGGTCAAATCCTAGCTAGGTTTGACAAAGATTTAAACAAGTTTAATACATGAAAATGAAAAGGGAAGCTTCTATCCTTCTTAGTCACTCTAAAATGAAGTTTCCTTGTTTGAACATCTACTGCAGTATGTGTGAACATGTATGCACTATGTGTGCTATAACTAGTATGTCTTTCAAATTTGAACCACATTTGAATAAGTTTGAAATATTTGAAATGGGGCTTTTGGCTTAAACGTTCGAAACCCAAAACGATTTCTCTTCATGCTAGATTTCATAAGACCGAGTTTAGGGTTAGGGGGTAGATACATGATTTGTCTGGTTTGAATATGTCTAAACCTTTGTTTATCAACTTGAATGCTTACTATATGACATCATAAGACTATGTGCTTTTGTTTTTCATTTTTCTATTTTTTTTTCTGAATTTTATGCCCATTTGAATCTTGGTCAAATCCTAGGTACGTTTGACCAAGATTTAAACAAGTTTCAAACATGAAAATTTCCATGTTTGAAACCCAAAACCACTTCTCTTCATGATTGACTTCATAAGACATAGTTTAGGGTTTTAGGGGTAGATATATACATGATTTTCTGGTTTGAATATGTCTAGACCTTGTTTATGAACTTGAATGCTTACTATATATATGACATATAAGAATGCTATGTCCTTTGTTTTCTCATTCTTTTGATTTTCTTCTGAATTTTTATGCCCATTTGAATCTTTTGGTCAAATCCTAGGTTTGACCAAGATTTAAACAAGTTTAAAACACGAGAATGAAAAGGGAAGCTTGTATCCTTCTTAGTCACTCTAAAATGAAGTTTTTGTGAGGTTTTTGAAATTACCATGTTTGAAACCCAAAACCACTTCTCTTCATGCTTGACTTCATAAGACAAAGTTTAGGGTTAGAAGTAGATACATGATTTTGTATGGTTTGAATATGTCTAGACCTTGTTTATCAACTTTAATGCTTACTATATATATGACCTATAAGAATGCTATGTCCTTTGTTTTTTCATTCTTTTGATTTTCTTCTGAATTTTTATGCCAATTTGAATCTTTTGGTCATATCCTAGCTAGGTTTGACAAAGATTTAAACAAGTTTAAAATATGAAAATGAAAAGGGAAGCTTGTATCCTTCTTAGTCACTCTAAAATGAAGTTTCCATGTTTGAACATCTACTGCAGTATGTGTGAACATGTATGCACTATGTGTGCTATAACTAGTATGTCTTTCAAATTTGAACCACATTTGAATAAGTTTGAAATATTTGAAATGGGACTTTTGGCTTAAACGTTCGAAACCCAAAACGATTTCTCTTCATGCTAGATTTCATAAGACCGAGTTTAGGGTTAGGGGTAGATACATGATTTGTCTGGTTTGAATATGTCTAAACCTTGTTTATCAACTTGAATGCTTACTATATGACATCATAAGACTATGTGCTTTTGTTTTTCATTTTTCTAATTTTTTTCTGAATTTTATGCCCATTTGAATCTTGGTCAAATCCTAGGTACATTTGACCAAGATTTAAACAAGTTTCAAACATGAAAATTTCCATGTTTGAAACCCAAAACCACTTCTCTTCATGATTGACTTCGTAAGATATAGTTTAGGGTTTTAGGGGTAGATATATACATGATTTTCTGGTTTGAATATGTCTAGACCTTTTTTATCAACTTGAATGCTTACTATATATATGCCATATAAGAATGCTATGTCCTTTTTTTCATTCTTTTGATTTTCTTCTAAATTTTTATGCCCATTTGAATCTTTTGGTCAAATCCTTGGTTTGACCAAGATTTAAACAAGTTTAAAACGTGAGAATGAAAAGGGAAGCTTGTATCCTTCTTAGTCACTCTAAAATGAAGTTTTTGGGAGGTTTTTGAAATTACCATGTTTGAACCCAAAACCACTTCTCTTCATGCTTGACTTCATAAGACAGAGTTTAGGGTTAGGGGTAGATACATGATTTTGTATGGTTTGAATATGTCTAGACCTTGTTTATCAACTTGAATGCTTACTATATATATGACATATAAGAATGCTATGTCCTTTGTTTTTTCATTCTTTTGATTTTCTTCTGAATTTTTATGCCCATTTGAATCTTTTGGTCAAATCCTAGGTTGACCAAGATTTAAACAAGTTTAATACATGAAATGAAAAGGGAAGCTTGTATCCTTCTTAGTCACTCTAAAATGAAGTTTCCATGTTTGAACATCTACTGCAGTATGTGTGAACATGTATGCACTATGTGTGCTATAACTAGTATGTCTTTCAAATTTGAACCACATTAGAATAAGTTTGAAATATTTGAAATGGGGCTTTTGGCTTAAACGTTCGAAACCCAAAACGATTTCTCTTCATGCTAGATTTCATAAGACCGAGTTTAGGGTTAGGGGGTAGATACATGATTTGTCTGGTTTGAATATGTCTAAACCTTGTTTATCAACTTGAATGCTTACTATATGACATCATAAGACTATGTGCTTTTGTTTTTCATTTTTCTATTTTTTTTTTTTGAATTTTATGCCCATTTGAATCTTGGTCAAATCCTAGGTACGTTTGACCAAGATTTAAACAAGTTTCAAACATGAAAATTTCCATGTTTGAAACCCAAAACCACTTCTCTTCATGATTGACTTCATAAGACATAGTTTAGGGTTTTAGGGGTAGATATATACATGATTTTCTGGTTTGAATATGTCTAGACCTTGTTTATGAACTTGAATGCTTACTATATATATGACATATAAGAATGCTATGTCCTTTGTTTTTTCATTCTTTTGATTTTCTTCTGAATTTTTATGCCCATTTGAATCTTTTGGTCAAATCCTAGGTTTGACCAAGATTTAAACAAGTTTAAAACACGAGAATGAAAAGGGAAGCTTGTATCCTTCTTAGTCACTCTAAAATGAAGTTTTTGGGAGGTTTTTGAAATTACCATGTTTGAAACCCAAAACCACTTCTCTTCATGCTTGACTTCATAAGACAAAGTTTAGGGTTAGGGGTAGATACATGATTTTGTATGGTTTGAATATGTCTAGACCTTGTTTATCAACTTGAATGTTTACTATATATATGACATATAAGAATGCTATGTCCTTTGTTTTTTCATTCTTTTGATTTTCTTCTGAATTTTTATGCCCATTTGAATCTTTTGGTCATATCCTAGCTAGGTTTGACAAAGATTTAAACGAGTTTAAAATATGAAAATGAAAAGGGAAGCTTGTATCCTTGTTAGTCACTCTAAAATGAAGTTTCCATGTTTGAACATCTACTGCAGTATGTGTGAACATGTATGCACTATGTGTGCTATAACTAGTATGTCTTTCAAATTTGAACCACATTTGAATAAGTTTGAAATATTTGAAATGGGGCTTTTGGCTTAAACGTTCGAAACCCAAAACGATTTCTCTTCATGCTAGATTTCATAAGACCGAGTTTAGGGTTAGGCGGTAGATACATGATTTGTCTGGTTTGAATATGTCTAAACCTTGTTTATCAACTTTAATGCTTACTATATGACATCATAAGACTATGTGCTTTTGTTCTTCATTTTTCTAATTTTTTTCTGAATTTTATGCCCATTTGAATCTTGGTCAAATCCTAGGTACATTTGACCAAGATTTAAACAAGCTTCAAACATGAAAATTTCCATGTTTGAAACCCCAAACCACTTCTCTTCATGATTGACTTCATAAGACATAGTTTAGGGTTTTAGGGGTAGATATATACATGATTTTCTGGTTTGAATATGTCTAGACCTTGTTTATCAACTTGAATGCTTACTATATATATGACATATAAGAATGCTATGTCCTTTGTTTTTTCATTCTTTATATTTTCTTCTGAATTTTTATGCCCATTTGAATCTTTTGGTCAAATCCTAGGTTTGACCAAGATTTAAACAAGTTTAAAACATGAGAATGAAAAGGGAAGCTTGTATCCTTCTTAGTCACTCTAAAATGAAGTTTTTGGGAGGTTTTTGAAATTACCATGTTTGAAACCCAAAACCACTTCTCTTCATGCTTGACTTCATAAGACAGAGTTTAGGGTTAGGGGTAGATACATGATTTTGTATGGTTTGAATATGTCTAGACCTTGTTTATCAACTTGAATGCTTACTATATATATGACATATAAGAATGCTATGTCCTTTGTTTTTTCATTCTTTTGATTTTCTTCTGAATTTTTATGCCCATTTGAATCTTTTGGTCATATCCTAGCTAGGTTTGACAAAGATTTAAACAAGTTTAAAATATGAAAATGAAAAGGGAAGCTTGTATCCTTCTTAGTCACTCTAAAATGAAGTTTCCATGTTTGAACATCTACTGCAGTATGTGTGAACATGTATGCATTATGTGTGCTATAACTAGTATGTCTTTCAAATTTGAACCACATTTGAATAAGTTTGAAATATTTGAAATGGGGCTTTTGGCTTAAACGTTCGAAACCCAAAACGATTTCTCTTCATGCTAGATTTCATAAGACCGAGTTTAGGGTTAGGGGTAGATACATGATTTGTCTGGTTTGAATATGTCTAAACCTTGTTTATCAACTTGAATGCTTACTATATGACATCATAAGACTATGTGCTTTTGTTTTTCATTTTTCTAATTTTTTTCTGAATTTTATGCCCATTTGAATCTTGGTCAAATCCTAGGTACATTTGACCAAGATTTAAACAAGTTTCAAACATGAAAATTTCCATGTTTGAAACCCAAAACCACTTCTCTTCATGATTGACTTCGTAAGACATAGTTTAGGGTTTTAGGGGTAGATATATACATGATTTTCTGGTTTGAATATGTGTAGACCTTGTTTATCAACTTGAATGCTTACTATATATATGACATATAAGAATGCTATGTCCTTTTTTTTCATTCTTTTGATTTTCTTCTAAATTTTTATGCCCATTTGAATCTTTTGGTCAAATCCTTGGTTTGACCAAGATTTAAACAAGTTTAAAACGTGAGAATGAAAAGGGAAGCTTGTATCCTTCTTAGTCACTCTAAAATGAAGTTTTTGGGAGGTTTTTGAAATTACCATGTTTGAACCCAAAACCACTTCTCTTCATGCTTGACTTCATAAGACAGAGTTTAGGGTTAGGGGTAGATACATGATTTTGTATGGTTTGAATATGTCTAGACCTTGTTTATCAACTTGAATGCTTACTATATATATGACATATAAGAATGCTATGTCCTTTGTTTTTTCATTCTTTTGATTTTCTTCTGAATTTTTATGCCCATTTGAATCTTTTGGTCAAATCCTAGGTTGACCAAGATTTAAACAAGTTTAATACATGAAATGAAAAGGGAAGCTTGTATCCTTCTTAGTCACTCTAAAATGAAGTTTCCATGTTTGAACATCTACTGCAGTATGTGTGAACATGTATGCACTATGTGTGCTATAACTAGTATGTCTTTCAAATTTGAACCACATTAGAATAAGTTTGAAATATTTGAAATGGGGCTTTTGGCTTAAACGTTCGAAACCCAAAACGATTTCTCTTCATGCTAGATTTCATAAGACCGAGTTTAGGGTTAGGGGGTAGATACATGATTTGTCTGGTTTGAATATGTCTAAACCTTGTTTATCAACTTGAATGCTTACTATATTGAAGGAGATATGCCCTAGAGGCAATAATAAAGTGGTTATTATTTATATCTTTATGTTTATGATAAATGTTTATATATCATGCTATAATTGTATTAACCGAAACATTAGTACATGTGTGATATGTAGACAACAAGAAGTCCCTAGTATGCCTCTTAAACTAGCTTGTTGATTAATGGATGATTAGTTTCATAATCATGAACATTGGATGTTATTAATAACAAGGTTATATCATTATATGAATGATGTAATGGACACACCCAATTAAGCGTAGCATAAGATCTCGTCATTAAGTTATTTGCTATAAGCTTTTGATACATAGTTACCTAGTCCTTATAACCATGAGATCATATAAATCACTTGTACCGGAAAGGTACTTTGATTACACCAAACACCACTGCGTAAATGGGTGGTTACAAAGGTGGGATTAAGTATCCGGAAAGTATGAGTTGAGGCATATGGATCAACAGTGGGATTTGTCCATCCCGATGACGGATAGATATACTCTGGGCCCTCTCGGTGGAATGTCGTCTAAGTCTTGCAAGCATATGAATAAGTTCATAAGAGACCACATACCACGGTACGAGTAAAGAGTACTTGTCAGAGACGAGGTTGAACAAGGTATAGAGTGATACCGATGATCAAACCTCGGACAAGTAAAATATCGCGTGACAAAGGGAATTGGTATCATATGTGAATGGTTCATTCGATCACCGAAGTCATCGTTGAATGTGTGGGAGCCATTATGGATCTCCAGATCCCGCTATTGGTTATTGGTCGGAGTGAGTACTCAACCATGTCCGCATAGTTCACGAACCGTAGGGTGACACACTTAAATTTGGATGTTGAAATGGTAGAACTTGAATATGGAATGGAGTTCGAATATTTGTTCGGAGTCCCGGATGAGATCCCGGACATCACGAGGAGTTCCGGAATGGTCCGGAGAATAACATTCATATATAGGAAGTCATATTCCAAGTTTGGAAATGATCCGGTGCATTTATGGCAGGTTCTAGAAGGTTCTAGAAAAGCTCGGAAGAAACGCACTATGGAAAGTGGAGTCCCGGAAGGACTCCACAAGCTTGACCAGCCAAACCCTAAAGGAGGAGTCCCAGGTGGGCTCCACCTAGAGGTGGCCGGCCACCCCACCTCAAGGAAAGGTGGGAGTCCCACCTTGAGTGGGACTCCCTCCTTGAGTAGGTTTCCCACATATGGGAGGTTTTAGTGTTGGGGTCTTATTCGAAGACTTGGACTAGAACTCTTGGGGCTTCCACCTATATAATGAGGAGGAGAGGGAGGGGGGCAGCCACTCTTTGGCTCAGCCTTGGCCGCACCCCTTAGAGGGCTGGCGCCCAACCCCCTCTCTCTCCCCAAACCCTAGCGGTCTTTCTCCTCCACCACATCCCGCACGCTTAAGCGAAGCTCCGCCGGATTTCTCCACCACCACCGACACCACGCCGTCGTGCTGTCGGATTCAAGAGGAGCTACTACTTCCGCTGCCCGCTGGAACGGGGAGGTGGACGTCGTCTTCATCAACAACCGAACGTGTGACCGAGTACGGAGGTGCTGCCCGTTCGTGGCGCCGGAACCGATCGTGATCAAGATCTTCTACGCGCTTTTGCAAGCGGCAAGTGATCGTCTACCGCAGCAATAAGAGCCTACTCTTATAGGCTTTGGAATCTCTTCAAGGGTTAGTCTTGATCATCCCCTCGTTGCTACCGTCTTCTAGATTGCATCTTGGCTTGGATTGCGTGTTCGCGGTAGGAATTTTTGTTTTCTATGCAACGTTATCCTACAGTGGTATCAGAGCCGTGTCTATGCATAGATGGTTGCACGAGTAGAACACAATGGTTTTGTGGGCGTTGATGCTCTTGTTATCTTTAGTTTGAGTACTTTGCATCTTTGCGGTATAGTGGGATGAAGCGGCTCGGACTAACTTTACATGACCGCGTTCATGAGACTTGTTCCTCGTTCGACATGCAACTTGTATTGCATAAGAGGCTTTGCGGGTGTCCGTCTCTCCTACTATAGTGAAGATTCAACTTACTCTTCTATTGACAACACTAGTATCACCGTTGTGGTTCATGTTCGTAGGTAGATTAGATCTCTCTCGAAAACCCTAAACCACGTAAAATATGCAAACCAAATTAGAGACGTCTAACTTGTTTTTGCAGGGTTTGGTGATGTGATATGGCCATAATGTGATGATGAATATGTATGAGATGATCATTATTGTATTGTGGCAACCGGCAGGAGCCTTATGGTTGTCTTTAATTTTCATGTTGAGTAGTATTTCAAAGTAGTTGTAATAGTTGCTACATGAGGTGAACAACCATGAAGACGACGCCATGGACCTTGACGCTACGCCGGCGATGATGGAGATCATGCCCGAAGATGATGGAGATCATGTCCGTGCTTTGGAGATGAAGATCAAAGGCGCAAAGACAAAAGGGCCATATCATATCACATATGAATTGCATGTGATGTTAATCCTTTTATGCATCTTATTTTGCTTAGAACGCGACGGTAGCATTATAAGATGATCCCTCACATTAATATCAAGATAATAAAGTGTTCTCCCCTCGTATGCACCGTTGTAACAGTTCGTCGTTTCAAAGCATCTCGTGATGATCGGATGTGATAGATTCAACGATTCACATACAACGGGTGTAAGCCATGTTGCACACGCGGAATACTTGGGTTTGCTTGACGAGCCTAGCATGTACAGACATGGCCTCGGGACAACGGAAACCGAAAGGTTGAACACGAGTCATATGGATGATATGATCAACATGTTGATGTTCACCATTGAAGCTACATCATCTCACGTGATGATCGGTTTTTGGTGTAGTGAATTTGGATCGTGTACCACTTAACAACTATGAGGGATGTTGTATTAAGTGGGAGTTCATTAGTAATTAGATTAAAACATGAACTAATTATCATAAACATAGTCTGAGTAGTATTTTGAATTAATTTTGTAGTATTGGCATCCGTTTACTACTATGCGCTAGTCTTGTTATTGAGATAGAAATACTGTTAAAATCTGACAAGAAACTTTACGGATTGGTACCGTATTGTTAAAGAATCAAGAATTGATTAAGTCCTATTGCAAACTTTTAGTAAACCTCACATTATTGATTCAAAGAGCTATGGTTTCAATTAGTACCTAAAGTTATCTTGTCTCCGTCAAACTTAAAGTTCAAATTTGTTTGAAAAGTAAGGAGCTGAAAATTTAGTTTTCAGAAATAATCAAGGTACGAGATATATGTGATATCTAAGACCTTATTGCAAGATGATAGAATATAAATTTGGTGAGACTACATAAACTCATAAGTTTTATGGGAATGTACGAAGGTTGAAGACGCAAGGCGTCCCAATCCTCCAACTATTGGGGCACTAACGATATTCGCATATCCATGAAGTGACCATCCTTAATATGCACCGTTGCTAAGACTCGTAGTTTCGAAGCATCACGTGATGATCGGGTGTGATAGATTCTACGTGTGCATACAACGGGTGCAAGCCGCATTTGCACATGCAAATACTAAGGTTAAACTTTATGAGCCTAGCATGTACAGACATGGTCTCAAAAAGTTGACATGAATTGATGGATAAAATTATGAGTGAAATTGTTCATCATAGTTACTAATATGTGAAATCTAGAACACTTATCATATGATGATCAACTTCAAAGTAAGAACCTCAAGGTTATTGGTATTTGACCAACAAACCTAGAAGTTGTTGATGTTGAAGTGTTTTTCTGAATAATGAGGAAAGCTAAAAGAGAAACCGCAAAAGATATTCGGCAAAAAGATAAGAAAAGACTAGAAAGTCTAGCTCAGGTGTATATAAATGATATACATGTTATGGTTGTATTCCTAGTTAAGTCACACAATAAAATTCTTGGGTATTAGTACTATATTGGTTGGTATGAAGTGTCATACAAAACAACGCAATACAAGAATACAATGGCTTAAGTGACTGACAAGGAATATGATAAGAATGCACGCCTGGAACAAAAAAGTGTTATCATGTTCGTCGTTGGCATTCTATCTAGCCCTTAGAATTTATAATAATGAACTTAATAATTGTTATTTTGCTCTGGTCAAATGAAAACAATGAGTTGTTCAAATTATGACATTACTCCATATACGATGGATAAGTTATTATAAATCTTAATGGTGAAACACACATACATAACGCTGACGCTAAAATGCCATAAGGCAAATGATTTGAATTCCACTTATTTGTGGAACCGCCATTTAGGTCATGTTAGAAAGGATCGCATGAAGGAACTCCATGCAAATGGATTTTTGGAGTCATTCGTTTTTTGAATCGTTTGGCGCTTGCAAATCTTTTCTAAAGAGAATGACTGAAATACCGTTCATAGGCCAAGAGTTGAACGGGCAACTAACTTAGTGAAAAATACATTATGATGTATGTGGTTCACTGGGCATAGTTGTGTGCGGAAGATTCTTCTACTTCATGAAAACTTTCAAACAATGAATTGAGTATATATGTGGATATATTCAATAAGGAAAAGTTTGAAACATTTGAATAGGATTCAAATAAATTTCAGCATGAAGTGGAAATCATCGTAATAGAAAAATCAAATATCTATGATTGGATCATGGTGGAAATGTTTGAATTACGAGTTTTAGCGAACATCTAAGAGAGTTATGAAATTGTTCTACAACTCACATTTCTTGGAGTATCATAATGATGATATAGTATCCGAGATATGTATCCAAACCTTGTTGGATTAATGATGAGATAAAATATTATGACGCCATTATATTTTTGTGGATTATGCTTTAGTGACTACCGCTTTTACACCGAATAGAGCATCATCATGATCCATTGAAATGACACCATACAAGTTATGGCATGGGTATAAACCCTAATAGTCAACCAAAATCGGATGAATGTCTTTGTTGGTTATCCCGAGAGATTTAATTGGGAATTCTTCCCACAAGACAAAGACAAAAGTGTTTGTCAATGTTTCTTATTTCCGAGAAATTGTTTCTAGTGAAGTTTTTGAGTGGGAGGACAATATAATTTGATAAGGTTTATGAACCCGAGCATAATGATCGCAGTAGCGCAGCATCGGAATTGGTTTCGGAAGCGGCCACGACGATCATGGCTCCCATGACTACAAAGTGTTTTAGCCATGGAGATCGAAGTACATATTGAACCTTGTAGGTATGGTTTACTTTGTGATCAAATAAATGATTTGTGAACAAAGGATTGATTTTGAACAATGATAAACCAACTACAAACAAAGAAGTTATGATGGGCCCTAACTCCGTTAAAATGGCTATATACCATGAAATCCAAGATAGAAAAATACTTTTTGAAAGTAAATGGATCTATAAAATTGATGGACTTGGATGGAATATCCTTAAGGAAGCTCGACTTGTCGAAAAATTGTTTACGACAAAGTTCAAAGAGTTGACTACGATAAGATTAGATCTTCCGTAGCAATGCTTATAGTCTATGTGGATTATTCTAGTAATCACTACATATTTCTTTTATGAGATATGCTAGTAGGATGGCAAAATACATTACTTATCAGAAGTATGTATTAAAAGGTGTATACAAGATACAACCAAGAGATTTGTTGGTCCGGGGAATACTAGATAGGTATACAAACTTCAATTTGATGAAGTAAGTATAGCGGAGTTTGAATCTTCACTGGATGAAATAGTCAAAGAGTTTTTGATTTCATCAGAGACGATGAAGAGGCTTGCATTTGTAAGAAATTAAGTGGGAGTGCTGAGACATATTTATAATACTTATGTAGAAGACATATAGTTGGTTATAAATAATGTAATTACATACTTGATTAAAAGGTTTCATTGAGAAATTAACTTCAATGAAAGGATTTGGACTGAAACATATTTAGTGTCAAGATCTATGAAGATAGATTGAAACACTAAATAAGTTTAAATCAAAGTACATATGATGGATATTGAAGTAGTTTAATATAGAAATATTAAGAAAATGTTCTTGTCATGTGAAGTTTTAACAAGACTTGAGTGTATCTGACACTCAATGAGTAAAAACACATGAGTGATTATAGATCACGAATAATATGTACACAATCAGATATCATGTGCTATAAAGTGTTATGAGCATATACCAGAATGATTCATAAGATGATCATTAGACGACAATAAGAATATCCTTGAGTACTTTAGAAGAACTAAGGATATATATATATATATATTTTTGTATGAAGAAATGACAAACAAATCGCTGTAAGGTGTTACACCGATATTGGTTTTGTCACATATAAAATATAATTTCAATCTCAAATTAGACTAAGTGTTGTTTAAAAGGTAGCACAATGAGCTAGAAGTTGTCTATGCTAGATTTAGAAGAGTTCTAAATGTTGTGACGGATTCTACAAAAGAAGGCAGAGTATGTCATTATTTTGACAATGACAAAGGATGTTAAGTCAAGAGGTTCTTTGAGAACTTGGTGTAGTTCCGACAGAGTCGGAACTTTGAAGCTATATTGTGTGTGACAATATTAGTGACATATTTCAGACCGCGGAATTAAGGTTCCACCAGAAGACCAAACATATTTAATGCCAACTCATTTGGAAATGAGTGATGCGTTGAGACGCAAATGAATTACAAAATACATACGGTTCTGAGCATGTTAGATCCGTTGACTAAAAACTCTCCCGTGAGCAAAAACATGATAAAGCACCGGAAGGCCAAGGTGTTATATCTTTACAAATGTAAACTAGATTATTGACTCTAGTGCAAGTGGGAGACTCGAAGGAGATATGCCCTAGAGGCAATAATAAAGTGGTTATTATTTATATCTTTATGTTTATGATAAATGTTTATATATCATGCTATAATTGTATTAACCGAAACATTAGTACATGTGTGATATGTAGACAACAAGAAGTCCCTAGTATGCCTCTTAAACTAGCTTGTTGATTAATGGATGATTAGTTTCATAATCATGAACATTGGATGTTATTAATAACAAGGTTATATCATTATATGAATGATGTAATGGACACACCCAATTAAGCGTAGCATAAGATCTCGTCATTAAGTTATTTGCTATAAGCTTTCGATACATAGTTACCTAGTCCTTATAACCATGAGATCATATAAATCACTTGTACCTGGAAAGGTACTTTGATTACACCAAACACCACTGCGTAAATGGGTGGTTATAAAGGTGGGATTAAGTATCCGGAAAGTATGAGTTGAGGCATATGGATCAACGGTGGGATTTGTCCATCCCGATGACGGATAGATATACTCTGGGCCCTCTCGGTGGAATGTCGTCTAAGTCTTGCAAGCATATGAATAAGTTCATAAGAGACCACATACCACGGTACGAGTAAAGAGTACTTGTCAGGAGACGAGGTTGAACAAGGTATAGAGTGATACCGATGATCAAACCTCGGACAAGTAAAATATCGCGTGACAAAGGGAATTGGTATCATATGTGAATGGTTCATTCGATCACCGAGTCATCGTTGAATGTGTGGGAGCCATTATGGATCTCCGGATCCCGCTATTGGTTATTGGTCGGAGTGAGTACTCAACCATGTCCGCATAGTTCACGAACCGTAGGGTGACACACTTAAAGTTGGATGTTGAAATGGTAGAACTTGAATATGGAATGGAGTTCGAATATTTGTTCGGAGTCCCGGATGAGATCCCGGACATCACGAGGAGTTCCGGAATGGTCCGGAGAATAAGATTCATATATAGGAAGTCATATTCCAAGTTTGGAAATGATCCGGTGCATTTATGGCAGGTTCTAGAAGGTTCTAGAAAAGTCCGGAAGAAACGCACTATGGAAAGTGGAGTCCCGGAAGGACTCCACAAGCTTGACCAGCCAAACCCTAAAGGAGGAGTCCCGGGTGGGCTCCACCTAGAGGTGGCCGGCCACCCCACCTCAAGGAAAGGTGGGAGTCCCACCTTGAGTGGGACTCCCTCCTTGAGTAGGTTTCCCACATATGGGAGGTTTTAGTGTTGGGGTCTTATTCGAAGACTTGGACTAGAACTCTTGGGGCTTCCACCTATATAATGAGGAGGAGAGGGAGGGGGCAGCCACTCTTTGGCTCAGCCTTGGCCGCACCCCTTAGAGGGCCGGCGCCCAACCCCTCTCTCTCCCCAAACCCTAGCGGTCTTTCTCCTCCACCACATCCCGCACGCTTAAGCGAAGCTCCACCGGATTTCTCCACCACCACCGACACCACGCCGTCGTGCTGTCGGATTCAAGAGGAGCTACTACTTCCGCTGCCCGCTGGAACGGGGAGGTGGACGTCGTCTTCATCAACAACCGAACGTGTGACCGAGTACGGAGGTGCTGCCCGTTCGTGGCGCCGGAATCGATCGTGATCAAGATCTTCTACGCGCTTTTGCAAGCGGCAAGTGATCGTCTACCGCAGCAATAAGAGCCTACTCTTATAGGCTTTGGAATCTCTTCAAGGGTTAGTCTTGATCATCCCCTCGTTGCTACCGTCTTCTAGATTGCATCTTGGCTTGAATTGCGTGTTCGCGGTAGGAAAATTTTTGTTTTCTATGCAACGTTATCCTACATATATGACATCATAAGACTATGTGCTTTTGTTTTTCATTTTTCTATTTTTTTTTCTGAATTTTATGCCCATTTGAATCTTGGTCAAATCCTAGGTACGTTTGACCAAGATTTAAACAAGTTTCAAACATGAAAATTTCCATGTTTGAAACCCAAAACCACTTCTCTTCATGATTGACTTCATAAGACATAGTTTAGGGTTTTAGGGGTAGATATATACATGATTTTCTGGTTTGAATATGTCTAGACCTTGTTTATGAACTTGAATGCTTACTATATATATGACATATAAGAATGCTATGTCCTTTGTTTTTTCATTCTTTTGATTTTCTTCGAATTTTTATGCCCATTTGAATCTTTTGGTCAAATCCTAGGTTTGACCAAGATTTAAACAAGTTTAAAACACGAGAATGAAAAGGGAAGCTTGTATCCTTCTTAGTCACTCTAAAATGAAGTTTTTGGGAGGTTTTTGAAATTACCATGTTTGAAACCCAGAACCACTTCTCTTCATGCTTGACTTCATAAGACAAAGTTTAGGGTTAGGGGTAGATACATGATTTTGTATGGTTTGAATATGTCTAGACCTTGTTTATCAACTTGAATGTTTACTATATATATGACATATAAGAATGCTATGTCCTTTGTTTTTTTCATTCTTTTGATTTTCTTCTGAATTTTTATGCCCATTTGAATCTTTTGGTCATATCCTAGCTAGGTTTGACAAAGATTTAAACAAGTTTAAAATATGAAAATGAAAAGGGAAGCTTGTATCCTTGTTAGTCACTCTAAAATGAAGTTTCCATGTTTGAACATCTACTGCAGGTATGTGTGAACATGTATGCACTATGTGTGCTATAACTAGTATGTCTTTCAAATTTGAACCACATTTGAATAAGTTTGAAATATTTGAAATGGGGCTTTTGGCTTAAACGTTCGAAACCCAAAACGATTTCTCTTCATGCTAGATTTCATAAGACCGAGTTTAGGGTTAGGCGGTAGATACATGATTTGTCTGGTTTGAATATGTCTAAACCTTGTTTATCAACTTTAATGCTTACTATATGACATCATAAGACTATGTGCTTTTGTTTTTCATTTTTCTAATTTTTTTCTGAATTTTATGCCCATTTGAATCTTGGTCAAATCCTAGGTACGTTTGACCAAGATTTAAACAAGCTTCAAACATGAAAATTTCCATGTTTGAAACCCCAAACCACTTCTCTTCATGATTGACTTCATAAGACATAGTTTAGGGTTTTAGGGGTAGATATATACATGATTTTCTGGTTTGAATATGTCTAGACCTTGTTTATCAACTTGAATGCTTACTATATATATGACATATAAGAATGCTATGTCCTTTGTTTTTTCATTCTTTTGATTTTCTTCGAATTTTTATGCCCATTTGAATCTTTTGGTCAAATCCTAGGTTTGACCAAGATTTAAACAAGTTTAAAACATGAGAATGAAAAGGGAAGCTTGTATCCTTCTTAGTCACTCTAAAATGAAGTTTTTGGGAGGTTTTTGAAATTACCATGTTTGAAACCCAAAACCACTTCTCTTCATGCTTGACTTCATAAGACAGAGTTTAGGGTTAGGGGTAGATACATGATTTTGTATGGTTTGAATATGTCTAGACCTTGTTTATCAACTTGAATGCTTACTATATATATGACAAATAAGAATGCTATGTCCTTTGTTTTTTCATTCTTTTGATTTTCTTCTGAATTTTTATGCCCATTTGAATCTTTTGGTCAAATCCTAGCTAGGTTTGACAAAGATTTAAACAAGTTTAATACATGAAAATGAAAAGGGAAGCTTCTATCCTTCTTAGTCACTCTAAAATGAAGTTTCCATGTTTGAACATCTACTGCAGTATGTGTGAACATGTATGCACTATGTGTGCTATAACTAGTATGTCTTTCAAATTTGAACCACATTTGAATATGTTTGAAATATTTGAAATGGGGCTTTTGGCTTAAACGTTCGAAACCCAAAACGATTTCTCTTCATGCTAGATTTCATAAGACCGAGTTTAGGGTTAGGGGGTAGATACATGATTTGTCTGGTTTGAATATGTCTAAACCTTTGTTTATCAACTTGAATGCTTACTATATGACATCATAAGACTATGTGCTTTTGTTTTTCATTTTTCTATTTTTTTCTGAATTTTATGCCCATTTGAATCTTGGTCAAATCCTAGGTACGTTTGACCAAGATTTAAACAAGTTTCAAACATGAAAATTTCCATGTTTGAAACCCAAAACCACTTCTCTTCATGATTGACTTCATAAGACATAGTTTAGGGTTTTAGGGGTAGATATATACATGATTTTCTGGTTTGAATATGTCTAGACCTTGTTTATGAACTTGAATGCTTACTATATATATGACATATAAGAATGCTATGTCCTTTGTTTTTTCATTCTTTTGATTTTCTTCTGAATTTTTATGCCCATTTGAATCTTTTGGTCAAATCCTAGGTTTGACCAAGATTTAAACAAGTTTAAAACACGAGAATGAAAAGGGAAGCTTGTATCCTTCTTAGTCACTCTAAAATGAAGTTTTTGGGAGGTTTTTGAAATTACCATGTTTGAAACCCAAAACCACTTCTCTTCATGCTTGACTTCATAAGACAAAGTTTAGGGTTAGGGGTAGATACATGATTTTGTATGGTTTGAATATGTCTAGACCTTGTTTATCAACTTGAATGCTTACTATATATATGACCTATAAGAATTCTATGTCCTTTGTTTTTTCATTCTTTTGATTTTCTTCTGAATTTTTATGCCCATTTGAATCTTTTGGTCATATCCTAGCTAGGTTTGACAAAGATTTAAACAAGTTTAAAATATGAAAATGAAAAGGGAAGCTTGTATCCTTCTTAGTCACTCTAAAATGAAGTTTCCATGTTTGAACATCTAATGCAGTATGTGTGAACATGTATGCACTATGTGTGCTATAACTAGTATGTCTTTCAAATTTGAACCACATTTGAATAAGTTTGAAATATTTGAAATGGGGCTTTTGGCTTAAACGTTCGAAACCCAAAACGATTTCTCTTCATGCTAGATTTCATAAAACCGAGTTTAGGGTTAGGGGGTAGATACATGATTTGTCTGGTTTGAATATGTCTAAACCTTGTTTATCAACTTGAATGCTTACTATATGACATCATAAGACTATGTGCTTTTGTTTTTCATTTTTCTAATTTTTTTCTGAATTTTATGCCCATTTGAATCTTGGTCAAATCCTAGGTACATTTGACCAAGATTTAAACAAGTTTCAAACATGAAAATTTCCATGTTTGAAACCCAAAACCACTTCTCTTCATGATTGACTTCGTAAGACATAGTTTAGGGTTTTAGGGGTAGATATTTACATGATTTTCTGGTTTGAATATGTCTAGACCTTGTTTATCAACTTGAATGCTTACTATATATATGACATATAAGAATGCTATGTCCTTTTTTTTCATTCTTTTGATTTTCTTCTAAATTTTTATGCCCATTTGAATCTTTTGGTCAAATCCTTGGTTTGACCAAGATTTAAACAAGTTTAAAACATGAGAATGAAAAGGGAAGCTTGTATCCTTCTTAGTCACTCTAAAATGAAGTTTTTGGGAGGTTTTTGAAATTACCATGTTTGAACCCAAAACCACTTCTCTTCATGCTTGACTTCATAAGACAGAGTTTAGGGTTAGGGGTAGATACATGATTTTGTATGGTTTGAATATGTCTAGACCTTGTTTATCAACTTGAATGCTTACTATATATATGACATATAAGAATGCTATGTCCTTTGTTTTTTCATTCTTTTGATTTTCTTCCGAATTTTTATGCCCATTTGAATCTTTTGGTCAAATCCTAGGTTTGACCAAGATTTAAACAAGTTTAAAACATGAGAATGAAAAGGGAAGATTGTATCCTTCTTAGTCACTCTAAAATGAAGTTTTTGGGAGGTTTTTGAAATTACCATGTTTGAAACCCAAAACCACTTCTCTTCATGCTTGACTTCATAAGACAGAGTTTAGGGTTAGGGGTAGATACATGATTTTGTATGGTTTGAATATGTCTAGACCTTGTTTATCAGCTTGAATGCTTACTATATATATGACATATAAGAATGCTATGTCCTTTGTTTTTTCATTCTTTTGATTTTTTTCTGAAATTTTATGCCCATTTGAATCTTTTGGTCAAATCCTAGGTTTGACCAAGATTTAAACAAGTTTAAAACATGAAAATGAAAAGGGAAGCCTGCATCCTTCTTAGTCACTATAAAATCAACTTAGATGACAATGCTTACTATATGAATCCATAGGAAACTTTGTTCTAATGCACTATAATAATCAACCGAGTTTTTACACCAACAGGTATGTCACTTACGTGTGGTGCCCATGCGTGAGGTCCCGCACTTCAGTGACCACAAGTCACGTGCAATAGGTACGCAAACTCCCAGCCATTTTCTTTGTCAAGAGAAGACGCATCAAGATGCGTATTGGAAGTCTCTGGGTCCTTCAGGATCCTTCCGTTGTCCCTCTCACAAAAAGAACAAATTTCTCTCATTCTCGGCCTCGCTCGACTCGCTCGCTCGCACCTCCTGCTCACTGACAAAACTATAGCATGGGCGGATCCAGACTATAGCCAAGGGGGGCAGCTGCCCCCACTCAATTTTCTGAAATCTTGTAATATGTTAAGCTAAAGGCTGGTTTGCTCGCACTTAGAAATGATATTTTCATCACTTATCATATGTTTGCCCATTTGAATCTTGTCAAATCCTAGATTTGACCAAGATAATTTAAACAAGTTTAAAACATGAAAATGAAAAGGGAAGCTTGTATCCTTCTTAGTCACTCTAAAATGAAGTTTTGGGAGGTCTTTGAAATTTCCATGATTGAAACCCAAAACCACTTCTCTTCATGCTTGACTTCATAAGATAGAGTTTAGGGTTAGGGGTAGATACATGATTTTGTATGGTTTGAATATGTCTGGACCTTGTTTATGAACTTGAATGCTTACTATATATATGACATATAAGAATGCTATGTCCTTTGTTTTTTCATTCTTTTGATTTTCTTCTGAAATTTTATGCCCATTTGAATCTTTTGGTCAAATCCTAGGTTTGACCAAGATTTAAAAAAGTTTAAAACATGAAAATGAAAAGGGAAGCTTGTATCCTTCTTAGTCACTCTAAAATGAAGTTTTTGGGAGGTTTTTGAAATTACCATGTTTGAAACCCAAAACCACTTCTCTTCATGCTTGACTTCATAAGACAGAGTTTAGGGTTAGGGGTAGATACATGATTTTGTATGGTTTGAATATGTCTAGACCTTGTTTATCAACTTGAATGCTTACTATATATATGACATATAAGAATGCTATGTCCTTTGTTTTTTTCATTCTTTTGATTTTCTTCTGAATTTTTATGCCCATTTGAATCTTTTGGTCATATCCTAGCTAGGTTTGACCAAGATTTAAACAAGTTTAAAACATGAAAATGAAAATGGAAGCTTGTATCCTTCTTAGTCACTCTAAAATGAAGTTTCCATGTTTGAACATCTACTGCAGTATGTGTGAACATGTATGCACTATGTGTGCTATAACTAGTATGTCTTTCAAATTTGAACCACATTTGAATAAGTTTGAAATATTTGAAATGGGGCTTTTGGCTTAAACGTTCGAAACCCAAAACGATTTCTCTTCTTGCTAGATTTCATAAGACCGAGTTTAGGGTTAGGGGGTAGATACATGATTTGTCTGGTTTGAATATGTCTAAACCTTGTTTATCAACTTGAATGCTTACTATATGACATCATAAGACTATGTGCTTTTGTTTTTCATTTTTCTATTTTTTCTGAATTTTATGCCCATTTGAATCTTGGTCAAATCCTAGGTACATTTGACCAAGATTTAAAAAAGTTTCAAACATGAAAATTTCCATGTTTGAAACCCAAAACCACTTCTCTTCATGATTGACTTCATAAGACATAGTTTAGGGTTTTAGGGGTAGATATATACATAATTTTCTGGTTTGAATATGTCTAGACCTTGTTTATCAACTTGAATGCTTACTATATATATGACATATAAGAATGCTATGTCCTTTGTTTTTTCATTCTTTTGATTTTTTTCTGAAATTTTAAGCCCATTTGAATCTTTTGGTCAAATCCTAGGTTTGACCAATATTTAAACAAGTTTAAAACATGAGAATGAAAAGGGAAGCTTGTATCCTTCTTAGTCACTCTAAAATGAAGTTTTTGGGAGGTTTTTGAAATTTCCATGTTTGAAACCCAAAACCACTTCTCTTCATGCTTGACTTCATAAGACAGAGTTTAGGGTTAGGGGTAGATACATGATTTTGTATGGTTTGAATATGTCTAGACCTTGTTTATCAACTTGAATGCTTACTATTTATATGACATATAAGAATGCTATGTCCTTTGTTTTTTCATTCTTTTCATTTTCTTCTGAATTTTTAGGCCCATTTGAATCTTTTGGTCACATCCTAGGTTTGACCAAGATTTAAACAAGTTTAAAACATGAGAATGAAAAGGGAAGCTTGTATCCTTCTTAGTCACTCTAAAATGAAGTTTTTGGGAGGTTTTTGAAATTACCATGTTTGAAACCCAAAACCACTTCTCTTCATGCTTGACTTCATAAGACAGAGTTTAGGGTTAGGGGTAGATACATGATTTTGTATGGTTTGAATATGTCTAGACCTTGTTTATCAACTTGAATGCTTACTATATATATGACATATAAGAATGCTATGTCCTTTGTTTTTTCATTCTTTTGATTTTCTTCTGAATTTTTATGCCCATTTGAATCTTTTGGTCAAATCCTAGGTTTGACCAAGATTTAAACAAGTTTAAAACATGAGAATGAAAAGGGAAGCTTGTATCCTTCTTAGTCACTCTAAAATGAAGTATTTGGGAGGTTTTTGAAATTACCATGTTTGAAACCCAAAACCACTTCTCTTCATGCTTGACTTCATAAGACAAAGTTTAGGGTTAGGGGTAGATACATGATTTTGTATGGTTTGAATATGTCTAGACCTTGTTTATCAGCTTGAATGCTTACTATATATATGACATATAAGAATTCTATGTCCTTTGTTTTTTCATTCTTTTGATTTTTTTCTGAAATTTTATGCCCATTTGAATCTTTTGGTCAAATCCTAGGTTTGACCAAGATTTAAACAAGTTTAAAACATGAAAATGAAAAGGGAAGCCTGCATCCTTCTTAGTCACTATAAAATCAACTTAATTGAGAATGCTTACTATATGAATCCATAGGAAACTTTGTTCTAATGCACTATAATAATCAACCGAGTTTTTACACCAACAGGTATGTCACTTACGTGTGGTGCCCATGCGTGAGGTCCCGAACTTCAGTGACCACAAGTCACGTGCAATAGGTACGCAAACTCCCAGCCATTTTCTTTGTCAAGAGAAGACGCATCAGGATGCGTATTGGAAGTCTCTGGGTCCTTCAGGATCCTTCGGTTGTCCCTCTCACAAAAAGAACAAATCTCTCTCATTCTCGGCCTCGCTCGACTCGCTCGCTCGCACCTCCTGCTCACTGACAAAACCTGCACAACAGTCAACATCATCACCCGAAAAAGGGGAGACACCATAATGCACTCCCTTCTTCTCTCCTTCCGAGTGATCCCTCTTCCTCCGAGTTTCACTCGACGGGCAAACACATATGTGTTGCATAGTAATAATAAAAAGGTACTCCGTAGAAAAATCGACCTACGAATCTATAATTAAATAGGTTAAACTAGGGTTTTCCCAGTACTACAGATCAAGGTTCAAAAAAATCCAACTACGGGGTTCGAACAACCCCATTTCTAATCAAAGATTTTTTTCGACGTCATCCAAATGGCCTCAAACTATAGCATGGGCGGATCCAGACTATAGCCAAGGGGGGCAGCTGCCCCACTCAATTTTCTGAAATCTTGTAATATGTTAAGCTAAAGGCTGGTTTGCCCGCACTTAGAAATGATATTTGCATCACTTATCATATGTTTTCCCATTTGAATCTTGTCAAATCCTAGATTTGACCAAGATAATTTAAACAAGTTTAAAACATGAAAATGAAAAGGGAAGCTTGTATCCTTCTTAGTCACTCTAAAATGAAGTTTTGGGAGGTTTTTGAATTTTCCATGTTTGAAACCCAAAACCACTTCTCTTCATGCTTGACTTCATAAGACAGAGTTTAGGGTTAGGGGTAGATACATGATTTTGTATGGTTTGAATATGTCTAGACCTTGTTTATCAACTTGAATGCTAACTATATATATGACATATAAGAATGCTATGTCCTTTGTTTTTTCATTCTTTTGATTTTCTTCTGAATTTTTATGCCCATTTGAATCTTTTGGTCAAATCCTAGGTTTGACCAAGATTTAAACAAGTTTAAAACATGAAAATGAAAAGGGAAGCTTGTATCCTTCTTAGTCACTCTAAAATGAAGTTTCCATGTTTGAACATCTACTGCAGTATGTGTGAACATGTATGCACTATGTGTGCTATAACTAGTATGTCTTTCAAATTTGAACCACATTTGAATAAGTTTGAAATATTTGAAATGGGGCTTTTGGCTTAAACGTTCGAAACCCAAAACGATTTCTCTTCATGCTAGATTTCATAAGACCGAGTTTAGGGTTAGGGGGTAGATACATGATTTGTCCGGTTTGAATATGTCTAAACCTTGTTTATCAACTTGAATGCTTACTATATGACATCATAAGACTATGTGCTTTTGTTTTTCATTTTTCTATTTTTTTCTGAATTTTATGCCCATTTGAATCTTGGTCAAATCCTAGGTACGTTTGACCAAGATTTAAACAAGTTTCAAACATGAAAATTTCCATGTTTGAAACCCAAAACCACTTCTCTTCATGATTGACTTCATAAGACATAGTTTAGGGTTTTAGGGGTAGATATATACATGATTTTCTGGTTTGAATATGTCTAGACCTTGTTTATCAACTTGAATGCTTACTATATATATGACATATAAGAATGCTATGTCCTTTGTTTTTTCATTCTTTTGATTTTCTTCTGAATTTTTATGCCCATTTGAATCTTTTGGTCAAATCCTAGGTTTGACCAAGATTTAAACAAGTTTAAAACATGAAAATGAAAAGGGAATCTTGTATCCTTCTTAGTCACTCTAAAATGAAGTTTTTGGGAGGTTTTTGAAATTACCATGTTTGAAACCCAAAACCACTTCTCTTCATGCTTGACTTCATAAGACAGAGTTTAGGGTTAGGGGTAGATACATGATTTTGTATGGTTTGAATATGTCTAGACCTTGTTTATCAACTTGAATTCTTACTATATATATGACATATAAGAATGCTATGTCCTTTGTTTTTTCATTCTTTTGATTTTCTTCTGAATTTTTATGCCCATTTGAATCTTTTGGTCATATCCTAGCTAGGTTTGACCAAGATTTAAACAAGTTTAAAACATGAAAATGAAAAGGGAAGCTTGTATCCTTCTTAGTCACTCTAAAATGAAGTTTCCATGTTTGAACATCTACTGCAGTATGTGTGAACATGTATGCACTATGTGTGCTATAACTAGTATGTCTTTCAAATTTGAACCACATTTGAATAAGTTTGAAATATTTGAAATGGGGCTTTTGGCTTAAACGTTCGAAACCCAAAACGATTTCTCTTCATGCTAGATTTCATAAGACCGAGTTTAGGGTTAGGGGGTAGATACATGATTTGTCTGGTTTGAATATGTCTAAACCTTGTTTATAAACTTGAATGCTTACTATATGACATCATAAGACTATGTGCTTTCGTTTTTCATTTTTGTATTTTTTTTCTGAATTTTATGCCCATTTGAATCTTGGTCAAATCCTAGGTACGTTTGACCAAGATTTAAACAAGTTTCAAACATGAAAATTTCCATGTTTGAAACCCAAAACCACTTCTCTTCATGATTGACTTCATAAGACATAGTTTAGGGTTTTAGGGGTAGATATATACATGATTTTCTGGTTTGAATATGTCTAGACCTTGTTTATCAACTTGAATGCTTACTATATATATGACATATAAGAATGCTATGTCCTTTGTTTTTTCATTCTTTTGATTTTCTTCTGAATTTTATTCCCATTTGAATCTTTTGGTCAAATCCTAGGTTTGACCAAGATTTAAACAAGTTTAAAACATGAAAATGAAAAGGGAATCTTGTATCCTTCTTAGTCACTCTAAAATGAAATTTTTGGGAGGTTTTTGAAATTACCATGTTTGAAACCCAAAACCACTTCTCTTCATGCTTGACTTCATAAGACAGAGTCTAGGGTTAGGGGTAGATACATGATTTTGTATGGTTTGAATATGTCTAGACCTTGTTTATCAACTTGAATGCTTACTATATATATGACATATAAGAATGCTATGTCCTTTGTTTTTTTTCATTCTTTTGATTTTCTTCTGAATTTTTATGCCCATTTGAATCTTTTGGTCATATCCTAGCTAGGTTTGACCAAGATTTAAACAAGTTTAAAACATGAAAATGAAAAGGGAAGCTTGTATCCTTCTTAGTCACTCTAAAATGAAGTTTCCATGTTTGAACATCTACTGCAGTATGTGTGAACATGTATGCACTATGTGTGCTATAACTAGTATGTCTTTCAAATTTTAACCACATTTGAATAAGTTTGAAATATTTGAAATGGGGCTTTTGGCTTAAACGTTCGAAACCCAAAACGATTTCTCTTCATGCTAGATTTCATAAGACCGAGTTTAGGGTTAGGGGGTAGATACATGATTTGTCTGGTTTGAATATGTCTAAACCTTGTTTATCAACTTGAATGCTTACTATATGACATCATAAGACTATGTGCTTTTGTTTTTCATTTTTCTATTTTTTTCTGAATTTTATGCCCATTTGAATCTTGGTCAAATCCTAGGTACGTTTGACCAAGATTTAAACAAGTTTCAAACATGAAAATTTCCATGTTTGAAACCCAAAACCACTTCTCTTCATGATTGACTTCATAAGACATAGTTTAGGGTTTTTAGGGTAGATATATACATGATTTTCTGGTTTGAATATGTCTAGACCTTGTTTATCAACTTGAATGCTTACTATATATATGACATATAACAATGCTATGTCCTTTGTTTTTTCATTCTTTTGATTTTCTTCTGAATTTTTATGCCCATTTGAATCTTTTGGTCAAATCCTAGGTTTGACCAAGATTTAAACAAGTTTAAAACATGAAAATGAAAAGGGAATCTTGTATCCTTCTTAGTCACTCTAAAATGAAGTTTTTGGGAGGTTTTTGAAATTACCATGTTTGAAACCCAAAACCACTTCTCTTCATGCTTGACTTCATAAGACAGAGTTTAGGGTTAGGGGTAGATACATGATTTTGTATGGTTTTAATATGTCTAGACCTTGTTTATCAACTTGAATGCTTACTATATATATGACATATAAGAATGCTATGTCCTTTGTTTTTTCATTCTTTTGATTTTCTTCTGAATTTTTATGCCCATTTGAATCTTTTGGTCATATCCTAGCTAGGTTTGACCAAGATTTAAACAAGTTTAAAACATGAAAATGAAAAGGGAAGCTTGTATCCTTCTTAGTCACTCTAAAATGAAGTTTCCATGTTTGAACATCTACTGCAGTATGTGTGAACATGTATGCACTATGTGTGCTATAACTAGTATGTCTTTCAAATTTGAACCACATTTGAATAAGTTTGAAATATTTGAAATGGGGCTTTTGGCTTAAACGTTCGAAACCCAAAACGATTTCTCTTCATGCTAGATTTCATAAGACCGAGTTTAGGGTTAGGGGGTAGATACATGATTTGTCTGGTTTGAATATGTCTAAACCTTGTTTATAAACTTGAATGCTTACTATATGACATCATAAGACTATGTGCTTTCGTTTTTCATTTTTGTATTTTTTTCTGAATTTTATGCCCATTTGAATCTTGGTCAAATCCTAGGTACGTTTGACCAAGATTTAAACAAGTTTCAAACATGAAAATTTCCATGTTTGAAACCCAAAACCACTTCTCTTCATGATTGACTTCATAAGACATAGTTTAGGGTTTTAGGGGTAGATATATACATGATTTTCTCGTTTGAATATGTCTAGACCTTGTTTATCAACTTGAATGCTTACTATATATATGACATATAAGAATGCTATGTCCTTTGTTTTTTCATTCTTTTGATTTTCTTCTGAATTTTATTCCCATTTGAATCTTTTGGTCAAATCCTAGGTTTGACCAAGATTTAAACAAGTTTAAAACATGAAAATGAAAAGGGAATCTTGTATCCTTCTTAGTCACTCTAAAATGAAATTTTTGGGAGGTTTTTGAAATTACCATGTTTGAAACCCAAAACCACTTCTCTTCATGCTTGACTTCATAAGACAGAGTCTAGGGTTAGGGGTAGATACATGATTTTGTATGGTTTGAATATGTCTAGACCTTGTTTATCAACTTGAATGCTTACTATATATATGACATATAAGAATGCTATGTCCTTTGTTTTTTTTCATTCTTTTGATTTTCTTCTGAATTTTTATGCCCATTTGAATCTTTTGGTCATATCCTAGCTAGGTTTGACCAAGATTTAAACAAGTTTAAAACATGAAAATGAAAAGGGAAGCTTGTATCCTTCTTAGTCACTCTAAAATGAAGTTTCCATGTTTGAACATCTACTTGCAAGTATGTGTGAACATGTATGCACTATGTGTGCTATAACTAGTATGTCTTTCAAATTTTAACCACATTTGAATAAGTTTGAAATATTTGAAATGGGGCTTTTGGCTTAAACGTTCGAAACCCAAAACGATTTCTCTTCATGCTAGATTTCATAAGACCGAGTTTAGGGTTAGGGGGTAGATACATGATTTGTCCGGTTTGAATATGTCTAAACCTTGTTTATCAACTTGAATGCTTACTATATGACATCATAAGACTATGTGCTTTTGTTTTTCATTTTTCTATTTTTTTCTGAATTTTATGCCCATTTGAATCTTGGTCAAATCCTAGGTACGTTTGACCAAGATTTAAACAAGTTTCAAACATGAAAATTTCCATGTTTGAAACCCAAAACCACTTCTCTTCATGATTGACTTCATAAGACATAGTTTAGGGTTTTTAGGGTAGATATATACATGATTTTCTGGTTTGAATATGTCTAGACCTTGTTTATCAACTTGAATGCTTACTATATATATGACATATAACAATGCTATGTCCTTTGTTTTTTCATTCTTTTGATTTTCTTCGAATTTTTATGCCCATTTGAATCTTTTGGTCAAATCCTAGGTTTGACCAAGATTTAAACAAGTTTAAAACATGAAAATGAAAAGGGAATCTTGTATCCTTCTTAGTCACTCTAAAATGAAGTTTTTGGGAGGTTTTTGAAATTACCATGTTTGAAACCCAAAACCACTTCTCTTCATGCTTGACTTCATAAGACAGAGTTTAGGGTTAGGGGTAGATACATGATTTTGTATGGTTTTAATATGTCTAGACCTTGTTTATCAACTTGAATGCTTACTATATATATGACATATAAGAATGCTATGTCCTTTGTTTTTTTCATTCTTTTGATTTTCTTCTGAATTTTTATGCCCATTTGAATCTTTTGGTCATATCCTAGCTAGGTTTGACCAAGATTTAAACAAGTTTAAAACATGAAAATGAAAAGGGAAGCTTGTATCCTTCTTAGTCACTCTAGAATGAAGTTTCCATGTTTGAACATCTACTGCAGTATTGATGTCTACGGGAGCTTCTATTCTTGTAGACAGTGTTGGGCCTCCAAGAGCAGAGGTTTGTAGAACAGCAGCAAGTTTCCCTTAAGTGGATACCCAAGGTTTATCGAACTCAGGGAGGAAGAGGTCAAAGATATCCCTCTCATGCAACCCCGCAACCACAAAGCAAGAAGTCTCTTGTGTCCCCAACACACCTAATAGGTGCACTAGTTCGGCGAAGAGATAGTGAAATACGGGTGGTATGAATAAGTAGTAGCAACGGCGAGAAAAGTGCTCGCCCGGGACGATAAACAAGCGAGTAGTAACGCAGCGAGTAGTAACGCAGCGGTAGTAAACAAGCGGTAGTAACTCAGCAGTATTTAGGAACAAGGCCTAGGGATTACACTTTCTCTAGTGGACACTCTCAACATTGATCACATAACAGAATAGATAAATGCATACTTTACACTTTTGTTGGATGATGAACACATTGCGTAGGATTACACGAACCCTCAATGCCGGAGTTAACAAGCTCCACAATAATGCTCATATTTTAGTAACCTTTAGTGTAAGATAGATCAACACGACTAAACCAAGTACTAGCATAGCATGCACACTTGTCACCTTCATGCATATGTAGGAGGAATAGATCACATCAATATTATCATAGCAATAGTTAACTTCGCAATCTACAAGAGATCATGATCATAGCATAAACCAAGTACTAACACGGTGCACGCACTCGTCACCTTTGCACACATGCGGGAGGAATAAACTACTTTAATAACAAATCACTAGAGTAGCACATAGATAAATTGTGATACAACATGCTGCAATCATAAAGAGATATAAATAAGCACCTCACTATGCCATTCAATGAGTAAGTATTCTGTGAAATATGGCCTAAGAGACCCACACGGTGCACACACTCGTCACCTTTACACACGTGGGACAAGGAGTCTCCGGAGATCACATAAGTAAAACTCACTTGACTAGCATAATGACATCTAGATTACAAGCATCATCATATGAATCTCAATCATGTAAGGCAGCTCATGAGATTATTGTATTGAAACACATAGGAGAGAGATGAACCACATAGCTACCGGTACAGCCCCGAGCCTCGATGGAGAACTACTCCCTCCTCATGGGAGCAGCGGCGGTGATGAAGATGGCGGTGGAGATGGCAGCGGTGTCGATGGAGAAGCCTTCCGGGGGCACTTCCCCGCTCCGGCAGGGTGCCGGAACAGAGACTCCTGTCCCCCAGATCTTGGCTTCGCGATGGCGGCGGCTCTGGAAGGTTTTCGTGGTTTTCGTCGAACGCCCCGAGGTTTTTAGGTCAGGGGCTTTTTATAGGCGGAGAGGCGGCGCAGGAGGGCTTACGGGGGGCCCACACCCTAGGGGGGCGCCCCCCCTTGGCCGCGCCGGGGTGTGGTGTGGTGGCCCCGCCCCCTTCTCCGGCGGTTCTCGTGTGTTCCGGATGCTTCGGGTAAAATAGGAACCCGGGCGTTGATTTCGTCCGATTCGAGAATATTTCGTTACTAGGATTTCTGAAACCAAAAACAGCAGAAAACGAGAAGCGGCACTTCAACATCTTGTTAATAGGTTAGTTCCAGAAAATGCACGAATATGACATAAAGTGTGCATATAACATGTAGATAACATCAATAATGTGGCATGGAACACAAGAAATTATCGATACGTTGGAGACGTATCAAGTATGTGTGAACATGTATGCACTATGTGTGCTATAACTAGTATGTCTTTCAAATTTGAACCACATTTGAATAAGTTTGAAATATTTGAAATGGGGCTTTTGGCTTAAACATTCGAAACCCAAAACGATTTATCTTCATGCTAGATTTCATAAGACCGAGTTTAGGGTTAGGGGGTAGATACATGATTTGTCTGGTTTGAATATGTCTAAACCTTGTTTATCAACTTGAATACTTACTATATGACATCATAAGACTATGTGCTTTTGTTTTTCATTTTTCTATTTTTTTCTGAATTTTATGCCCATTTGAATCTTGGTCAAATCCTAGGTACGTTTGACCAAGATTTAAACAAGTTTCAAACATGACAATTTCCATGTTTGAAACCCAAAACCACTTCTCTTCATGATTGACTTCATAGGACATAGTTTAGGGTTAGGGCTAGATATATACATGATTTTTTCTGGTTTGAATATGTCTAGACCTTGTTTATCAACTTTAATGCTTACTATATATATGACATATAAGAATGCTATGTCCTTTGTTTTTTCATTCTTTTGATTTTTTTTTTGAAATTTTATGCCCATTTGAATCTTTTGGTCAAATCCTAGGTTTGACCAAGATTTAAACAAGTTTAAAACATGTAAAATGAAAAGGGAAGCATGCATCCTTCTTAGTCACTCTAAAATCAACTTAATTGACAATGCTTACTATATGACATAAGAAGACTATGTGCCTTGGTTTTTCATTTTTTGATTTTTTTAAAATTCTTATGCCCATTTGAATCTTGGTCAAATCCTAGGTTTGACCATGGTTTAAACAAATTTAAATCATAAATATAAAAATTAAGCATATATCCTTCTTAGTCACTCCAAAATGTAAATCTTGGGAGGGTTCTTGAAATTTCCATGTTTGAAACCAAAAACCACTTCTCTCCATGCATGCTTGACTTCATAAGACAGAGTTTAGGGTTAGGGGTAGATATATACATGGCTTTTCTGGTTTGAATATGTCTAGACCTTGTTTATCAACTTGAATGCTTACTATATGACATAATAAAACTATGTGTTTCCGTTTTTCATTTTTGTGATTTTATTTTTATTTTTGATGCCCATTTGAATCTTGGTCAAATCCTAGGTTTGACCAAGATTTAAACAAGTTTAAAACATGAAAATGAAAAGGGAAGCATGTATCCTTCTTAGTCACTCTAAATGAAGTTTTTGGGAGGTTTTTGAAATTTCCATCTTTGAAACCCAAAACCACTTCTCTTCATGATTGACTTCATAAGACATAGTTTAGGGTTAGGGGTAGATACATTATTTGTATGGTTTCAATATGTCTAGACGTTGTTTATCAACTTGAATGCTTACTATATGACATAAGAAGACTATGTGCTTTGGTTTTTCATTTTTCTGTTTTTTTTTAATTTTCCGCCCATTTGAATCTCTGTCAAATCCTAGGTTTGACCAAGATTTAGACAAGTTTAACACGTGAAAACGAATAAGTAAGCATGGATCCTTCTTAGTCACTCTAAAATGAAGCTTTTGGGATGTTCTTGAAATTTCCATGTTTGAAACCCAAAACGACTTCTCTACATGCATGCTTGACTTAAGACAGAGTTTAGCCAGGGTTAGGGGGTAGATACATGATTTTCCTGGTTTGAATATGTCTAGACCTTGTTTATCAACTTAGTTGAATGCTTACTATATGACATAAGAAGACTACGTGCCTTGGTTTTTCATTTTTTCATTTTTTTAAAATTCTTATGCCCATTTGAATCTTGGTCAAATCCTAAGTTTGACCATATGATTTTAACAAATTTAAATCATGAATATAAAATTAAGCATCTATCCTTCTCAGTCACTCCAAAATGTAAATCTTGGGAGGCTTCTTGAAATTTGCATGTTTGAAACCAAAAACCACTTCTCTTCATGCATGCTTGACTTCATAAGACAGAGTTTAGGGTTAGGGGTAGATATATACATGATTTTCTGGTTTTGAATATGTTTAGACCTTGTTTATCAACTTGAATGCTTACTATACATGTGACATATAAGAATTCTATGCCCTTTGTTTTTTCATTCTTTTGATTTTTTTCTGAAATTTTATGCCCATTAGAATCTTTTGGTCAAATCCTAGGTTTGACCAAGATTTAAAAAAGTTTAAAACATGAAAATGAAAGGGAAGCCTGCATCCTTCTTAGTCACTATAAAATCAACTTAATTGAGAATGCTTACTATATGAATCCATAGGAAACTTTGTTCTAATGCACTATAATAATCAACCGAGTTTTTACACCAACAGGTATGTCACTTACGTGTGGTGCCCATGCGTGAGGTCCCGCACTTCAGTGACCACAAGTCACGTGCAATAGGTACGCAAACTCCCAGCCATTTTCTTTGTCAAGAGAAGACGCATCGGGATGCGTATTGGAAGTCTCTGGGTCCTTCAGGATCCTTCGGTTGTCCCTCTCACAAAAAGAACAAATCTCTCTCATTCTCGGCCTCGCTCAATTCGCTCGCTCGCACCTCCACGCTCACCGACAAAACCTGCACAACGATCAACATCATCACCCGAAAAAGGGGAGACACCATAATGCACTCCCTTCTTCTCTCCTTCCGAGTGATCCCTCTTACTCCGAGTTTCACTCGACGGGCAAACACATATGTGCTGCATAGTAATAATAAAAAGGTACTCCGTAGAAAAATCGACCTACGAATCTATAATTAAATAGGTTAAACTAGGGTTTTCCCGAGTACTACGGATCAAGGTTCAAAAAATCCAACTACGGGGTTCGAACAACCCCATTTCTAATCAAAGATTTTTTTCGACGTCATCCAAATGGCCTCAAACTATAGCATGGGCGGATCCAGACTATAGCCAAGGGGGGCAGCTGCCCCCACTCAATTTTTTGAAATCTTGTAATATCTTAAGCTAAAGGCTGGTTTGCCCGCACTTAGAAATGATATTTGCATCACTTATCATATGTTTTCCCATTTGAATCTTGTCAAATCCTAGATTTGACCAAGATAATTTAAACAAGTTTAAAACATGAAAATGAAAAGGGAAGCTTGTATCCTTCTTAGTCACTCTAAAATGAAGTTTTGGGAGGTTTTTGAAATTTCCATGTTTGAAACCCAAAACCACTTCTCTTCATGCTTGACTTCATAAGACAGAGTTTAGGGTTAGGGGTAGATACATGATTTTGTATGGTTTGAATATGTCTAGACCTTGTTTATCAACTTGAATGCTAACTATATATATGACATATAAGAATGCTCTGTCCTTTGTTTTTTCATTTTTTCATTTTATTCTGAATTTTTATGCCCATTTGAATCTTTTGGTCAAATCCTAGGTTTGACCAAGATTTAAACAAGTTTAAAACATGAAAATGAAAAGGGAAGCTTGTATCCTTCTTAGTCACTCTAAAATGAAGTTTCCATGTTTGAACATCTACTGCAGTATGTGTGAACATGTATGCACTATGTGTGCTATAACTAGTATGTCTTTCAAATTTGAACCACATTTGAATAAGTTTGAAATATTTGAAATGGGGCTTTTGGCTTAAACGTTCGAAATCCAAAACGATTTTTCTTCATGCTAGATTTCATAAGACCGAGTTTAGGGTTAGGGGGTAGATACATGATTTGTCTGGTTTGAATATGTCTAAACCTTGTTTATCAACTTAAATGCTTACTATATGACATCATAAGACTATGTGCTTTTGTTTTTCATTTTTCTATTTTTTTCTGAATTTTATGCCCATTTGAATCTTGGTCAAATCCTAGGTACGTTTGACCAAGATTTAAACAAGTTTCAAACATGAAAATTTCCATGTTTGAAACCCAAAACCACTTCTCTTCATGATTGACTTCATAAGACATAGTTTAGGGTTTTAGGGGTAGATATATACATGATTTTCTAGTTTGAATATGTCTAGACCTTGTTTATCAACTTGAATGCTTACTATATATATGACATATAAGAATGCTATGTCCTTTGTTTTTTCATTCTTTTGATTTTCTTCTGAATTTTTATGCCCATTTGAATCTTTTGGTCAAATCCTAGGTTTGACCAAGATTTAAACAAGTTTAAAACATGAAAATGAAAAGGGAATCTTGTATCCTTCTTAGTCACTCTAAAATGAAGTTTTTGGGAGGTTTTTGAAATTACCATGTTTGAAACCCAAAACCACTTCTCTTCATGCTTGACTCCATAAGACAGAGTTTAGGGTTAGGGGTAGATACATGATTTTGTATGGTTTGAATATGTCTAGACCTTGTTTATCAACTTGAATGCTTACTATATATATGACATATAAGAATGCTATGTCCATTGTTTTTTTCATTCTTTTGATTTTCTTCTGAATTTTTATGCCCATTTGAATCTTTTGGTCATATCCTAGCTAGGTTTGACCAAGATTTAAACTAGTTTAAAACATGAAAATGAAAAGGGAAGCTTGTATCCTTCTTAGTCACTCTAAAATGAAGTTTCCATGTTTGAACATCGACTGCAGTATGTGTGAACATGTATGCACTATGTGTGCTATAACTAGTATGTCTTTCAAATTTGAACCACATTTGAATAAGTTTGAAATATTTGAAATGGGGCTTTTGGCTTAAACGTTCGAAACCCAAAACGATTTCTCTTCATGCTAGATTTCATAAGACCGAGTTTAGGGTTAGGGGGTAGATACATGATTTGTCTGGTTTGAATATGTCTAAACCTTGTTTATCAACTTGAATGCTTACTATATGACATCATAAGACTATGTGCTTTTGTTTTTCATTTTTCTATTTTTTTTTCTGAATTTTATGCCCATTTGAATCTTGGTCAAATCCTAGGTACGTTTGACCAAGATTTAAACAAGTTTCAAACATGAAAATTTCCATGTTTGAAATCCAAAACCACTTCTCTTCATGATTGACTTCATAAGACATAGTTTAGGGTTTTAGGGGTAGATATATACATGATTTTCTGGTTTGAATATGTCTAGACCTTGTTTATCAACTTGAATGCTTACTATATATATGACATATAAGAATGCTATGTCCTTTTGTTTTTTCATTCTTTTGATTTTCTTCTGAATTTTTATGCCCATTTGAATGTTTTGGTCAAATCCTAGGTTTGACCAAGATTTAAACAAGTTTAAAACATGAAAATGAAAAGGGAATCTTGTATCCTTCTTAGTCACTCTAAAATGAAGTTTTTGGGAGGTTCTTGAAATTACCATGTTTGAAACCCAAAACCACTTCTCTTCATGCTTGACTTCATAAGACAGAGTTTAGGGTTAGGGGTAGATACATGATTTTGTATGGTTTGAATATGTCTAGACCTTGTTTATCAACTTGAATGCTTACTATATATATGACATATAAGAATGCTATGTCCTTTGTTTTTTTCATTCTTTTGATTTTCTTCTGAATTTTTGTGCCCATTTGAATCTTTTGGTCATATCCTAGCTAGGTTTGACAAAGATTTAAACAAGTTTAAAACATGAAAATGAAAAGGGAAGCTTGTATCCTTCTTAGTCACTCTAGAATGAAGTTTCCATGTTTGAACATCTACTGCAGTATGTGTGAACATGTATGCACTATGTGTGCTATAACTAGTATGTCTTTCAAATTTGAACCACATTTGAATAAGTTTGAAATATTTGAAATGGGGCTTTTGGCTTAAACATTCGAAACCCAAAACGATTTGTCTTCATGCTAGATTTCATAAGACCGAGTTTAGGGTTAGGGGGTAGATACATGATTTGTCTGGTTTGAATATGTCTAAACCTTGTTTATCAACTTGAATACTTACTATATGACATCATAAGACTATGTGCTTTTGTTTTTCATTTTTCTATTTTTTTCTGAATTTTATGCCCATTTGAATCTTGGTCAAATCCTAGGTACGTTTGACCAAGATTTAAACAAGTTTCAAACATGAAAATTTCCATGTTTGAAACCCAAAACCACTTCTCTTCATGATTGACTTCATAAGACATAGTTTAGGGTTAGGGCTAGATATATACATGATTTTTTCTGGTTCGAATATGTCTAGACCTTGTTTATCAACTTTAATGCTTACTATATATATGACATATAAGAATGCTATGTCCTTTGTTTTTTCATTCTTTTGATTTTTTTTCTGTAATTTTATGCCCATTTGAATCTTTTGGTCAAATCCTAGGTTTGACCAAGATTTAAACAAGTTTAAAACATGTAAAATGAAAAGGGAAGCATGCATCCTTCTTAGTCACTCTAAAATCAACTTAATTGACAATGCTTACTATATGACATAAGAAGACTATGTGCCTTGGTTTTTCATTTTTTGATTTTTTTTAAAATTCTTATGCCCATTTGAATCTTGGTCAAATCCTAGGTTTGACCATGGTTTAAACAAATTTAAATCATAAATATAAAAATTAAGCATATATCCTTCTTAGTCACTCCAAAATGTAAATCTTGGGAGGGTTTTTGAAATTACCATGTTTGAAACCCAAAACCACTTCTCTTCATGATTGACTTCATAAGACAGAGTTTAGGGTTAAGGGTAGATATATACATGATTTTCTGGTTTGAATATGTCTAGACCTTGTTTATCAACTTGAATGCTTACTATATGACATAATAAAACTATGTGTTCTCGTTTTTCATTTTTCTGATCTTATTTTTATTTTTGATGCCCATTTGAATCTTGGTCAAATCCTAGGTTTGACCAAGATTTAAACAAGTTTAAAACATGTAAATGAAAAGGGAAGCATGTATCCTTCTTAGTCACTCTAAATGAAGTTTTTGGGAGGTTTTTGAAATTTCCATCTTTGAAACCGAAAACCACTTCTCTTCATGATTGACTTCATAAGACATAGTTTAGGGTTAGGGGTAGATACATGATTTGTATGGTCTGAATATGTCTAGACTTTGTTGATCAACTTGAATGCTTACTATATGACATAAGAAGACTATGTGCTTTGGTTTTTCATTTTTCTTTTTTTTTTATTTTCCGCCCATTTGAATCTCTGTCAAATCCTAGGTTTGACCAAGATTTAGACAAGTTTAACAAGTGAAAACGAATAAGTAAGCATGGATCCTTCTTAGTCACTCTAAAATGAAGCTTTTGGGATGTTCTTGAAATTTCCATGTTTGAAACCCAAAACGACTTCTCTACATGCATGCTTGACTTAAGACATAGTTTAGCCAGGGTTAGGGGGTAGATACATGATTTTCCTGGTTTGAATATGTCTAGACCTTGTTTATCAACTTAGTTGAATGCTTACTATATGACATAAGAAGACTACATGCCTTGGTTTTTCATTTTTTCATTTTTTTTAAAATTCTTATGCCCATTTGAATCTTGGTCAAATCCTAAGTTTGACCATATGATTTTAACAAATTTAAATCATGAATATAAAAATTAAGCATCTATCCTTCTCAGTAACTCCAAAATGTAAATCTTGGGAGGGTTCTTGAAATTTGCATGTTTGAAACCAAAAACCACTTCTCTTCATGCATGCTTGACTTCATAAGACAGAGTTTAGGGTTAGGGGTAGATATATACATGATTTTCTGGTTTGAATATGTTTAGACCTTGTTTATCATGTTGAAAGCTTACTATACATATGACATATAAGAATTCTATGTCCTTTGTTTCTTCATTCTTTTGATTTTTTTCTGAAATTTTATGCCCATTTGAATCTTTTGGTCAAATCCTAGGTTTGACCAAGATTTAAACAAGTTTAAAACATGAAAATGAAAGTGAAGCCTGCATCCTTCTTAGTCACTATAAAATCAACTTAATTGAGAATGCTTACTATATGAATCCATAGGAAACTTTGTTCTAATGCACTATAATAATCAACCGAGTTTTTACACCAACAAGTATGTCACTTACGTGTGGTGCCCATGCGTGAGGTCCCGCACTTCAGTGACCACAAGTCACGTGCAATAGGTACGCAAACTCCCAGCCATTTTCTTTGTCAAGAGAAGACGCATCAGGATGCGTATTGGAAGTCTCTGGGTCCTTCAGGATCCTTCGGTTGTCCCTCTCACAAAAAGAACAAATCTCTCTCATTCTCGGCCTCGCTCGACTCGCTCGCACCTCCTGCTCACTGACAAAACCTGCACAACAGTCAACATCATCACCCGAAAAAGGGGAGACACCATAATGCACTCCCTTCTTCTCTCCTTCCGAGTGATCCCTCTTCCTCCGAGTTTCACTCGACGGGCAAACACATATGTGCTGCATAGTAATAATAAAAAGGTACTCCGTAGAAAAATCGACCTACGAATCTATAATTAAATAGGTTAAACTAGGGTTTTCCCAAGTACTACAGATCAAGGTTCAAAAAATCCAACTACGGGGTTCGAACAACCCCATTTCTAATCAAAGATTTTTTTCGACGTCATCCAAATGGCCTCAAACTATAGCATGGGCGGATCCAGACTATAGCCAAGGGGGGCAGTTTCCCCCACTCAATTTTCTGAAATCTTGTAATATGTTAAGCTAAAGGCTGGTTTGCCCGCACTTAGAAATGATATTTGCATCACTTATCATATGTTTTCCCATTTGAATCTTGTCAAATCCTAGATTTGACCAAGATAATTTAAACAAGTTTAAAACATGAAAATGAAAAGGGAAGCTTGTATCCTTATTAGTCACTCTAAAATGAAGTTTTGGGAGGTTTTTGAAATTTCCATGGAAATCCAAAACCACTTCTCTTCATGATTGACTTCATAAGACATAGTTTAGGGTTTTAGGGGTAGATATATACATTATTTTCTGGTTTGAATATGTCTAGACCTTGTTTATCAACTTGAATGCTTACTATATATATGACATATAAGAATGCTATGTCCTTTTGTTTTTTCATTCTTTTGATTTTCTTCTGAATTTTTATGCCCATATTTGAATGTTTTGGTCAAATCCTAGGTTTGACCAAGATTTAAACAAGTTTAAAACATGAAAATGAAAAGGGAATCTTGTATCCTTCTTAGTCACTCTAAAATGAAGTTTTTGGGAGGTTCTTGAAATTACCATGTTTGAAACCCAATACCACTTCTCTTCATGCTTGACTTCATAAGACAGAGTTTAGGGTTAGGGGTAGATACATGATTTTGTATGGTTTGAATATGTCTAGACCTTGTTTATCAACTTAGAATGCTTACTATATATATGACATATAAGAATGCTATGTCCTTTGTTTTTTTCATTCTTTTGATTTTCTTCTGAATTTTTGTGCCCATTTGAATCTTTTGGTCATATCCTAGCTTAGGTTTGACCAAGATTTAAACAAGTTTAAAACATGAAAATGAAAAGGAAGCTTGTATCCTTCTTAGTCACTCTAGAATGAAGTTTCCATGTTTGAACATCTACTGAGATGTGTGAACATGTATGCACTTTGTGTGCTATAACTAGTATGTCTTTCAAATTTGAACCACATTTGAATAAGTTTGAAATATTTGAAATGGGGCTTTTGGCTTAAACATTCGAAACCCAAAACGATTTGTCTTCATGCTAGATTTCATAAGACCGAGTTTAGGGTTAGGGGTAGATATACATGATTTGTCTGGTTTGAATATGTCTAAACCTTGTTTATCAACTTGAATGCTTACTATATGACATCATAAGACTATGTGCTTTTGTTTTTCATTTTTCTATTTTTTTTCTGAATTTTATGCCCATTTGAATCTTGGTCAAATCCTAGGTACGTTTGACCAAGATTTAAACAAGTTTCAGAACATGAAAAGAGGTTTTGAAATTTCCATGTTTGAAACCCAAAACCACTTCTCTTCATGATTGACTTCATAAGACATAGTTTAGGGTTAGGGCTAGATATATACATGATTTTTTCTGGTTCGAATATGTCTAGACCTTGTTTATCAACTTTAATGCTTACTATATATATGACATATAAGAATGCTATGTCCTTTGTTTTTTCATTCTTTTGATTTTTTTTCTGTAATTTTATGCCCATTTGAATCTTTTGGTCAAATCCTAGGTTTGACCAAGATTTAAACAAGTTTAAAACATGTAAAATGAAAAGGGAAGCATGCATCCTTCTTAGTCACTCTAAAATCAACTTAATTGACAATGCTTACTATATGACATAAGAAGACTATGTGCCTTGGTTTTTCATTTTTTGATTTTTTTTTAAATTCTTATGCCCATTTGAATCTTGGTCAAATCCTAGGTTTGACCATGGTTTAAACAAATTTAAATCATAAATATAAAAATTAAGCATATATCCTTCTTAGTCACTCCAAAATGTAAATCTTGGGAGGGTTCTTGAAATTACCATGTTTGAAACCCAAAACCACTTCTCTTCATGATTGACTTCATAAGACAGAGTTTAGGGTTAAGGGTAGATATATACATGATTTTTCTGGTTTGAATATGTCTAGACCTTGTTTATCAACTTGAATGCTTACTATATGACATAATAAAACCATGTGTTCTCGTTTTTCATTTTTCTGATCTTATTTTTATTTTTGATGCCCATTTGAATCTTGGTCAAATCCTAGGTTTGACCAAGATTTAAACAAGTTTAAAACATGTAAATGAAAAGGGAAGCATGTATCCTTCTTAGTCACTCTAAATGAAGTTTTTGGGAGGTTTTTGAAATTTCCATCTTTGAAACCGAAAACCACTTCTCTTCATGATTGACTTCATAAGACATAGTTTAGGGTTAGGGGTAGATACATGATTTGTATGGTTTGAATATGTCTAGACTTTGTTGATCAACTTGAATGCTTACTATATGACATAAGAAGACTATGTGCTTTGGTTTTTCATTTTTCTGTTTTTTTTTATTTTCCGCCCATTTGAATCTCTGTCAAATCCTAGGTTTGACCAAGATTTAGACAAGTTTAACACGTGAAAACGAATAAGTAAGCATGGATCCTTCTTAGTCACTCTAAAATGAAGCTTTTGGGATGTTCTTGAAATTTCCATGTTTGAAACCCAAAACGACTTATCTACATGCATGCTTGACTTAAGACATAGTTTAGCTAGGGTTAGGGGGTAGATACATGATTTTCCTGGTTTGAATATGTCTAGACCTTGTTTATCAACTTAGTTGAATGCTTACTATATGACATAAGAAGACTATGTGCCTTGGTTTTTCATTTTTTGATTTTTTTTAAAATTCTTATGCCCATTTGAATCTTGGTCAAATCCTAGGTTTGACCATATGATTTTAACAAATTTAAATCATGAATATAAAAATTAAGCATCTATCCTTCTTAGTCACTCCAAAATGTAAATCTTGGGAGGGTTCTTGAAATTTGCATGTTTGAAACCAAAAACCACTTCTCTTCATGCATGCTTGACTTCATAAGACAGAGTTTAGGGTTAGGGGTAGATATATACATGATTTTCTGGTTTGAATATGTTTAGACCTTGTTTATCAACTTGAATGCTTACTATATATATGACATATAAGAATGCTATGTCCTTTGTTTTTTCATTCTTTTGATTTTTTTCTGAAATTTTATGCCCATTTGAATCTTTTGGTCAAATCCTAGGTTTGACCAAGATTTAAACAAGTTTAAAACATGAAAATGAAAAGGGAAGCCTGCATCCTTCTTAGTCACTATAAAATCAACTTAATTGAGAATGCTTACTATATGAATCCATAGGAAACTTTGTTCTAATGCACTATAATAATCAACCGAGTTTTTACACCAACAAGTATGTCACTTACGTGTGGTGCCCATGCGTGAGGTCCCGCACTTCAGTGACCACAAGTCACGTGCAATAGGTACGCAAACTCCCAGCCATTTTCTTTGTCAAGAGAAGACGCATCAGGATGCGTATTGGAAGTCTCTGGGTCCTTCAGGATCCTTCGGTTGTCCCTCTCACAAAAAGAACAAATCTCTCTCATTCTCGACCTCGCTCGACTAGCTCGCTCGCTCGCTCGCACCTCCTGCTCACTGACAAAACCTGCACAACAGTCAACATCATCACCCGAAAAGGGGAGACACCATAATGCACTCCCTTCTTCTCTCCTTCCGAGTGATCCCTCTTCCTCCGAGTTTCACTCGACGGGCAAACACATATGTGCTGCATAGTAATAATAAAAAGGTACTCCGTAGAAAAATCGACCTACGAATCTATAATTAAATAGGTTAAACTAGGGTTTTCCCAGTACTACAGATCAAGGTTCAAAAAAATCCAACTACGGGGTTCGAACAACCCCATTTCTAGTCAAAGATTTTTTTCGACGTCATCCAAATGGCCTCAAACTATAGCTTGGGCGGATCCAGACTATAGCCAAGGGGGCAGCTGCCCCCACTCAATTTTCTGAAATCTTGTAATATGTTAAGCTAAAGGCTGGTTTGCCCGCACTTAGAAATGATATTTGCATCACTTATCATATGTTTGCCCATTTGAATCTTGTCAAATCCTAGATTTGACCAAGATAATTTAAACAAGTTTAAAACATGAGAATGAAAAGGGAAGCTTGTATCCTTCTTAGTCACTCTAAAATGAAGTTTTGGGAGGTTTTTGAAATTTCCATGTTTGAAACCCAAAACCACTTCTCTTCATGCTTGACTTCATAAGACAGAGTTTAGGGTTAGGGGTAGATACATGATTTTGTATGGTTTGAATATGTCTAGACCTTGTTTATCAACTTGAATGCTTACTATATATATGACATATAAGAATGTTATGTCCTTTGTTTTTTCATTCTTTTGATTTTCTTCTGAATTTTTATGCCCATTTGAATCTTTTGGTCAAATTCTAGGTTTGACCAAGATTTAAACAAGTTTAAAACATGAAAATGAAAATGAAAGATTGTATCCTTCTTAGTCACTCTAAAATGAAGTTTCCATGTTTGAACATCTACTGCAGTATGTGTGAACATGTATGCACTATGTGTGCTATAACTAGTATATCTTTCAAATTTGAACCACATTTGAATAAGTTTGAAATATTTGAAATGGGGCATTTGGCTTAAACGTTCGAAACCCAAAACGATTTCTCTTCATGCTAGATTTCATAAGACCGAGTTTAGGGTTAGGGGGTAGATACATGATTTGTCTGGTTTGAATATGTCTAAACCTTGTTTATCAACTTGAATGCTTACTATATGACATCATAAGACTATGTGCTTTTGTTTTTCATTTTTCTAATTTTTTCTGAATTTTATGCCCATTTGAGTCTTGGTCAAATCCTAGGTACGTTTGACCAAGATTTAAACAAGTTTCAAACATGAAAATTTCCATGTTTGAAACCCAAAACCACTTCTCTTCATGATTGACTTCATAAGACATAGTTTAGGGTTTTAGGGGTAGATATTTACATGATTTTCTGGTTTGAATATGTCTAGACCTTGTTTATCAACTTGAATGCTTACTATATATATGACATATAAGAATGCTATGTCCTTTGTTTTTTCATTCTTTTGATTTTCTTCTGAATTTTTATGCCCATTTAAATCTTTTGGTCAAATCCTAGGTTTTACCAAGATTTAAACAAGTTTAAAACATGAGAATGAAAAGGGAAGCTTGTATCCTTCTTAGTCACTCTAAAATGAAGTTTTTGGGAGGGTTTTGAAAATACCATGTTTGAAACCCAAAACCACTTCTCTTCATGCTTGACTTCATAAGACAGAGTTTAGGGTTAGGGGTAGATACATGATTTTGTATGGTTTGAATATGTCTAGACCTTGTTTATCAACTTGAATGCTTACTATATATATGACATATAAGAATGTTATGTCCTTTGTTTTTTCATTCTTTTTATTTTCTTCTGAATTTTTATGCCCATTTGAATCTTTTGGTCAAATCCTAGGTTTGACCAAGATTTAAACAAGTTTAAAACATGAAAATGAAAAGGGAAGCTTGTATCCTTCTTAGTCACTCTAAAATGAAGTTTCCATGTTTGAACATCTACTGCAGTATGTGTGAACATGTATGCACTATGTGTGCTAGAACTAGTATGTCTTTCAAATTTGAACCACATTTGAATAAGTTTGAAATATTTGAAATGGGGCTTTTGGCTTAAACGTTCGAAACCCAAAACGATTTCTTTTCATGCTAGATTTCATAAGACCGAGTTTAGGCCTGGTTAGGGGGTAGATACATGATTTGTCTGGTTTGAATATGTCTAAACTTTGTTTATCAACTTGAATGCTTACTATATGACATCATAAGACTATGTGCTTTTGTTTTTCATTTTTCTAATTTTTTTCTGAATTTTATGCCCATTTGAATCTTGGTCAAATCCTAGGTACACGTTTGACCAAGATTTAAACAAGTTTCAAACATGAAAATTTGCATGTTTGAAACCCAAAACCACTTCTCTTCATGATTGATCGACTTCATAAGACATAGTTTAGGGTTAGGGGTAGATATATACATGATTTTTCTGGTTTGAGTATGTCTAGACCTTGTTTATCAACTTGAATGCTTACTATATGACATAAGAAGACTATATGTTTTTGTTTTCCATTTTTCTGTTTTTTTAATTTTATGCCCGTTTGAATCTTTTGGTCAAATCTTAGCTAGGTTTGACCAATATTTAAACAAGTTTAAGACATGAAAATGAAAAGGGAAGCCTGCATCCTTCTTTTAGTCACTCTAAAACGAATTTTTAAGAGGTTTTTTGAAATTTCCATGTTTGAAACCCAAAACCACTTCTCTTCATGATTGACTTCATAAGACAGAGTTTAGGGTTAGGGGTAGATATATACATGATTTTTTCTGGTTTGAATATGTCTAGACCTTGTTTATCAACTTTGATGCTTACTATATATATGACATATAAGAATGTTATGTCCTTTGTTTTTTCAGTCTTTTGATTTTTTTCTGAAATTTTATGCCCATTTGAATCTTTTGGTCAAATCCTAGGTTTGACCAAGATTTAAACAAGTTTAAAACATGAAAATGAAAAGGGAAGCCTGCATCTTTCTTAGTCACTATAAAATCAACTTAATTGAGAATGCTTACTATATGACATAAACATAAAAATGAAGACTATTTGCTAACGGAGGGAGTAAGCACTCTTGCTATCAAAAGTACCAAACGATGCATACCAAAATGATTTTTTAGAGGAATACTAGTTCAGATTATTTAATTTTATATTAGCAGGCCAAAATCAAACCCCGTAGTTGCATTTTCTGAAATTGATCCGTAGTACTGGGCAGAACCCTAGTTTAACTTATTTAATAATAGATTCGTAGGTCGATTTTTTTACGTTATTATTATTATTATTATTACTAGGCAGCACATGTGTTTGCCCGTCCAGTGAAACTCTTTCATTTCATTTTTCTTTTCCGCAAGGTCGGGAGTCGGAGGAAGATGGATCACACGGGAGGAGACGAAGGGAGAGCAGTCACGGGGCCCCACTTATTTATGGTGCCTATATTTTTTCGGGTGATGCTGACTGTTGTGCAGGGTTGTCAGTGCGCAGGGGGTGCGAGCGAGCGAGGCCGAGAATGAGAGAGATTGGTTTTTTAGAGGGACAACCGAACGATCCCGAAGGACCCAGATTTCCAATACGCATCAGAGCACAGTTTACAGCAGGTCACAAAATAAACAGGAAATTACGTCTAAATCCCTAAGGTTTACATGGTAGACCCAAGGCTGAAAGCAAGAAATGCGATCGGGTCCTTAACAGCCACCGTCCGGATTGATCCTCGTCGCAGCGGGCACGAACAACTTGGCGCGACCAAATCGCCATGGCTACAGAGCCTGCACACCATGGCCTCCGAGCTGAGCTAGAAACGCCCTGCCAAAACCGGCATCCAACGGAGGTGGATAATTGGAGAGATGGAGAGAGAGAGAGAGTCTTGATGCCTCTCTCTTGACAAAGAAGATGGTTGGGAGTTTGCCTACCTAGCGTACGTGACTTGTGCTCACTGAAGTGGGGGACCTCACGCATGGGAACCACCCGTAAGTGACAGACTTGTTGTTCTAATAACTCGGGTGATTATTATATTGTATTAGTACATAGTTTCCTATGGATCCTTCTTAATCACTCCAAAATGAAGCTTTTGGGAGGTTTTTGAAATTTCCATGTTTGAAACCAAAAACGACTTCTCTTCATGCATGCTTGACATCATAAGACAGAGTTTAGCTAGGGTTTTAGGGGTAGATATATACATGATTTTCTGGTTTGAATATGTCTAGATCTTGTTTATCAACTTGAATGCTTACTTTATATATGACATATAAAAATGCTATGTCCTTTGTTTTTTCATTCTTTTGATTTTCTTCTGAATTTTTATGCCCATTTGAATCTTTTGGTCAAATCCTAGGTTTGACCAAGATTTAAACAAGTTTAAAACATGAGAATGAAAAGGGAAGCTTGTATCCTTCTTAGTCACTCTAAAATGAAGTTTTTGGGAGGTTTTTGAAATTACCATGTTTGAAACCCAAAACCACATCTCTTCATGATTGACTTCATAAGACAGAGTTTAGGGTTAGGGGTAGATATATACATGATTTTTTCTGGTTTGAATATGTCTAGACCTTGTTTATCAACTTTAATGCTTACTATATATATGACATATAAGAATGCTATGTCCTTTGTTTTTTCAGTCTTTTGATTTTTTTCTGAAATTTTATGCCCATTTGAATCTTTTGGTCAAATCCTAGGTTTGACCAAGATTTAAACAAGTTTAAAACATGAAAATTAAAAGGGAAGCCTGCATCCTTCTTAGTCACTATAAAATCAACTTAATTGAGAATGCTTACTATATGAATCCATAGGAAACTTTGTTCTAATGCACTATAATAATCAACCGAGTTTTTACACCAACAGGTATGTCACTTACGTGTGGTGCCCATGCGTGAGGTCCCGCACTTCAGTGACCATAAGTCACGTGCAATAGGTACGCAAACTCCCAGCCATTTTCTTTGTCAAGAGAAGACGCATCAGGATGCGTATTGGAAGTCTCTGGGTCCTTCAGGATCCTTCGGTTGTTCCTCTCACAAAAAGAACAAATCTCTCTCGTTCTCGGCCTCGCTCGACTCGCTCGCTCGCTCGCACCTCCTGCTCACTGACAAAACCTACACAACAGTCAACATCATCACCCGAAAAAGGGGAGACACCATAATGCACTCCCTTCTTCTCTCCTTCCGAGTGATCCCTCTTCCTCCGAGTTTCACTAGACGGGCAAACACATATGTGCTGCATAGTAATAATAAAAAGGTACTCCGTAGAAAAATCGACCTACGAATCTATAATTAAACAGGTTAAACTAGGGTTTTCCCAGTACTTCAGATCAAGGTTCAAAAAAATCCAACTACGGGGTTCGAACAACCCCATTTCTAATTAAAGATTTTTTTCGACGTCATCCAAATGGCCTCAAACTATAGCATGGGCGGATCCAGACAATAGCCAAGGGGGGCAGCTGCCCCCACTCAATTTTCTGAAATCTTGTAATATGTTAAGCTAAAGGCTGGTTTGCCCGCACTTAGAAATGATATTTGCATCACTTATCATATGTTTGCCCATTTGAATCTTGTCAAATCCTAGATTTGACCAAGATAATTTAAACAAGTTTAAAACATGAGAATGAAAAGGGAAGCTTGTATCCTTCTTAGTCACTCTAAAATGAAGTTTTGGGAGGTTTTTGAAATTTCCATGTTTGAAACCCAAAACCACTTCTCTTCATGCTTGACTTCATAAGACAGAGTTTAGGGTTAGGGGTAGATACATGATTTTGTATGGTTTGAATGTGTCTAGACCTTGTTTACCAACTTGAATGCTTACTATATATATGACATATAAGAATGTTATGTCCTTTGTTTTTTCATTCTTTTGATTTTCTTCTGAATTTTAAGCCATTTGAATCTTTTGGTGAAATCCTAGGTTTGACCACGATTTAAACAAGTTTAAAACATGAAAATGAAAAGGGAAGCTTGTATCCTTCTTAGTCACTCTAAAATGAAGTTTCCATGTTTGAACATCTACTGCAATATGTGTGAACATGTATGCACTATGTGTGCTATAACTAGTATGTCTTTCAAATTTGAACCACATTTGAATAAGTTTGAAATATTTGAAATGGGGCTTTTGGCTTAAACGTTCGATACCCAAAACGATTTCCCTTCATGCTAGATTTCATAAGACCGAGTTTAGGGTTAGGGGGTAGATACATGATTTGTCTGGTTTGAATATGTCTAAACCTTGTTTATCAACTTGAATGCTTACTATATGACATCATAAGACTATGTGCTTTTGTTTTTCATTTTTCTAATTTTTTTCTGAATTTTATGCCCATTTGAATCTTGGTCAAATCATAGGTACGTTTGACCAAGATTTAAACAAGTTTCAAACATGAAAATTTCCATGTTTGAAACCCAAAACCACTTCTCTTCATGATTGACTTCATAAGACATAGTTTAGGGTTTTAGGGGTAGATATATACATGATTTTCCGGTTTGAATATGTCTAGACCTTGTTTATCAACTTGAATGCTTACTATATATATGACATATAAGAATGCTATGTCCTTTGTTTTTTCATTCTTTTGATTTTCTTCTGAATTTTTATGCCCATTTGAATCTTTTGGTCAAATCCTAGGTCTGACGAAGATTTAAACAAGTTTAAAACATGAGAATGAAAAGGGAAGCTTGTATCCTTCTTAGTCACTCTAAAATGAAGTTTTTGGGAGGTTTTTGAAATTACCATGT